>NC_047105.1:125908787-126235662 GCF_902500255.1 Thalassophryne amazonica
TGAGAAAGAGCATGATGCCATTCTGCAGAAAGTCATGGACACTGCACAGAGAAACAACATCAAATTCAACAAGGAGAAAATTCAATACAAGGTGGACTCAGTCAAATACATGGGACATGTTGTCACCTCGAAGGGTGTGAAGCCGGACGAGTCCAAAGTGCCATCAGAAACATGCCGCAGCCTGAGGACAAGAAAGGACTACAGAGGCTACTGGGAATGACAAGGTATCTCTGCCAATACATTCCAAACGAAGCCATGATCACAAGCCCACTCAGAGAGCTGCTACGAAAAGATGCTGCCTGGCACTGGAGCCATGAACACACTGCTGCACTAGACAAGCTCAAGACCGCCCTCATGCAGGCCCCAGTACTCCAGTTCTTCAACCAGAGCAAGCCACTCACCATACAGTGCGACGCATCAAAAGATGGACTCAGCGTCTGTCTGCCGCAGGAAGGTAGGCCACTGTCTTATGTTTCACGAGCACTCACAGAGTCTGAGAAGAATTATGCTCAGATAGAGAAAGAGCTGCTGGCAACAGCTTTTGCAACCAAGTGCTTTCACCAGTATGTCTATGGCAACACAGTGACTGTACAATCAGACCATAAGCCACTAGAAGTCATCTTCAAAAAGCATCTGAGCAAGGCACCAGCACGACTTCAGCGCATGCTATTGCAGCTCCAACGGTATGACCTGAGAATAACCTACACTGCAGGCAAGGACATGCACGTTGCTGATACCCTGTCCCGCGCTGTTGCCACTGACTGCAAGGATGACGCGAAAGAGGATCTGTTCGAGGAGAGAGTAGTGCATGCAATGGAAGCCACAGACGCACTCGATGCAGACACTCTCTCAAAGCTCAAGGTGATCACGGCGACAGACAACGTACTGCAACAGGTGATGGAGCTACACAACAAAGGCTGGCCAAGACTACGGAGCAGTGTTTCCATCAATCTACACCAGTACTGGCCTATGCGAAACTCTATCAGCATCAGGGATGGCATACTGATGACTGGTGACAGGATTGTGATCCCACAGAGTGTGAAGCAGCTGATGCTTCACAGACTGCACCTCGCACACCAGGGGATACAGCGGATGAAAGCACAGGCAAGAAAAGTGATGTACTGGCCAGGTATGACGCATAACATTGAACACATAGTGGAAAGCTGCGGCCCATGCCAACAACTCCAGCCACAGAATCACAAAGAACCTCTGATTCCACACGAGGTACCTGAGCTGCCATGGCTGAAGATTGGGGCTGACATCTTTGAGCTACACGGACAGTCATACCTCCTGATGGTGGATTACATGTCAAAATACCCAGAGGTGCTCCACTTACCTGACAACACCGCCTACGCAGTCATACGCAAGACGAAGACCGTCTTCGCCAGACATGGAATCCCAAAAGAGCTGGTAAGCGATCATGTTCCTTTTGCCAGCTCTGAAATGAGACAGTTTGCGTCATCATGGGGTATAAAGCTTGTCCACTCCAGCCCTGGATATCCACAATCCAATGGCCTTGCAGAGAGAGGTATCCTTATCTTTCAACTTAATTGTTTTATTAAAGTCCACAAGGCGACACTCAAGGGATTGTCCATATGAGGCACACATGCAACTACGTTAAATGAGCATGAAATCAGACAGCAGTTTTTTGGGGAACTCTTTCAGAGCCAACATGGATTAGCAGAAAAGCGATGTCAACAACATTGAACCCTGTTCCACCTGTCCATTTCCCACTGGGAAATGTCTGTTGCCCAACTATTTAATGCAGGCTGTACTACTTATTTCAGCAAGACAATGCCAAGCCACATTCTGCATGTGTTACAACACCGTGGCTTTGTAGTAAAAGTGCAGGTACTAGACTGGCCAGCCTGCAGTCCAGACCTGTCGCCCATTAAAAATGTGTGGCGCATTATGAAGCGCGAAATATGACAACGGAGGCCGCGGACTGTTGAACAACTGAAGTCATACATCAAGCAAGAATGGGAAAGAATTCCACCTACAAAGCTTCAACAATTAGTGTCCTCAGTTCCCAAAGGCTTATTGAGTGTTGTTAGAAGGAAAGGTGATGTAACACAGTGGTAAACATACCACTGTCCCAGCTTTTTTGACACGTGTTGCAGGCATCCATTTCAAAATGAGCAAATATTTGCACAAAAACAATAAAGTTTATCAATTTGAACATTAAATATCTTGTCTTTGTGGTGTATTCAATTGAATATAGGTTGAAGAGGATTTGCAAATCATTGTATTCTGTTTTTATTTACATTTCACACAACGTCCCAACTTCATTAGAATTGATGTTGTAGTATTGTAGCGATGACTAAATTTACAGTAATATGTTAATTTCTGCATTACAGACAGATGTCGTAATTACTGTAACTACACAACAGAGTAAATTTAAAAATAACAACTTTGTTTTGTTTTTAAAACTTGTCATTTTTCTTTCTTTAGAGGAAATTGGGGAGCATTCATCTGGCTCTGATGATGAGGTGAGTCAAATTCATAATTCGGTATATGACTATAATTCATTGTAATATTGTTGAACTATTATCACCCTACATAGGTTTAGCAGGGTGGCCAACCACTCTGCCAACTACTGCCCATATTCTCTTGAGACAGTGTCACAATTAGGGATGGGTATCGAGAACCGGTTCCTCTCGGGTATCGTTAAGAAATGGTTCGCTCCACCGACATCAATAACCTTTTTACTTAATGATTCTTTTTTACTAAATGTTTGTCTGTCTGTTTATCAGCAGGATAACTCAAAAAGTTTTGAACGGATTTTGATGAAATTTTGTGGAGTGGCTGGAAATGACAAGAGGAACAAGTGATTAAATTTTAGTGGTGATCCAGATCACGATTCGGATCCAAGAATTTTTTAAATGATTCTTCACCATTGTGGGATAGAGGGAATTTTGACATTCTAGTTTCTAACGCCACAAAAACAAGGCAGAAAGGCTTGAAAAAAATTAGGGTGTAACATAGTCAAATGTTCTATCAAACAACAACGTTTGGTGATGATCGGATCCGGATTCTGGATCTGGTGATCCAGAATATGCAAAAATAGAAAAAGTGTCAGTGTGAGGTGACAAATGAAGCTAGAGATGCACAACTAACACCAAATTGTAGCTGAATCTGTACTGATTCAGTAAGGTGTCATCAGATTTGATGTAGCTTCAAATGTTATGGTGGTTGGCTCTCACTGCGGTATTGTATCACTTCCTGTTCCGGAGCACAGCGGTGTTTTTCTGTATCTGTTAGCTGTTTAATCTGCGCAGTTAGATTGATCTAGTTATCTAGATTACGATTTGTTTCCCAGTGTAATCTTTACGTGCCTTAACTAAAGCACTCCTGCTGAATCACCTCTAAATTATTTACACATTATTCACTTTGCGTGTTTTTAGGAATCCGCTAGGTTAGTGTAGCTACTAGCTCTTAGCCGATTTAGCATGGCGGCTTCTCCTGTCTCTCCCGCACTTTTCTGCTCTGGGTGTGAAATGTTTAGTTATTCCTCTGCCTCCTTTAGCAGTAACGGTACTTGTAATAAGTGTAGCTTATTCGTAGCTTTGGAGGCCAGGCTGGGCGAATTGGAGACTCGGCTCCGCACCGTGGAAAATTCTACAGCTAGCCAGGCCCCTGTAGTCGGTGCGGACCAAGGTAGCTTAGCCGCCGTTAGTTCCCCCCTGGCAGATCCCGAGCAGCCGGGAAAGCAGGCTGACTGGGTGACTGTGAGGAGGAAGCGTAGTCCTAAACAGAAGCTCCGTGTACACCGCCAACCCGTTCACATCTCTAACCGTTTTTCCCCACTCGACGACACACCCGCCGAGGATCAAACTCTGGTTATTGGCGACTCTGTTTTGAGAAATGTGAAGTTAGCGACACCAGCAACCATAGTCAATTGTCTTCCGGGGGCCAGAGCAGGCGACATTGAAGGAAATTTGAAACTGTTGGCTAAGGCTAAGCGTAAATTTGGTAAGATTGTAATTCACGTCGGCAGTAATGACACCCGGTTACGCCAATCGGAGGTCACTAAAATTAACATTAAATCGGTGTGTAACTTTGCAAAAACAATGTCGGACTCTGTAGTTTTCTCTGGGCCCCTCCCCAATCAGACCGGGAGTGACATGTTTAGCCGCATGTTCTCCTTGAATTGCTGGCTGTCTGAGTGGTGTCCAAAAAATGAGGTGGGCTTCATAGATAATTGGCAAAGCTTCTGGGGAAAACCTGGTCTTGTTAGGAGAGACGGCATCCATCCCACTTTGGATGGAGCAGCTCTCATTTCTAGAAATCTGGCCAATTTTCTTAAATCCTCCAAACCGTGACTATCCAGGGTTGGGACCAGGAAGCAGAGTTGTAGTCTTACACACCTCTCTGCAGCTTCTCTCCCCCTGCCATCCCCTCATTACCCCATCCCCGTAGAGACGGTGCCTGCTCCCAGACCACCAATAACCAGCAAAAATCTATTTAAGCATAAAAATTCAAAAAGAAAAAATAATATAGCACCTTCAACTGCACCACAGACTAAAACAGTTAAATGTGGTCTATTAAACATTAGGTCTCTCTCTTCTAAGTCCCTGTTAGTAAATGATATAATAATTGATCAACATATTGATTTATTCTGCCTTACAGAAACCTGGTTACAGCAGGATGAATATGTTAGTTGAAATGAGTCAACACCCCCGAGTCACACTAACTGTCAGAATGCTCGTAGCACGGGCCGGGCGGAGGATTAGCAGCAATCTTCCATTCCAGCTTATTAATTAATCAAAAACCCAGACAGAGCTTTAATTCATTTGAAAGCTTGTCTCTTAGTCTTGTCCATCCAAATTGGAAGTCCCAAAAAACAGTTTTATTTGTTATTATCTATCGTCCACCTGGTCGTTACTGTGAGTTTCTCTGTGAATTTTCAGACCTTTTGTCTGACTTAGTGCTTAGCTCAGATAAGATAATTATAGTGGGCGATTTTAACATCCACACAGATGCTGAGAATGACAGCCTCAACACTGCATTTAATCTATTATTAGACTCTATTGGCTTTGCTCAAAAGTAAATGAGTCCACCCACCACTTTAATCATATCTTAGATCTTGTTCTGACTTATGGTATGGAAATAGAAGACTTAACAGTATTCCCTGAAAACTCCCTTCTGTCTGATCATTTCTTAATAACATTTACATTTACTCTGATGGACTACCCAGCAGTGGGGAATAAGTTTCATTACACTAGAAGTCTTTCAGAAAGCGCTGTAACTAGGTTTAAGGATATGTTTCCTTCTTTATGTTCTCTAATGCCATATACCAACACAGAGCAGAGTAGCTACCTAAACTCTGTAAGGGAGATAGAGTATCTCGTCAATAGTTTTACATCCTCATTGAAGACAACTTTGGATGCTGTAGCTCCTCTGAAAAAGAGAGCTTTAAATCAGAAGTTCCTGACTCCGTGGTATAACTCACAAACTCGTAGCTTAAAGCAGATAACCCGTAAGTTGGAGAGGAAATGGCGTCTCACTAATTTAGAAGATCTTCACTTAGCCTGGAAAAAGAGTCTGTTGCTCTATAAAAAAAGCCCTCCGTAAAGCTAGGACATCTTTCTACTCATCACTAATTGAAGAAAATAAGAACAACCCCAGGTTTCTTTTCAGCACTGTAGCCAGGCTGACAAAGAGTCAGAGCTCTATTGAGCTGAGTATCCATTAACTTTAACTAGTAATGACTTCATGACTTTCTTTGCTAACAAAATTTTAACTATTAGAGAAAAAATTACTCATAACCATCCCAAAGACGTATCGTTATCTTTGGCTGCTTTCAGTGATGCCGGTATTTGGTTAGACTCTTTCTCTCCGATTGTTCTGTCTGAGTTATTTTCATTAGTTACTTCATCCAAACCATCAACATGTTTATTAGACCCCATTCTTACCAGGCTGCTCAAGGAAGCCCTACCATTATTTAATGCTTCGATCTTAAATATGATCAATCTATCTTTGTTAGTTGGCTATGTACCACAGGCTTTTAAGGTGGCAGTAATTAAACCATTACTTAAAAAGCCATCACTTGACCCAGCTATTTTAGCTAATTATAGGCCAGTCTCCAACCTTCCTTTTCTCTCAAAAATTCTTGAAAGGGTAGTTGTAAAACAGCTAACTGATCATCTGCAGAGGAATGGTCTATTTGAAGAGTTTCAGTCAGGTTTTAGAATTCATCATAGTACAGAAACAGCATTAGTGAAGGTTACAAATGATCTTCTTATGGCCTCGGACAGTGGACTCATCTCTGTGCTTGTTCTGTTAGACCGCAGTGCTGCTTTTGATACTGTTGACCATAAAATTTTATTACAGAGATTAGAGCATGCCATAGGTATTAAAGGCACTGTGCTGCGGTGGTTTGAATCATATTTGTCTAATAGATTACAATTTGTTCATGTAAATGGGGAATCTTCTTCACAGACTAAAGTTAATTATGGAGTTCCACAAGGTTCTGTGCTAGGACCAATTTTATTCACTTTATACATGCTTCCCTTAGGCAGTATTATTAGACGGTATTGCTTAAATTTTCATTGTTACGCAGATAATACCCAGCTTTATCTATCCATGAAGCCAGAGGACACACACCAATTAGCTAAACTGCAGGATTGTCTTACAGACATAAAGACATGGATGACCTATAATTTCCTGCTTTTAAACTCAGATAAAACTGAAGTTATTGTACTTGGCCCCACAAATCTTAGAAACATGGTGTCTAACCAGATCCTTACTCTGGATGGCATTACCCTGACCTCTAGTAATACTGTGAGAAATCTTGGAGTCATTTTTGATCAGGATATGTCATTCAAAGCGCATATTAAACAAATATGTAGGACTGCTTTTTTTGCATTTACGCAATATCTCTAAAATCAGAAAGGTCTTGTCTCAGAGTGATGCTGAAAAACTAATTCATGCATTTATTTCCTCTAGGCTGGACTATTGTAATTCATTATTATCAGGTTGTCCTAAAGTTCCCTAAAAAGCCTTCAGTTAATTCAAAATGCTGCAGCTAGAGTACTGACGGGGACTAGAAGGAGAGAGCATATCTCACCCATATTGGCCTCTCTTCATTGGCTTCCTGTTAATTCTAGAATAGAATTTAAAATTCTTCTTCTTACTTATAAGGTTTTGAATAATCAGGTCCCATCTTATCTTAGGGACCTCGTAGTACCATATCACCCCAATAGAGTGCTTCGCTCTCAGACTGCAGGCTTACTTGTAGTTCCTAGGGTTTGTAAGAGTAGAATGGGAGGCAGAGCCTTCAGCTTTCAGGCTCCTCTCCTGTGGAACCAGCTCCCAATTCAGATCAGGGAGACAGACACCCTCTCTACTTTTAAGATTAGGCTTAAAACTTTCCTTTTTGCTAAAGCTTATAGTTAGGGCTGGATCAGGTGACCCTGAACCATCCCTTAGTTATGCTGCTATAGACGTAGACTGCTGGGGGGTTCCCATGATGCACTGTTTCTTTCTCTTTTTGCTCTGTATGCACCACTCTGCATTTAATCATTAGTGATCGATCTCTGCTCCCCTCCACAGCATGTCTTTTTCCTGGTTCTCTCCCTCAGCCCCAACCAGTCCCAGCAGAAGACTGCCCCTCCCTGAGCCTGGTTCTGCTGGAGGTTTCTTCCTGTTAAAAGAGAGTTTTTCCTTCCCACTGTAGCCAAGTGCTTGCTCACAGGGGGTCGTTTTGACCGTTGGGGTTTTACATAATTATTGTATGGCCTTGCCTTACAATATAAAGCGCCTTGGGGCAACTGTTTGTTGTGATTTGGCGCTATATAAAAAAATTGATTGATTGATTGATTGAGGTAGATCCAGAAGAAAACTGCCATTACCGAAAAATTGTTTTTATACAATAACTTTTGAACTAATAAAGACATAAAAGTGATTCCAAGTTCTAGTGGTATGTTTTCATGGTCAAGGATGTCAAATATAAAGGAAAGAAAAGTGTATGTATCATAGTTTTGGTTGTAACACTGAATTGTTGAATAGATCACTGTGCCAAGGAGGGAATCTTTTTAGGGTCAGTGACCCTATGGCCTTATGTAGCACATGCAACACTTAAAAAAATAGTTCTATTTCAGAATTTACTGTTATTTATTTAGAGAAGTGTTTCATAAATGTTAAAAAAATTGCAGTTTAGTTGAATAATAAATTGAATTTTGTCTCTTATTTGTTTTGGTCTATAAGCACATGCAATATCAATATCAGTGCTCAGATGACAGTAGCTTCTGGGAAAGGTGCAAGTTGCAATAAACTGTGATGCCAAGCGCTAAGGATACATGCTATCCAGTCACAGCAGATGAAACTTTTTTTACTACAGCAAACATCATTGTTAGACTTTTTTAGGTTCAATGATTCCACGACCTGTAGTTATGGCGTCAGAGACTCCATGGCCATGGCGGAGGTTTGCACTCTCCAAGTGCTTCTAGTTTAAATTTATTTTTGTTTAGCAAGCACAACAATAATAGTAATAACTAATCTAATGATTATATACAATTTTAGAGAAAGAGACAAAAAGAACCGGAATAAAAACACAACAGAAAATATAAAACCAACTAACAATGAACATACATAAATAAATAAATACATACATACAGAAATAAATAAGTGTTTCCTGTGAACACCTAGTGACTCTCACACCTCCATTTCATCCCTGTCTTATTTAAGTTTAATGACAGTTTGTTTCGGTCAAACCATATGTTCAATGTGTTAATTTCTTCAGTGATTTCCTCCAGAACTATCTGCAAAGCTAGAAAACTGCTGCATCCTAGTAAGAGCAGAATACTGTTATGTGCTGGACGCAGCCCGGAGAACCGACCAGCGTTTGAAGGACCCAGTATAAAATAAGCAGAGCACGGTACAAAGGATAACAGAGTTTAATGAACATAACAGTGCTGTGAAAAATATAAAAGTGCACGGTCTGGCGTGGTGGATTGCGGTGCGCTCCCAGCAGCGCTAACGGTCCGGAGCCAGAACTGGTTCGGACCCAAGGACCCCGCCGACACCCCCCAGGTGGCCGCGACAAACCGAGTCTGTGAAAGAAGGAATCATTATGTGAGTCCACACTCAACACACAGAGAGAACGCTCAAATGTGCACAAACAGCAAACACTTCCTGGCTTAATTACTAATCGGCTTCCCACCCTGCAGGCATGGAACATCCAGTTCACAAAACTCCACAGCAGTGGAAGCTGATTAAACGACTACACACAGCTCAATATAATAAAGGTGTGAGGGACACCATATTTACTGACTGTATAAATGTTAGTCACAAAATCTAACGTACCTCAGGAAGTGTGCTGACGAGCGTGAGACCTCACCCCCTCCTCTTTCACAGACCATACATCAAACCTGGACGTTCTCTGCATCCACTGATGATGAGATGGCTCTCGAGACGACGATCTCACCCGTCTGGTCACAAGGTCGAGTCTCTGGCAAATACACACTGTGTACTCCAGTCTTAAATGCCACCATGTTCCAATCCATGTAGATGCACCACAGCTGTGAGTCCTGATGAGCCGCAGGTGATCAGCCTCAGGTGATCAGAGTGAGGTCCTGATAAACTCAGCTACACAGCCACTCAGTCCCAAATGCAAGCCACCTGGAAGGAAAAACAAAAGACAGAAACAAAAAGGCAGCCAGGCCCCCCAGCCATACAACAGTACCCCACCCTCACGGGAAGCCTCCCGGCGACCACACAAACCTGGCCCAGGAGAAACACCCCCCTCCAGGGACCATGGCTGGAAACCGTATCCGCATTCATCTTCCAACAGAATCCTCATCTACAGAACGGTAGGTGTCTTCTCATCTGGCTGCATCTTTGCCCTTGTTTCTATCAGTCAATTAGCACAGGTGTGGCCAGGAGTTCTTGAACCTGTGCGGTCAGCCTTTGTCCTTGTCCAACCATGTTCACAGTCTGATTAGTCATAAAACAAAAAAGACAAACACAAACAACCAAAACACCCCCCCCCCCCCTCCCCAGAGGCCCGTTCCATCAAACCCCGGGAAGGGGAGAAAAGAAAAACAACCCAAACTTAAGCTAACAAATAAAAACACTAACACCCCCCCCAGAGGACCGTTCCATCAAACCCCGGGAAGGGGAGAAAAGAAAAACAACCCAAACTTAAGTTTGCAAATAAAACTGCTAACACCCCCCCCCCCCCCCCCCAACGACATGTAGGGACCAACACCCCCCAGAGGACATCCCGCCAGCTCCAGGAGTAATAACCACAGCCGAGGTCCCTCTGGGATCCAACGTCACCCACGGGGACTCCCAGCGCCTCCCAGAGGACCATTCCATCAACCCCAGGAGACGCCTCCCCTCATGACCAACGGACCCAGCCCCGGCCGTCTATGGCTAGATGGACCCACAGCCCTTTCCCCCCCAGAGGACACCACAGTCAAACCCTGAGGGCGGAAACTGGGGGGAAAAACAAAAGGAGAAAAAAAAAACATACAAACAAAACAACCCCAACCCCACCCCCTTGGCGCAGTGGAAACTGGAAGCACGTCCAGTGTCACCAACCGTGACTATACCCCAGAAGCCAACCGGGAGGAGTGGAACAGCGGTTATGGCAGACAGCACAAAACGGCGCCACTCCTCCGACTTCTAAACCAGCCACTAGCTGCGGGTATATCCCACTGCCCCAAACCTCAGCCACGCCGATGGCAGACGGCTCAAAGGCGTGCTAAAGCCGGAGGTGGAACAGGGAAACAACAAACAAAAACATCCCCCCCCCCCCCCCCCAGGTGCAGAGGTTACCTGGGAAACACCCAGCATAACCAAACTGCACCACTCCAGCAATGCCGACACTACGGCTCACACGGCTGGAGCCAGAGGAGAAGAGAGGGAACAAAAAGAAAATACCCCAAACCCCCCCCCTCCCCTCCCGGGTGCAGAGGTTACCTGGGAAACGCCCAGCACAACCAAACTGCACCACTCCAGCAACGCCGACACTACGGCTCACACGGCTGGAGTCAGAGGAGAAGAGAGGGCATAACAAAAAACAAAACAAGAAAAAAGAAAAAACAACCCAAATACCCCCCCATGACCCCCCAGGGGACCGTCCCATCAAACCCCGGGAGGCGAAACCGAAAGAAACAAAAAGAAAGACCAACAGACTAACACAAAGTTGCTTGGGTCCTTTTTTTTCCCAGACAGACTGCAGGGTCACAACTCCAGACCCTAATAGTGAAAAACAAATAAAAACCCCACACAAAAACCAACTCAAAAAACACCCACACAAAATGAACACACACAAAACTAATAAGTGATTTATACCGTCAAGCTCAAACAAATGGAACACACCTGTTCCAACTTAAGAGCTTGACGGTAATGTGACTCAGTCACCAAAAGAGGGAGCCAAAGTGCTAAAAATAAAAAAAACCCTTTGGTAACTGAGAAAACAAACTCATGCTGCTTTTCCTGTGAGCAGCACACAACCAAAAATGTGATTCAACTAAATAACACCGGAGCTGACAACAGACGCAGTAGCTATCATTACCCGGGGAAACGGGGCTACGACTGTAACACAGGAAGCACCGCGACCCGTGCCACAGAGCTCCGCCGTGCGCATTCACCCATTACAGACCCACTCCTGCAGCTCCCGTTCAAACCTCTTATCCGGTCGAAGTGCGACGCGAAGCCATCGCCAGTCACACTCCACCACGACCCACGGATAAGGCACAAACACAGGAACACGGCTGCACGAGCGCTCAAATCAGTATTCAGTAATGGGTTCTCCAACGTGCACCATCCGGGCGAAGAGCACCCGCAACTGATCCGGATAACTTCTGAACGTCTGCTGCCGCCTTCCCGGCGCGTTACCGTCTCTGCTACCGCTGGGTCCGTGATGTTTGGCCAGAGACTACTGTTATGTGTCGGACGCAGCCCGGAGAACCGACCAGCGTTTGAAGGACCCAGTATAAAATAAGCAGAGCACGGTACAAAGGATAACAGAGTTTAATGAACATAACAGTGATGTGAAAAATATAAAAGTGCGCGGTCTGGCGTGGTGGATTGCGGTGCGCTCCCAGCAGCGCTAACGGTCCAGAGCCAGAACTGGTTCGGACCCAAGGACCCCGCCGACACCCCCCAGGTGGCCGCGACAAACCGAGTCTGTGAAAGAAGGAATCATTATGTGAGTCCACACTCAACACACAGAGAGAACACTCAAATGTGCACAAACAGCAAACACTTCCTGGCTTAATTACTAATTGGCTTCCCACCCTGCAGGCATGGAACATCCAGTTCACAAAACTCCACAGCAGTGGAAGCTGATTAAACGACTACATACAGCTCAATATAATAAGGTGTGAGGGACACCACATTTACTGACTGTATAAATGTTAGTCACAAAATCTAACGTACCTCAGGAAGTGTGCTGACGAGCGTGAGACCTCACCCCCTCCTCTTTCACAGACCATGCATCAAACCTGGACGTTCTCTGCATCCACTGATGATGAGATGGCTCTCGAGACGACGATCTCACCCGTCTGGTCACAAGGTCGAGTCTCTGGCAAATACACACTGTGTACTCCAGTCTTAAATGCCACCATGTTCCAATCCATGTAGATGCACCACAGCTGTGAGTCCTGACGAGACGCAGGTGATCAGCCTCAGGTGATCAGGGTGAGGTCCTGATAAACTCAGCTACACAGCCACTCAGTCCCAAATGCAAGCCACCTGGAAGGAAAAACAAAAGACAGAAACAAAAAGGCAGCCAGGCCCCCCAGCCATACAACAAATACTACTGGAATGAATTTGAATAAGGAAAGTTGTATTTTTTTTTCTCACCTAAATGGATTCAACACTCACTGCAGTTTATTGTCTGGAATAGTCCCAGATTGCATTTCAGAGCTTCTAGAATTCAAACATTTTCATGCAGGTGGTGGTGTTGGGGAGTAATTTTGGGTTTCAGCTTTTTTTGTTTTTCACCACTTTCATCCCTGAATATGTGAAATCGTGAGTCACTTTTGTGCGGATTAAAGTTACTAACTGGGACTCCTGTCTTGTTGTGAGAAAGAAACGAGAATCATCCTCCGTTCTGTTCACACAGCTCCAAACGCTGTGCGTCTCTCTGCCGAGTCAAGTTAGAACGATAGAGTCCAGTCAGAATTAATAACTTCAAAGCAAAACACCATTTTATTTTGTCCAGAGATCAAGGATACAGTGACCAATTTCATATTTATTTACTTTAAGACTCAATGAAATACATAGAAAACCTGTAAAGCCTACATTTAGTACAAAATTCACAAGAGGTATCGATAAGGGAATCGATAAGGAATCGGATCAATAAGCAGAATCAATAATGGCATCGATATCGATAAAATCTTATCAATACCCATCCCTAGTCACAATCACATAGTCACTGCAAACTGAGGAGATATGACAAACATTAAAACTTGATTGCATTGGGCATCTGCAGTGTCACATAATTAAAAAGGATCACCATGCTTCACTTTTGATGATTGCTAACATATTACTAAGAAAACCTGTGATGGTGCTATAATGGTGTGCATCAGCCTCCGTTTACCAACTTCACATGAAAGGCAAAGACCAAGCATTATTATCACTTTACCGAGGTGTTGCCAGGCCGGTAGTGTAGATTTACGTTGACGTTACCTGGCTATACCCGCCCGCTGTGCGTAAACAAATGACGCCATAGAGCACAGCCCAAGAACTGTCCGCAAAGGGAAAAAAAAACCTGTCACTTTACCGAGGCATTGCTAGGCCGGTAGCGTAGATTTACGTTGACGCTATCTGGCTATACCCGCCCGCTGTGCATAAACAAATGATGCCATAGCGCGCAGCCCAAGAACTGTCCGCAAAGGGAAAAAAAAAACCTGTCACTTTACCGAGGCATTGCTAGGCCGGTAGCGTAGATTTATGTTGACGCTATCTGGCTATACCCGCCCGCTGTGCGTAAACAAATGATGCCATAGCGCGCAGCCCAAGAACTGTCCGCAAAGGGAAAAAAAAACCTGTCACTTTACCGAGGCATTGCTAGGCCGGTAGCGTAGATTTACGTTGACGCTATCTGGCTATACCCGCCCGCTGTGCGTAAACAAATGATGTCATAGCGCGCAGCCCAAGAACTGTCTGCAACTGTCCGCAAACGGAAAAAAAAATAACAACTGTCCGCAGAGGAAAAGATAAAAAGGCGAGAAGTGTGTGTTGGTCCCAATATGGATATTCCGGATGATTTTCTCATGGATAGTACGACAATGAACAGCAGCCAAAGCAGCCAGCTTGATGAGGACGCACTGCTGAATTTGGAGAGCAGCGTGCGCCAGCCGCCACGACAAAAGTTAAAGTGAGCCAAATTTCATGTACGCATTACGTGTTGTGTATCTCAGTAAGTGATAATAATGCAAATAACATGCTGTTGTCATGCGGTATGCATTTTCTGAGTCCCTCCATCCATGCCCAGTCGCCCAAAATGACAGATATTCGCCCTCATCTAACTAGGGCGAATATCTGTCATTTTGGGCGTCGGGCCTCTGAAAATGTATACCACCCTCCAAAACCATGTTATTGTATTATTATAACTGTTGGTGTATTTGTAGTTACAAACTGATTTTCATTGGGAATGCATGATTTTATTTGGAATGTATTACATTGTACTTTTCAAATGGCCATAATTTCAAATGAATTTTGGAGAAACAGTATCATAGAGGTCTCTGTAGTTGAACAAACACATTTTTCTTACCCCACAGTCACATTAACAGCGAGGGGAAAATGCAAAACAACAGCCTGCCATTTATTTTCAATCATAGTCGCCATTGTGCAGCAACAAGAGGCAACGGTCGCTATGCTGCCAGCTAAGTGGGGCCAAAATAAGTGAGAAGTCTATTTTATGCAAATGCTGAGTTGTGCGACATGCCAAATGGCAGACTGACATCAGCAGGCTGCTCGCACAAACAAAACAAGATGGCAGAATACACTCAGAAACAGTTGTATTTCTACATAAATCTACTATGAAATTTAATTCACACACACGGAACAGAAAGGAAAGAAATACTAATACTTTTGTCAAGCAACTTCCGCGGGAACACAGTACACTAGAAGTGTTCGAACATGAGCAGCATTAATTGTTCAGTTTGTCGGTGCCATAACAACTGGAAGAAGAGGAAACTATCACTTTCAGAACGATGTTTTGAACATGGAAAGCAGAGATCTGAGTGCTGTGGACCAGCATTTAACTTGTTCCCTCCTCCATTGAAATACGAGGATCTCCGGTGCTCGCTAAAGGTGCTGAATTTGAAAAATCCACCCAGACGTCCCTGTCTGTTCTTTTCATTTTATGGAGAAAAAACCCCACACCACTGGATCTTTACCCAGAGAAATGATAGGACTATAACGCTCCGTTGAAGAAGCCACAGCGGATGCTAGCGAGACAAACGGGTAAGCTGTGTTTGTAGCATTAGCTGCTATCTTATTTACTCATTTTCTGGCGTTTGATACAACCAAACACTGCATGAAATAACACCATACGTATATTAACGTTACGTAATCTTGGCATTACGGTGATACTACTTGTCGGGTAGTATTTTAACTTGATTGTGCTTTTATACGAGTTTCAGCGGCGCTGTGCGGTGTGAAGCTCGTAGTTCCTCATAGCGAAACTGTCCACGCTGAGTGACACCACAAAGTAGTTAAAAATAATCGAGGGCCACTTTCTCATGTCATCTTCCCACTCTGTTATGACCCGTGGGTGAACCAGAGTCGATCCCTTTGAGCTTTTCAAAAAGGTTTTTGTTTCTATCCATGTCATATCTTCCGTTGTTCTGTATTGAAAACACTGCTCACCGGAAGTCCTAATCCAAAACGGAAATGCCTCTGCTGTAAAAGTGGGCGGGGCTGAATAAGGTGAATACATTAATCTGTTGGTTCATCATATTGAAAAGTGCAAAATGTTCGTTATGGGAACACAAATTCATTCTAATTCATTCCGTGACGCTGCATGTAATTAAAAGTGCAGCGGGGGTTTGGGGGTGGTTATGGTTAGGGGAAGGACTAGGGTTAGGTTATTAAACAGGTTAGCACCTGTTTAAATGTCCTTAAGTCTCACTTTGGGGATCACATCACCAAGTGACAGTTATTTTCTGTTTAACTGCGGGCTTTGGCAAAACCATGGTGAGGAAGGGAGGGCGCAAGAGGACTCAGCAACTGCATGCACGGCAAGGTAAATGTTTCATCCGAAACTGTCACCGTGCTTATGCACAGTGCGAGGGTTCAGGGTCTCCAGCGTGTGCTCTACTGTATCACCACCATCAGTAACAGAAGCAGCAGCAGCGCCAGCATTTTTATTATTACTGCGCCAATATCACTTGAACGCTTTGTATAATTCACCACCGTCTGAGTGCTAAAAGTCATGCTGAAATGATGTGGTGTTCTGCAGCCTACATAGAAGCATGTCCGCATTACACATCGCCAGTCGGTACAGGACAGATCAAACCATCTTCCTTGGTCCTGTGCGCACTGGTGGCGAAATGTCTTGGTGCTGTGGAGAAGGCTAAATAAATGTGACACTTTTCAAGCACCAGAATCAAACCTGGTGCGCATCCACCAGAAGCCTAATTTATAGACCTCTGTGCGCTGGCTGCCCGCATTGTGGGTTAGCGGTAGTCACGCAACGGTCTCCGGCGATGGTGTTGCCAGCAGCCTCCCGCGCGCCTCCCCCTGCCGCCTTACCCTCCTGAGAGCACCGCAAGCTCCCCCGGGGCCACTTACCAAAAAAACCCCACCTATGGACTATGACCTCAGATCATATGACACTACCCGCTGAATTTAAACAGCATATAAAATAAATGCCAATGATTTTATTACATTCTTGGTGGATGGAATGAGAGTGAGTGAGTGAGTGAGTGAGTGAGTGTGCGAGTGTATGTGTATGTGTGAGACTAGGGTTGGGTATCGAGAACCGGTTATTTTCGGGTATCGTTAAGAAATGATTTGATCCACCAATATCAATAGTCTTTTTGCTTAACGATTCTCTTATCGGTCCTTCAGAGTGGCCGTTGTTTTTGAGGGTGTTTGTCAGGAAAATGATCATTTCTCTACGTTAATTACAGACCATGCAGCGGGTCTGTAATTAACTGTTTATGCAGCACCACTCCACTTTGAAGCATGAACCAATGAAGCAATTCTTCGATCCACTGGCTCGTTGGTTCTTTGATTCACTGCTCTTCAGAAGCAAGGCCGCTTCTTAACCCCTCTCAAAGCCATTAAAAGATGTTAATCGTGAGTCACTTTTGTGTGGGTTAAAGTCACGAACTGGGACTCTTGTGTTGTTGCAGTTAAGAAACAAGAATCGTCCTCCGTTCTGTTGGCACAGCTCCAAACGCTGCGCGGCTCTCTGCCGAGACAGAGTCTGGTCAGAATTAACAACTTCAAAACGAATTGCCACTTTAAATAAAATGACACCTCTTTCCAAACACTGTAATACAGACAATAAACTACAATTGACTAAAATGTTTTTTTCCTCCCACAATGAAACGTCCTGCGTTCTTTATGAATTACATCCTGACGTGCAGCACACCAGCTGCAAGAGCTCAGCTCAGATGTATGGAAAGACATTCATGCCAATAATGTTTGAAAGGAAATGCTTTTGACAATAACTACAGATTTTGTTTATTTCTATTTATGTCCAGAGATCAAGGATCCACCATGTAGAGTTTAATTAAGTCCAGAATTTAAGGATCCAGTGACCAGTTTCATAGTTATTTACTTTAAGACTCAATAAAATGTTGTTGACATAGAAAACCTGTAAAGCCTACTTTTAGTACACATTAAATTCACAAGCGGTATCGCTAAGGGAATCGATAAGGAATCGGATTGATAAGCGGAATCAATAATGGCATCGATATCAGTAAAATCTTATCAGTACCCATCCCTATGTGAGACAGAGAAAAAAAACAATTCAGAGTTAAATATCAAGTTTTACTTCTTGCTCTGATGACCAGCGACAATATATACCTTGATTGTCAGTATATATTGTCGCTTGGGACGATATGTGACAGCAACATTATGTGCCGGTGCCTTTGAACATGGCATATGTTGTCGTGGCAACAATATATGCCGTAACACACCTGTGGTATAATACAAAGGTCTGCAGTGGGCATTTGGTTGGTGCGTTTTGTATCCATATTTCAGAGTTTTTTAGTATTTGTTTGTGTTCATTGTCTTCTCCTCTTTTTTTCTCCATGTCCCCAGTTTGAGGATGTCAGTATTCTCCAGAACAGAGGAACATGCAGCAACTACATCACTGTTAAACCAAAGGAAACATCTGAATCACAAAGTGATTACTTCAACTGTTCCCCAGGTGGCAGTGAAGAGAGTGCTCGGGCTGGGCCTTCAGAAAACGCAGATAATATATCAAAACAGCAGAAGGATGTTACTCAGAGTCACTCAGAGGATGTTCGTGATGATAAGGAGGATGATGAGGAAATCACCTACACGCATGTAGTCATCCAACCAAAACCCAGACGACAGCATCTTAAGCAAAACATGAATTGATGGTTGCGGTTGGAAACATCAAATGATGATGAAGAGTTGAGTGTGAGTGTGACGATACAGACAGATCACTGTACGATATTCAGTCCAGGGCTCATAAGGTGGAGCACTTTCAGTGACGTTTGATGTTAACAATTGGCCAAAGACAAAGGAATAATTACAAAGTAGTTTTAACCAGTGGTGGGCACAGATAACCAAAAAATTAACTTCGATAACAGATAATCAGATAACTGAAAAGTTATCTTCGATAAAGATAAAACGATAACCCCCCAAAAATGTATCGGAAGTTACAGATAACCGATGAATTCCAGTATTGTCTCCAGTACACTTACAACTACTAACAAGCTTATTTTGAGTTTTACCACAATCGCTTCTTGAAGCATCAAAAGCAACAACAGACCCAAACAATGAGTCAGCACTTCTGTCTTTGAGCATCCTGCCCCCTGCTGGAAGCTCCCGTTTACTACATGGCTTCCAGCACAGACACAACTGAGAGAAGCCACACAGCACAACTCTCTACTCAATCACAGTACTGCTGTCAGGCAGAGGTCTTGGAAAATAAAGCCCTGCTGAGTTATGGTTTGGTGTATAAATAAAATGAATACTGATATAATAACTCCATTAATGTCAATTATGTAATTTGTGCAAAGTTAAGATATAACATATATCTTTTAATGTTGAATAATGCACTAATTCTGAAGTTTTGTAACAAACACAGACAGATGGCATTCTGGGTAAAATGTGTCTCTGCTCACACTGATTGGATGATTGATTCTATGTAAACCAACACGTTAATGTGAGGTGTGTCGTGTGCTGGTGTTTCCAGATAAATGTGCTTTTGTAAAATATGCCATTTTTATTTGTAAAAAAAGGCATTTTCAAAAAAATAAATGGAACACTGCCATTCACCCTACTGACGTATCCCATAATCCCTTGCGCACCAGAGAGTTGCTGCAGTCAAACAACATATAGAGAATCCACATGATTACAATTGTAAATGAATATTATACTATAAAAATGTATTTTTTTTTAATGTTTTTCATCACGTTAATAAGAAACTGCATGCATGATACCCTGAAAACTTGCTAAAACAATTAGAACAAATAATCCGTGTCTGCTATGTTTAATCTGCATGGAATGTAATAAACGCAAACAGAATTTCAGACATATACGTATATTAGTCTGGAACAAAGAGGGCAAACAGTGTTGTAAAGAACAATAATCAAGATGTTAAAGAGCAAACTTCACTTTCCCCCAGACCGACATGATCAGGAAGTGAGCGTAGCTCACAGCAACTCCCATTGAAAACACAGACAGCCTGTGATTCTCCCATGTTTACATAAAATAAACGCAATAACAATGTCTATAACCCCAGAGAATATATTCATGAGAGTTTTAGGCACAATATAAAAATAGTTTTATGTTGCGATGTTAATGGTGTTGTCCATGTGCAGTAGTTAAAGTGCAGTTTTTGTAAATTAAGTTTGAAAAAAAAGCTTCTGTTTACGTTTTGCTTCTGGAATCACAAGTCCGACATGTTGTTTGAAAACATCAACCCAGCTTCAGTTTGAATACTGCTATGAACACTACTGGCCAGTAGATGGTAGTAGAGACCTTGAAAACTTGCAAACACAAAATTCCAGATAATCTGTGTTGCTACTTGCTACATTTAAGATGCATGGAATTTAATGAAAGCAAACAAACACAATAACAATGTCTATAAAACCAGAGAATATATTCATGTGAGTTTTAGGCACTAGAGTTTAATGCTGTTGTCCTGATCAGAGTGTCTGAAATGCATTTCTCCTCTTGTGAACGTACTGAGATTACTGTACTGAGATTACCCTATCCCATAATGCACAAGGACACAGCATGCCCCACATTAAAACCTTAAAAATTAGCACATTACTTTAAAACTAAAACATATATTTGATATTTTCACTTTATAAAACTTCAGAAGTGACGTTAATTTAAATAACTTGTCCAAAATAAGTTTGGTTAAAATTTGAACCATAAGTTAAAAATGTATGCCTCTAGATGACTTGGGTGATACTGACCACGTATCAGTATGGGGTTAAGTTTTTTTTTTTTTGGTCATCACTTCTCCTTTACCTGCAGAGGATAGAGTGGTCGGTTTCTCTTAGAAGCAGCTCTTCTCTGTTTGCAGAGGGTGGAACTACACATCTGTTAACTTTTGTTTACCATGTTAATGGTATAAAAGTTATCGGACAAAAATGTATCGGAAGATAATTAGTCCGGTAATGGTTTTCAAAGTTATCTGAAAAGATAATCCAATAATGAAAACTTTATCTTCGATTATTATTGGATTATCGGAACTGTGCCCACCACTAGTTTTAACGTTGTGCAAAGCCAAATAATGATTTTAAAGTAGGGACTTAGAATGTTGTATGTTTTATTTACTGTTTCATAAGTTTAGCTGTAATATTTTTTGTATAATATTTGACTTCCTCATGTGTTCAAACCATTTGTTTAACTTTTACCTTGTTTTTATCTTTAGTTATGTTTTAGTTTTGATGCTGTTCACAGGTACTGCCTCAGCGGTGAAGTGGTTGAAAACACACACACACACACACACACACCATCATCATCACTCACTCATCTTCAACCACTTATCTGGGATCGGGTCGTGGGGGAAACAACTCCAGTGGGGGACCCCAAAAGTTCCACTCTGCAAAGCTTCTCCAGTCACAAACACAGAAGCCTGTAACTTTTTCATCATTTTATGGGTTGTTTAACGGCTTTTCTCACTAGTCTCCATCTTGCACAGTCACTCAGATTTAGAGTTCTGCCTTCTCCACAGAGATTTACCAGTTTTACCAAATTGTACGACACTCTTGGTATTTCGTAATGATTGTTATGAAAGAAATCCAAGACACACTGAGATTTGTAAATGTGAAAGTATTTTCCTCTGACGTGTAAAGAAAATGCAGTGTGAAAATAATGATTTATTGTAAATTCATCAAAGTGCCAATAACTGTGTCCAGCATGTATTTTAAACCTTATTTTAACTTCACTTTATAAAAGAATTTTGTTGTTTCATTAACACAAAACTGGTTTGTTTTTTTTCCTGAACATATTCTGAATAATGTATTTGAAAATCGAGTCACAAGAATTTTCACCATGACTGTTTATACTTGTGTGTGTGTGTGTGCATGTGTTTTAAATTGGCTGTGCTTACATTTTATGTTTTCAGTGTCCATGTGATATGTAATAAAGCCCACATGTGCAGTACATTATACACCATTCATTTTCTTTAAAAAACTGTTGTTGCTCTTATTGTGTATAGTGCAGCGGATAACTGAAAAAATACTTCAAATGGTGATGCAAGCACCAAATTTGGCACACATACTCCTTAGACATTACTCTTTTAAGAATGCTGAGTGGCCACATGAACTTTCAATAGGCGGCCATGAAGGGATCAATTGAAGAATTATATAGGGGTCAAAATTTAAAAATGCTCCAGTATTATGGACAGGTATTCCATATTTGTCTGATCATAAAGATTCCAAAAAGCTATAGTTTGGACTATCTGTGAATGAATGTTCTGGAGTTATTGGGTAAAAATAGCAAGAATGGTGACAAAGGTCAATTCCAATTTGTACAGGGGTCAAAAGTTAAAGTTGCTCCAGTTTTGGTAAAAAGTGAATATGGTTTTAAAAAGGAATAGTTTGCATCATGTATCATGCTTAGTTATCATGTTACAGGGTAGCATATGACACGTCATAGAATCCAATGGATGCCGACATTGTTTAACCATTACTTAGTAGAGAAGCTTGAATCTTCGACTGGACTGGGTTGCTTGACGCGAGGACGTTTCGCTTCAAATCGCAGAAGCTTCCTCAGCTAAAATTCTTGCTCTGGAAGTCTGACTTCTGTCTGACTCTTGTAGAGAAGAATAAAACAGAAGCCAACAAAAGCTGGAGTTTTAAACCTAACCAGACCCCTACTGAGAGGCAGACTGTTATAGGCTAGTGACTGAACAATAGCTCTAATTAGCAACTATTGTGCTGTAGTTAGCACACCTAATGGCAGGACAGCTGTCCCTCTAATGATGGGATGGATGCCTTTCTGATGGCTCCCTTGATGACGTGAATGACTCATTACCATGAACAAAAGACTGAAACTCCTTTGACCTGAGTACCCCATTGTAAACAGGGGATAAAGTGTGTCTCAGACCCCCTCCCCGGTTAAGGCTGGGTTTCAAACGTTTCACAAAGAATGCCTCCTTGACCCCTCTCTCAAACCATTTCTTCTCTCTGGCTAATATTTTAACTTCCTTGTCCTCAAACGTGTGGTTAGTGTCTTTGAGGTGGAGGTGAACTGCAGACTGAGGTCCACTGGCGCCCTCTCTGCGGTGCTGGTATAGCCTTTTGTGTAAAGGTTGCTTCGTTTCACCTATGTAGTGTTCGTTACAGTTTTCCTGACATCTGATAGAATACATTGCTCTGTTTGTAACTAGGGATCATGTCCTTAGGGTGAACTAATTTCTGTCTCAAGGTGTTAACCGGTTTAAAGTAAACTGGGATTTTGTGCTGTCTGAAGATCCTCTGTAGTTTTTCCCCTACTCCTGCTAAATAAGGGAGAGACACTCCTCTTCTTCTTGTCTCCGTCTCCTGTCTATCTGGTCTCTCTGTTCTCTGGGACTTCTGCACTTTGTCCAGGGACCATCGTGGGTACCCACATACTGTGAGGGCTTTCCGGACACGTTGCTGTTCTTTAGCCCTTCCCTCTGCAGTTGTGGGCACCTGTAGGGCTCTGTGTTGAAGCGTCCTGATCACCCCGAGCTTGTGTTCAAGGGGGTGGTTTGAGCCGAAGAGCAGATATTGGTCAGTGTGAGTTGGTTTTCTGTAAACCCCTGTCTGGAGCTGCCTGTTCTCTCCAATCGTAACATCACAGTCCAGGAAGGCTGAATGGTTGTTTCTGGCATCCTCACGTGTGAACTTGACATTGGCGTCCACCGAGTTGATGTGTTCTGTAAAGTCCTCAACTTGCTGTTGCTTGATTTTGACCCATGTGTCATCAACATATCTGAACCAGTGACTGGGAGAGATGCCCATGAAAGACGTCAAGGCTGTCTTCTCCACTCGCTCCATGTACAGATTGGCCACAATGGGGGATACCGGAGACCCCATTGCACAACCATGAATCTGCCTGTAGTAATTCCCCCTAAACAGGAAATACGTGGTGTTGAGACAGATCTCCAAGAGTTGGCAAATGTGGTCTGTTGTGAGTTTGGTCCTTTCAAGTAGAGACACATCCTCCAGCAGTCTCTGCCTCACAGCTGAGATGGCCTCAGCAGTGGAGATGCAGGTGAACAACGATGTCACATCAAATGACACCATAGTTTCATCTGCCTCCAGCTGTAGGTCCTTGATCTTGTTCACAAAATCTTGTGTGTTCTCCACATGGTGGTCTGAGTTACCCACTAGAGGAGCCAAAATCCACTTGAGGTACTTGGCCAAATTGTACATGATGGAATCTGTGCTACATACAATAGGCCTGAGTGGCACGTTCTGTTTGTGGATTTTGGGCAGTCCATAGATGCACGGAGTGGCGTCCCCAGGGTACAGTCTGTAGTATGTCTGCCTGTTGATGAGTCCCTCTTTCTCCAGGTTTTGGAGGTAGCTAATGATTTTCTTCTTATAGCCGCTCGTGGGGTCTCTCTGCAGACGTTCGTATGTGTTGGAGTCACTGAGCAAGTTGTTGATCTTGGCCTCGTAGTCCGATGTGTTCAGGACCACCGTGCATCTGCCTTTATCCGCTGGCAGGATAAGGATCCTTTGGTCCTTTTGCAGTGCTGACAAAGCTTTCCGTTCTTCTCCTGTGATGTTGGACGGAGGAGGCTTAGCACTGTTCAGCACTGCTGTGACTCTTAGTCGGAGGTCCCCAGCTTCTGACTCTGACAAACTGTTATGTTTAATGGCTGACTCTACTGCAGTGATGTAATCTACTGTCAGAATATGTTTAGGGGTCACTGAGAAATTTAGTCCTTTGGCGAGCACATCCTTTTCTGTCTGTGTAAGAACCCTGTTGGAGAGATTCTTTATCCAATTTTCCCTGTTGTCACTAATTTGTCTGGGTGTATCTTTAAAAATACTCCCACTGAAAGTACGCCTTTTCTGCACTAAGAGGTTGTGAAACTTCCTGATTTGCCGCTCCTTACTTTTTAAATGCTCAGCCATTTGAATTTTAACTATGAACTTTGTGATCTTATTATGGACCTCTTCCCCCACTAAGGTTTCTAACATTTTGTGTAGACTATCCAGATTATTTTGGAGGTCTAATATTTTAAAACGAAGCCTTCTAATTCTAAGACCCAAAATCCTCCTAAGGTATTTGTGCTGGATCTTTCCTGCTGTGTGACCTGCTTCTAGTGCCTTTTGCTTCATGCATTTGGGAATAACATTGTTTTGTTTGCATCTCAGGTTAAATCTTAACTGGTTTCTAAAGTTAGCTATCTTTTTAGCAGTCTTTTCCGGCTTACGTACCAGTGCCAGGGCCTCATGTCCACAGTTGGTCGCAATGTTTCTGTGTAGGCTCTCAGTTGTCCAGGTGGTTTCCATAGTAGAGAAGCTTGAATCTTCGACTGGACTGGGTTGCTTGACGCGAGGACGTTTCGCTTCAAATCGCAGAAGCTTCCTCAGCTAAAATTCTTGCTCTGGAAGTCTGACTTCTGCTAAGTGCTAAGCCTCCTCCGTCCAACATCACAGGAGAAGAACGGAAGGCTTTGTCAGCACTGCAAAAGGACCAAAGGATCCTTATCCTGCCAGCGGATAAAGGCAGATGCACGGTGGTCCTGAACACATCGGACTACGAGGCCAAGATCAACAACTTGCTCAGTGACTCCAACACATACGAACATCTGAAGAGAGACCCCACGAGCGGCTATAAGAAAAAAATCATTAGCTACCTCCAAAACCTGGAGAAAGAGGGACTCATTGACAGACAGACATACTACAGACTGTACCCTGGGGACGCCACTCCGTGCATCTATGGACTGCCCAAAATCCACAAACAGGACGTGCCACTCAGGCCTATTGTATGTAGCACAGATTCCATCACGTACAATTTGGCCAAGTACCTCAAGTGGATTTTGGCTCCTCTAGTGGGTAACTCAGACTACCATGTGGAGAACACACAAGATTTTGTGAACAAGATCAAGGACCTACAGCTGGAGGCAGATGAAACTATGATGTCATTTGATGTGACATCGTTGTTCACCTGCATCTCCACGGCTGAGGCCATCTCAGCTGTGAGGCAGAGACTGCTGGAGGATGTGTCTCTACTTGAAAGGACCAAACTCACACCAGACCACATTTGCCAACTCTTGGAGATCTGTCTCAACACCACGTATTTCCTGTTTAGGGGGAATTACTACAGGCAGATTCATGGTTGTGCGATGGGGTCTCCGGTATCCCCCATTGTGGCCAATCTGTACATGGAGCGAGTGGAGAAGACAGCCTTGACGTCTTTCACGGGCATCTCTCCCAGTCACTGGTTCAGATATGTTGATGACACATGGGTCAAAATCAAGCAACAGCAAGTTGAGGAAGCGCCTTGGGGCAACTGTTTGTTGTGATTTGGCGCTATATAAAAAAATTGATTGATTGATTGATTGATTGATTGAGGACTTTACAGAACACATCAACTCGGTGGACGCCAATATCAAGTTGACACGTGAGGATGCCAGAAACAACCATTTAGCCTTCTTGGACTGTGATGTTACGATTGGAGAGAACAGGCAGCTCCAGACAGGGGTTTACAGAAAACCAACTCACACTGACCAATATCTGCTCTTCGGCTCAAACCACCCCCTTGAACACAAGCTTGGTGTGATCAGGACGCTTCAACACAGAGCCCTACAGGTGCCCACAACTGCAGAGGGAAGGGCTAAAGAACAACAACGTGTCCGGAAAGCCCTCACAGTATGTGGGTACCCACGATGGTCCCTGGACAAAGTGCAGAAGTCCCAGAGAACAAAGAGACCAGATAGACAGGAGACGGAGACAAGAAGAAGAGGAGTGTCTCTCCCTTATTTAGCAGGAGTAGGGGAAAAACTACAGAGGATCTTCAGACAGCACAAAATCCCAGTTTACTTTAAACCGGTTAACACCTTGAGACAGAAATTAGTTCACCCTAAGGACATGATCCCTAGTTACAAACAGAGCAATGTAGTGTATTCTATCAGATGTCAGGAAAACTGTAACGAACACTACATAGGTGAAACGAAGCAACCTTTACACAAAAGGCTATACCAGCACCGCAGAGAGGGCGCCAGTGGACCTCCGTCTGCAGTTCACCTCCACCTCAAAGACACTAACCACACGTTTGAGGACAAGGAAGTTAAAATATTAGCCAGAGAGAAGAAATGGTTTGAGAGAGGGGTCAAGGAGGCATTCTTTTTGAAACGTTTGAAACCCAGCCTTAACCGGGGAGGGGGTCTGAGACACACTTTATCCCCTGTTTACAATGGGGTACTCAGGTCAAAGGAGTTTCAGTCTTTTGTTCATGGTAATGAGTCATTCACGTCATCAAGGGAACCATCAGAAAGGCATCCATCCCATCATTAGAGGGACAGCTGTCCTGCCATTAGGTGTGCTAACTACAGCACAATAGTTGCTAATTAGAGCTATTGTTTAGTCACTAGCCTATAGCAGTCTGCCTCTCAGAAGGAGGGGTCTGGTTAGGTTTAAAACTCCAGCTTTTGTTGGCTTCTGTTTTATTCTTCTCTACAAGAGTCAGACAGAAGTCAGACTTCCAGAGCAAGAATTTTAGCTGAGGAAGCTTCTGCGATTTGAAGCGAAACGTCCTCGCGTCAAGCAACCCAGTCCAGTCGAAGATTCAAGCTTCTCTACTATGGAAACCACCTGGGCAACTGAGAGCCTACACAGAAACATTGTTAGCCATTACTTGCCAAACCAAGCACGCAATGCAGTCAAAACTATTCCATTTATTAATCCTATTAGCTCAACCAGTAATTTGCACCACTTTTTACCAAAATTGGAGCAACTTTAACTTTTGACCACTGTACAAACAGAAATTGACCTTTCTCAGTGCTTTTGCTGTTTTTACCCCATAACTCCATAACATTCATTCACAGATTGTCCAAACTATACTTTTTTGGAATCTTCATGATCAGACAAATAATATGGAATATCTTTCAATATGAATGGAGCATTTTTAAATTTTGACCCTTGTGTAATTCTTCAATTGACCCATTCTTGACGGGGCATCTGATGGATTGTTTGTTGCTGTGATGCTACTCTGAACGTCACATGGTTGTATACGCTTCTTTTATTTCTGTTTAGCACTCTTCTGATTATTAATTGTACCTACTCTGAACATTATTTAACAAGTCCTGTTGTGAATCGCTAGCAGTTAGCATTTGCTAGCGGTTAGCTTTCGCTAGCTAGGTTGACTCCTCCCCTCCCCCTGTCGTTACTTTTTATAGCTGTTCTTTTTTGCCCGTTTAATACTTCTGTTCGTTTTCAGTCGAACTGCTGTGAATTTTAAGTAATTATTTTACTCCTGTGTAAAATCTTAGGAGCGGCTAGCATTTTCGCTAGCGGCTAGCTTGCATTAGCTATTTCGGACCCCATCATTTTTTCATACTTCTGTTAGTTAATTAACTGTTTAGTGTATTTTATAGCTGCTGTTTTTTTCACCTGTTTAATACTTCAGTGTAACTGCTGTGAATTTTAATTTGCGTCTGTGTGAGCCTTAGGAGTGGTTAGCTTATCCATTATTGGTTAGCTCGTGTTTGCTTGGCTACATTCTTGAATTTCTTAGTGCACAAAGTACACTACAAATCCTACTTTACACCCTCCGTAAATCCTGCGTGATGTTGGAATATAGGGTGGCTCTCTTAGAGAGCCGTGTCCGTACGTTAGAGCAGCTTCTTAGCTCAGTGGAGTTAGATGTTACGGGCACTCCAGATGAGGTTAGTGTTGGACCGGCTAGCGAGCCCATTAGCATCAGCTTAGAAACACCGGCTGTGGAGGATGGCTTTCGGACTGTGGATAGGCGGAGGAAGCCCCGTAGGGCTTGGTGTGCAGTTGTGACACCCTGATCACACTCACCAGTGCGAACTGTCAATCGGTTCTCCCCCTTGGATTTGCCTGATGTGAATTCTCTGAGCCCACAAGTGACTTCCACTCCTGTCTCCAGGCTGAAACACCGGACTTTAGTGATAGGGGATTCTATCACCCGCAAAGTCAGGTTACAGACGCCAGCTGATGTTAAATGTATCTCTGGGGCCAGAGCTCCCGACATTGCATCTCATCTTAGGGTGCTGATGCTGCAGAAGGGAAGACAGATGAAGTAACATGACATGAGATATAGTCACATAGTTATTCACGTTGGCACCAATGATATCAGGATGAAGCACTCAGAGGTCACAAAAATGGACATAGAGAGGACTTGTGACCTTGCCAGAAAGATGTGTCGGCATTGATTAATAGTCTCTGGTCCCCTCCCCTCCCAGGGTACTGATGAGGTGTTTAGCAGGCTGACATCGTTAAATAGGTGGCTGGCGCAATTTTGTAGACAGCAAGGCTTTAGCTTTATTGATAACTAGCCTTCGTTCTGGGGCTGCCGTGGCTTGCTGATGCCAGATGGCCTCCACCCTACTGGGGAAGGTGCCACCATCTTGTCTGCAACAGACAGAGCTCTACAGGGAGGGTAACATTAGGAATCTACAGCAGGCCATGGAGCAGGTGATTAGAGACCCTGCAAGGCTTATGACAAATGTGGGTGTGGAATCCATTAGCTTCGCGAGGAATTTAGTGCAGAAAATCTGCTATGGTGATAGTGCAGTTTATTTGCCAGGGAGGGAATTTCAACAAGTTGAGACTGTGACCTGCTTCCATAGTCATGTCCATAAAAATCATACAGGGATATGCTTTACAAACTTAATACCCATTACTATATTGGATGATGTTGAAATTGAGGAAGGCCCAGTAGTTGTTCCAGCAATAGCAAAGATTTCGTTTCTGCTACCTACAACGCGCATGGAATGTCCCAAACCTAAACCTACTTCTAGGCATCTTATATATGCTGGAACCACCCCTAAACCCAAACAGTTCAACTGTCAACCCCACTGAGGTCCTTAGACTGGGTCTCATTAACATAAGATCACTGTCCTCACAATCATTGTTGATCAATAATCTAATTATTGATCATCACTTAGATATGATTGGGCTATGTGAAACCTGGCTTAAACCTACAGCTGTTCTTCATTTAAATGAGGCCTGCCCACCAGCATATACATTTAGTCACGTCACTCGTGACTTTGTCACTGTATATGGGCCTCCTGGCCCATATTCTGAATTCTTAGATGAATTTGGTGCATTCATCTCTAATTTGTCAACTAGTAGAGATAACATTCTGATCATTGGTGACTTTAACATTCATAAAAATAAGCTTTCTGATCCCCTCTGCAAATTATTTATGGAAATTGTGGATGCATTAGGATTTCGGCAATGCATTCGGGATTCGACGCGCATTAGTGGAAATACCCTGGATCTGGTTCTCGCACGTGGTATTGCTCTCATGAATATTGACATCATGCCTCTTACATCAGTGGTGTCTGATCACTCACTTATTAAGTTTACAGTTTCGCTACCGTGTTTAGTGGAACAACAACCTTATATATCATTACGTCAATGCATCAACTCCTCAACTAAGACTGAACTTGATGCTAGACTGCCTGATGTCTTAGCGTCACATTTGACAAATACCCAGTCAGTAGACAGACTTGTGGATAGTTTAAACTCAGTGCTCAAAACTACACTCGACATGATTGCACCACCTGTGTTAAAATCACGCTCCCCTAAATCACAGTCACTGTGGTTCAATGATTATCTGCGTGACCTCAAGCATCAATTTGACCAGTTAATGCTCAGCCTCGGCTTGTGTGTCATACATCACACTGACAAAGTGAGAAACCTTGGGGTAATTTTTGATCCTTCGTTGTCCTTTGGTCTCCATATTAGAAATATTACTAGGACTGCTTTCTTCCACCTGCGAAATATAGCGAAGATTCATCCCATCCTGTCTATGGCTGATGCTGAGACCCTGATCCATGCATATATTTCTTCTAGATTGGACTACTGCAATGTTCAATTTTCTGGTTTACCGCAGTCTAGCATTAGGGGTCTGCAATTGTTTCAAAATGTTGGAGCCAGACTTTTGACACGAAGCAGAAAGTACAACCACATTACACCCATTTTGGCATCCCTTCACTGGCTTCCTGTCCCAGTGAGATCAGATTTTAAGGTTTTGCTACTAGCCTATAAAATTATTCATGGACTGGCACCTCCCTACCTAGCTGACCTAATTAAACCTTACATACCGGCCCAGGCTTTACGTCCTCAAGGTGCAGGACTATTTTGTGTCCCTAAGGTGAATAAGAAGTCTGCGGGTCACAGAGCTTTCTCTTATTGTGCCTCTGTTCTGTGGAATGATCTCCCTGCGTCAGTAAGTCAGATTCTGTGTAGATTTTCAAGTCCAGACTTAAGATGCACTTATTTTCCCTTTCATATGGCTAGCATACTGGTACAGCTTTGTTTTATGCTTTTTACTTTTTCAATTCATTTATTAGTAATTGGAGCGGGCTGCGGCCTCAACTTTACCTAAATTCTGGGTCTTTTAGTCTTTTAGTATTTCTCTATTTTTCTTGTTGTTTAATGCTGGCAAATTATACAGTATTGTTTGTCTTTCTGATGCCTGATTCTGTTTTCTCTCTGTTTAAGGTGCAGCTCCATCCAGAGATGGGAGTTGTATTCGTGTTGGCGATCCTCCTGTCCTGTGCGCCAATAGCATTTCTTGTATATTCGTCTGTGAATTGTTCTGTGAATTGTTCTGTAATTTATGTATGTAGCATGGCCCAAGCAGAGGGTCACAACTTTGAGTCTGGTCTGCTTGAGGTTTCTTCCTCAGAGGGAGTTTTTCCTTACCACTGTTGCTCTGGGGGTTGGTAAGGTTAGACCTTACCTTTGTGAAGCGCTCTGTTGTGATTTGGCGCTATATAAATGAAAATAAATTGAAATTGAAATTCTTGGCTGCCTATTGAAAGTTAATGTGTTCACTCTGCATTTTTACAAGAGTAATGTCTAAGGAGTATGTGTGCCAAATTTGGTGCTTGCATCACCATTTGAAGGATCCCTCAGTAAATATTCACTTACAGTAGTGTTCAGAATAATACTTGTAGTAGTGCTATGTGACTAAAAAGATTAATCCAGGTTTTGAGTATATTTCTTATTGTTACATGGGAAACAAGGTACCAGTAGATTCAGTAGATTCTCACAAATCCAACAAGACCAAGCATTCATGATATGCACACTCTTAAGGCTATGAAATTGGGCTATTAGTAAAAAAAAAAAAAAAAAAAAGTAGAAAAGGGGGTGTTCACAATAATAGTAGTGTGGCATTCCGTCAGTGAGTTCGTCAATTTTGTGGAACAAACAGGTGTGAATCAGGTGTCCCCTATTTAAGTATGAAGCCAGCACCTGTTGAACATGCTTTTCTCTTTGAAAGCCTGAGGAAAATGGGACGTTCAAGACATTGTTCAGAAGAACAGCATAGTTTGATTAAAAAGTTGATTGGAGAGGGGAAAACTTATACGCATGTGCAAAAAATTATAGGCTGTTCATCTACAATGATCTCCAATGCTTTAAAATGGACAAAAAAAACAGAGACGCGTGGAAGAAAATGGAAAACAACCATCAAAATCGATACACTAGTAAACGAGCAAAATTTTGGTTCCAAACCAACAAAATTAATTCCTCGCAGATGGGAAGAAATCATGAAAAACTGTGGTTATACAACTATATACTAGTTTAGTGATTTACAGGATTGCTAAAAAAAGCAGTTTGAACATAATAGTTTTGAGTTTGTAGTGTCAACAGCAGATGCTACTATTATTGTGAACACCCCCTTTTCTACTTCTTTTTTTTTACTAATAGCCCAATTTCATAGCCTTAAGTGTGTGCATATCATGAATGTTTGGTCTTGTTGGATTTGTGAGAACCTACTGAATCTACTGGTACCTTGTTTCCCATGTAACAATAAGAATATACTCAAAACCTGGATTAATCTTTTTAGTCACATAACACTACTATTATTGTGAACACTACTGTATCTGCTGCACGAAGCTGAGTGGTTGGGGAACTGGCCTGCCGATATGTCTATACAGTGTACAATGGGTTTGAATCCCGCTTATGCTACCTGTCTGTGTCCTTGGATAAGACATTTAATCTACATTGTGTCAGTCCACTCAGCTCTACATGTGTGCCGACCGCGGCTGGGAACTGAACCTGAATCAGACTAGTGTCCTTTACAGGAGGAGTTGTACAGTTTCTCCCACTTGACACCACCGAATATGTGGCCAGTTGTTAAAATAATGTAATCTGGATCAAAATGATACGGATTTAGAAATCCCATTTTTTGCTATCTAGGATCTGGTAATCGTCTTCCTTTTATGCTGGTTTTTCAAAGAAACATTGGACTGGATCACCCTGATTCAGATACAGTTTTCAAGATTACACTGAAAAAAGAGAATGTTTGAACCAACTTAAAAAAGTGTTACAATTTGTAAAAACCTGAATGAATTAAGTTGTTTGAACTTAAGTTTGTAAGTTAGAGTTGATTTAACTTTCAAACTTAAGTTCAAACAACTTAATTCAGTCAGGTTTTTAACAAATTGTAACACTTTTTTAAGTTGGTTCAAACATTCTCTTTTATCAGTGTACCAAATCTGGATTACCAGTGCACTAAATGGGACAACATACCATAATGTGGGCTACCAGCAATGTAAAGAACAACAGGTAGAAGAGCCAACATGGGGTCACTAAGTGTTTTTTATTTTGAGACAAAACACAAAAATAACATAAACATCCACTTCTATTGATGATTTCGTTTATGACCACTCATCTGAGCCACAACAAATAACAAATATACATAAACAAATACATTTTGGATATTTTGAAAAAGTCTTAAATAAATAATAAAAAAAAGGCTAAATTTCAAATAGTTAACAAATAAAGAATGTTCAGGGTTCTTCATCCCAGTAGGAGAGACCGGCATTTTCAAGCCCTGCTTTTAGGAGGCGGATCTGAAGTTTTGCCCTGGTTTGCTGCCGTTTGGCCAGCTTGATTTGTTCCTCTGCCAGGAGTATCTGTGCTTCTGCTCTTTGAGTTCCTCGTTTAAGGAGTAATTCATAGGCATCATTATTATTTGGCAAAGGAGATGCTTCAAGCCTCTTTTCTGAGCTCCTGTGACTGGTGCTCTACCAGTGAGGATCCAGGCTGTTCTTCGGTAAGAGGGCTGAGATCCAGAATAAATGTTTCCTCTGCATTAGGAGGAACTGGCTCACTTTCCTCTACAATCATAGGATCACCATCCCCAACAACACCTTGCATCACATGCAGAGCTTTAGAGTTCTTACCTCCAATAATGTCCAGAACCGCATCTGTGTATTCACCTAAATTTCATCTGCTTCAGGGTCCTCTTCTGGCCAGACCCCATTGCATTCACATTGTAGGTGATTTCCACTCAAATCGTATAGCAGGAGGTGGTAAAAAAACAAGTCAGAATTTCAATACATCCACTTTAGAAATGATTCACAATATTAATACCAGCATTTTGGCATCAAAATTAATCCTATATCTTGAAAATACCCCACCCCTTGAATGTAACAAAGTATGGTCTATTTTCAATTATCTGGCTATTCCACTATGTGTAAAGTTTGTCCATGCTCGTCAAAAACTTTATAAACACAATTCTTTCACAAAGGTATTATTTCAGTAACACTGCATGAATAACAGAACTTAGGAGGAGTCCATGCTCTTCAAAAACTTTAAAAACATAAACCATTGTCAAAGGTTTTATTTCAGTCACACTGTGTAAATAACAGAACTTAGGAGGAGTCCATGCTCTTCAAAAACTTTAAAAACATAAACCATTGTCAAAGGTTTTATTTCAGTCACACTGTGTAAATAACAGAACTTAGGAGGAGGCCATGCTCTTCAAAAACTTTAAAAACATAAACCATTGTCAAAGGTATTTTTTCAGTCACACTGTGTAAATAACAGAACTTAGGAGGAGGCCATGCTCTTCAAAAACTTTAAAAACATAAACCATTGTCAAAGGTATTTTTTCAGTCACACTGTGTAAATAACAGAACTTAGGAGGAGGCCATGCTCTTCAAAAACTTTAAAAACATAAACCATTGTCAAAGGTTTTATTTCAGTCACACTGTGTGAATAACAGAACTTAGGAGGAGGCCATGCTCTTCAAAAAGTTTAAAAACATAAACCATTGTCAAAGGCTTTATCAAATTCTTTAGCCTGAGATCTTGTTTTTGGCTTGGCCATGACACTTGATTTACTACAACTTGCCATGCTGTGACTTGAAATTACATGTGTAATTGCATGATCACTGTAATAATATCAGTACTTATGTAGCTTTTTTGACTTCTCTAAAACAAGTACTACCAAGTCAGGGGCATTATATATCATAAACTTGAATGTTGTGTTCAATGCAGGGTTCATCAAAACTAATCATGAAGTCAAAACAATTACATTCTAATATTTCGAAAGATGTTAAAATTACAGTATATATTGCAGTTTTCTTTTTTGCATGGGGTGTTTTTTTTTTGTCATGGTAGACACCCACTTCCTATATGAAATATCTCCCAAATTACACAATGCACAATCTCTGAACTGGATGTAAGCATATTTAAAAAAAAAAAAAAAATCTATATTTTCTACCATTACCACCTCCTGCTACGCAAATGTCTTTCTTCCTTTTCTTGGTCACCATTCCACCCACAACAGAACCTACTATTGAGGCAAAATGGCACTTTACACCCTCCAGCAGGGCATGGGTTTCTGCAACAGTGAAACTAGGTCCTTTTGAGTCCATGGTTCCACTGGAGCAGTACACCACTGAAGACGTGTATGCTCGCTTTCGCTTTGGGAATGCTGATATTAAGTACACTGCAGACCTTGTCAGGTCAAAACTTCAACAGAGAACCCAGAGATGCTTGCATGCCTTAACTACTTGCGAGTGGAACCACAGGAACCACGCAACATAATACTTTCGTGTATTGTCCTGCACAACATCATTACCAGGCGCAACATCCCTCTCTGTGATGATGTTTATGATGTACCTGAGCCTGCTGAAGAACCAGACCAACCTCTGGCATTCTGTCAGGATGAAGGGCTGACTGGACATGTAGTAAGGGATGCAAAACCAGGAAGCTAAAGACACGATTAGAAAAATCAAGTAGGACATAAACATACTCCATAAATATCTAAACAGCATATGAAAAAACACACAGATTGAAAGCTAACCAGCTAACGACGGGACCATCTGTTAGCAAGTTCTTTATGGAGGTGAAGTGAACAAGTCGGGCTACGAGCCGTCAGCGGCTTTCATATTCAGGCGATACTGTAAGTTTGTGTTTGTATGTGTATATATATATATATACGAGGTATCTTATAAAACTAACCGGCAGTTTTATAAAAAAAAAAAAAAAAAAAAAAACTATATGGATTTGAATGACGTGCGATTCCACCAATCATGCTTGAACCCTCGTGCGCATGCGTGAGTTTTTTCACGCGTGTCGGTGACGTCATTTCCCTGTGGGCAGGCCTTGAGTGAGATGTGGTCCCGCCCTCTCGGCTGAATTCCTTTGTTTCACACGCTGCTCGAGACGGCGCGCGTTGCTTTATCAAACTTTTTTCTGGACCTGTGAGGAATATCCGAGTGGACACTATTCGAGAAATTAAGCTGGTTTTCGGTGAAAAGTTTAACGGCTGATGAGAGATTATGGGATGTTTCTGTCGCTGTAAGGACTTCCCACGCAGTGGGACGTCATGCAGCGCTTCCAGGCGCCGTCGTCGGCCTGTTTCGTCCTAAAAACATCCTAATTTAAGGCTTAATTCACCCAGGATGTCGTGAGAGAACAGAGAAGATTCAGAAGAGGCCGGCATGAGGACTTTATGCGGACATTCCACTGTTTAAGGACATTTTTTAATGAAAGACGTGCGCGCAAATTCGCTGAGTCGTTTCCGTGACGACTCGGTGAATCTGTGTGCGCCACGACAGGAAAAACACCTCCGTGTTGAAAACCATTTGTAAAATTCAGGCGGAATGTGGAAGTTTTCAACTTGAAACGGCGAAGCGCTGCCGCCTCGAAGCGCAGATCGCCGTCAGGCACCGTGGGCCGTCCTTACGGCGACACTACAGACCAAAATCTCTCATCAGCCGTTAAAATGTTTACCGAAAACCAGCTGAATTTATCGAATGGTGTCCACTCAGTTGTGCCTTACAGTTTTGAAAAAATTTTGATCAAACAAAGCAGCAGTCTCTGAGCCATTCCTAAACAACGAAAAACATCGACGAGAGGGTGGGCGACTCCTCACTCAAAGACTGCCCACAGGCGAATGACGTAACCGACAGGCGTGAAAAACTCTCGCATGCCCACGAGGGTTCAAGCATGTCTGATGTAATCACATGTGATTCAAATCCATATGGTTTTTGAAAAAAATAATAAGGTCGGATACTTTTCTAATAGACCTCGTATATATATATATATATATATATATATATATATATATATCCATATGATAAATGAATTATTAACCTCACAGCCAGTTAATCAATCAATCAATCAATCAATCAATTTTTTATATAGCGCCAAATCACAACAAACAGTTGCCCCAAGGCGCTTAATAGTAATAATCATTTAATATTTTTGGAACATAAGGTCTGCTTACTGCATTTGAGTCCTAATCTCTGATTTTGTGTGTTTTTGCAGCACAACACACAGCTTCTCAAATCGTAGCCTCAGACACATAATATTTCAGTTGTCTGGGAGTCTTGATGGCTTCCCCCACTTGTCTTCTCACACAGTCACTCAGTATGTGAGAAGTGCCTTTTTCAGAAAGCAACTACATAGTACAATACACTTTTTCAATGATTTTGATTTAATGATTTTTATGGTAGGAGCCCACTCAGAATCCTTTGGACTCAATTTCCAAAGGCCAGTATCTTTGAAGGGAAGATTAATGCATTAAGAAACATCCACACAATGTGACATTATGACAAAATTATATTTTTGTGGAAATTTATTCAATCATTATTCATTCACCGCCTCTTGCCCACTGACCACTGGGCTAGAGGCCAGTCCAGTCAGTGTATAATTCATACTTTAAAAGAACTGATAAAAATCCAGTTTAAAAAAATCATCTCAAACTGCACTTTTGACAGCTGTAGGCTGAAACTTTTAATTTATTCTGATTGTACCTGATCTGTTAGTGAACATGGTTAACTGATGAAATAAATTGTAGATTAATGTGATTATTAACCATCAGATGACAACGTAAAACCTCTTAACTCATTCTAAAGTCAGTTTTAAGCAGAAATGAAGCGATAATCGGTGACGCTTTGAAATGACGGTTGTGCAGTGAACGCAACAGCTAGCAGCTTGTGTAGCCGCGGCGCTCTGATCACTTCCTCCGTCTTTTATGTTGAAATAATGCTGAATTTATGTGTAAATGATTGTTGTACAAAAGCGTCAGATATCTGTCTCTGAGACCGGTGATGACTGGAGTGCAGTTTGAAGCAGAAACGAGTGATAGTCAGTGAACCGCGGCTGATGACACATACGCAGTGAAGGCAAGGCGGACCGATTTTTAGGCAGGGCCGTTCGGTCTACGACACGGGTTCAGTATAGCTCCGCACATTTGGCCCCTAAATGGTAGCATGTTTTCAGTTGTCCTTCCTCTCTGGAGATGTCTGGGTATAAACACTGGCCTGGTGGTCCTCAGGGCCTTATACTGTAGGTCATATAGTTCTTCTTTCTCTACTTCAAATAAATGAAAAGACAGCTAACTTAAGTAATGCAGTCAGATTGTAGACTAAAATATTTTCCAGTTTGTTTTACTTATGTATGATAAGGAAGGTGTTTCTGCTTAGACTGTCTTGCTGGTCCCAGGGTGATGCCCACAAAGTGCAGCCTGGTAGGAGACAACTTTGTCCATTGGCCCACTGAGTCTACACTGTGTGACAGTTTGGGAAACCCCGAATATTAAATACACAAAACAGAATCAACATAAAAATAAATATTTGTACTGATCAGCAACTTAGGAGTATTCAAATACATATGAATAGTTTGTTTCTCAACTGTTTCTGACAGAATTCTGCAAGTCCATCTTTAATGTCTTCCAAAATCTTCCCATCAGACCTCTGAGGAGCTGGTTGAGAAAAACTGAAAGAAACCGAAGATTTCATTCAAAACATCATCCATGTGTCAGGAATTCAGAACTCAATGCCTTAGTGTTTGTTAAAAACTGTAATAAGTCTCATTGTACTCAGCAAAGTACAAAGTATGCTTACTGTGTTGAAGTATGGTATATTCACAGCTGACAGGATAAAGCCAAAGGCGATGGGGAAGAAAGACCTGGGGACAAAATCAACACATCATGAGTTGTCCAACAGAGAGACACAACACTTGCTGTCAGGTATGCATTAAAAAAAATCCATTCTCAGGTTCATTGATCATGTTTTATTTTCCCTGTCAGGCAAGTTAAGGTCTTCTTTTTTTGTGTACTTATTCTTTGTCTTTCGGCTGTTCCCATTAGGGGTCACCACAGCAGATCAATCAATCAATCAATCAATCAATCAATTCTTTTATATAGCGCCAAATCACAACAAACAGTTGCCCCAAGGCGCTTTATATTGTAAGGCAAGGCCATACAATAATTATGTAAAACCCCAACGGTCAAAACGACCCCCTGTGAGCAAGCACTTGGCTACAGTGGGAAGGAAAAACTCCCTTTTAACAGGAAGAAACCTCCAGCAGAACCAGGCTCAGGGAGGGGCAGTCTTCTGCTGGGACTGGTTGGGGCTGAGGGAGAGAACCAGGAAAAAGACATGCTGTGGAGGGGAGCAGAGATCGATCACTAATGATTAAATGCAGAGTGGTGCATACAGAGCAAAAAGAGAAAGAAACAGTGCATCATGGGAACCCCCCAGCAGTCTACGTCTATAGCAGCATAACTAAGGGATGGTTCAGGGTCACCTGATCCAGCCCTAACTATAAGCTTGAGCAAAAAGGAAAGTTTTAAGCCTAATCTTAAAAGTAGAGAGGGTGTCTGTCTCCCTGATCTGAATTGGGAGCTGGTTCCACAGGAGAGGAGCCTGAAAGCTGAAGGCTCTGCCTCCCATTCTACTCTTACAAACCCTAGGAACTACAAGTAAGCCTGCAGTCTGAGAGCGAAGCGCTCTATTGGGGTGATATGAGGTCCCTAAGATAAGATGGGACCTGATTATTCAAAACCTTATAAGTAAGAAGAAGAATTTTAAATTCTATTCTAGAATTAACAGGAAGCCAATGAAGAGAGGCCAATATGGGTGAGATATGCTCTCTCCTTCTAGTCCCCGTCAGTACTCTAGCTGCAGCATTTTGAATTAACTGAAGGCTTTTTAGGGAACTTTTAGGACAACCTGATAATAATGAATTACAATAGTCCAGCCTAGAGGAAATAAATGCATGAATTAGTTTTTCAGCATCACTCTGAGACAAGACCTTTCTGATTTTAGAGATATTGCGTAAATGCAAAAAAGCAGTCCTACATATTTGTTTAATATGCACTTTGAATGACATATCCTGATCAAAAATGACTCCAAGATTTCTCACAGTATTACTAGAGGTCAGGGTAATGCCATCCACAGTAAGGATCTGGTTAGACACCATGTTTCTAAGATTTGTGGGGCCAAGTACAATAACTTCAGTTTTATCTGAGTTTAAAAGCAGGAAATTAGAGGTCATCCATGTCTTTATGTCTGTAAGACAATCCTGCAGTTTAGCTAATTGGTGTGTGTCCTCTGGCTTCATGGATAGATAAAGCTGGGTATCATCTGCGTAACAATGAAAATTTAAGCAATACCGTCTAATAATACTGCCTAAGGGAAGCATGTATAAAGTGAATAAAATTGGTCCTAGCACAGAACCTTGTGGAACTCCATAATTAACTTTAGTCTGTGAAGAAGATTCCCCATTTACATGAACAAATTGTAATCTATTAGACAAATATGATTCAAACCACCGCAGCGCAGTGCCTTTAATACCTATGGCATGCTCTAATCTCTGTAAAAAAAATTTATGGTCAACAGTATCAAAAGCAGCACTGAGGTCTAACAGAACAAGCACAGAGATGAGTCCACTGTCCGAGGCCATAAGAAGATCATTTGTAACCTTCACTAATGCTAAGATAGCTGGGTCAAGTGATGGCTTTTTAAGTAATGGTTTAATTACTGCCACCTTAAAAGCCTGTGGTACATAGCCAACTAACAAAGATAGATTGATCATATTTAAGATCGAAGCATTAAATAATGGTAGGGCTTCCTTGAGCAGCCTGGTAGGAATGGGGTCTAATAAACATGTTGATGGTTTGGATGAAGTAACTAATGAAAATAACTCAGGCAGAACAATCGGAGAGAAAGAGTCTAACCAAATACAGGCATCACTGAAAGCAGCCAAAGATAACGATACGTCTTTGGGATGGTTATGAGTAATTTTTTCTCTAATAGTTAAAATTTTGTTAGCAAAGAAAGTCATGAAGTCATTACTAGTTAAAGTTAATGGAATACTCAGCTCATTAGAGCTCTGACTCTTTGTCAGCCTGGCTACAGTGCTGAAAAGAAACCTGGGGTTGTTCTTATTTTCTTCAATTAGTGATGAGTAGAAAGATGTCCTAGCTTTACGGAGGGCTTTTTTATAGAGCAACAGACTCTTTTTCCAGGCTAAGTGAAGATCTTCTAAATTAGTGAGACGCCATTTCCTCTCCAACTTACGGGTTATCTGCTTTAAGCTACGAGTTTGTGAGTTATACCACGGAGTCAGGCACTTCTGATTTAAAGCTCTCTTTTTTAGAGGAGCTACAGCATCCAAGTTGTCTTCAATGAGGATGTAAAACTATTGACGAGATACTCTATCTCACTTACAGAGTTTAGGTAGCTACTCTGCACTGTGTTGGTATATGGCATTAGAGAACATAAAGAAGGAATCATATCCTTAAACCTAGTTACAGCGCTTTCAATTGTTTCCATCTCACCCTGTCCTCTGTATCTTCCTCTGTCACACCAACCACCTGCATGTCCTCCCTCAGCACATCCATAAACCTCCTCTTTGGCCTCCCTCTTCTCCTCCTGCCTGGTGGCTCCATCCTCAGCAACCTTCTCCCTATATACCCTAGGTCCCTCCTCTGCACGCCCAAACCATCTCAATCTCGCCTCTCTTTGTCTCCAAACCGTCCCACCTGAGCTGTCCCTCTGATATGTTCATTCCTAATCTTGTCCATTCTTGTCACTCCCAAAGAGAATCTCAACATCTTCAGCTCTGCCACCTCCAGCTATGCCTCCCGTCTTTTTGTTAGTGCCACTATCTCTAAACCGTGCAACATAGCTGGTCTCACTACTGTCTTGTAAACTTTCCCCTTCACTCTTGCTGATATTCTTCGGTCTACATTTTTTTGTGTACTAGGCTTTGATGTTACATTTGTTATAATTTGACAATACACAAACAAACTGAAACTAGGGGATGCATAGGCTCTAGATTGGGTAGTGTTTATAAAATAGGTAGGTAACATTCATCAATTTTATCTTTGTTATCAAAATTTATCAACATTATATTTGCATAATCAGACCAATCCTAAAACTCAGAATTTATAGTGCATCAGAAAAGTATTCACATCGCTTCACTTTTTCCACATTTTGTTATGTGACAGCCTTATCGCAAAATGGATTAAATACTTTTTTTTCCCCTCAAAATTCTACACACAGTACCCCATAATGACAATGTGAAAATAGATTGTTTTTTTTAGACTTTGCCCATTTATTTAAAAAAAAAAAACACTAAGAAATTGCATGTGCATAAGTATTCACAGCCTTTCCCATGAAGCTCAAAACTGAGTTCTGTTGCATCCTGTTTCCACTGATCATTGTTGAGATGTTTCCACAGCTTAACTGGAGTCCATCTGCGGTAAATTCAGTTGACTGGGCATTATTTGGAAAAGCACCTGTCTACATATAAGGTCCCACAAGTGACAGTGCATGTTAGAGCACAAACCAAGCATGAAGTCAAAGGAATTGGCTGCAGACCTCAGAGGCAGGATTGTTTCAAGGCCCAAATCTGGGGAAGGGTACACAAACATTTCTGCTGCTTTGAAGGTCCCATTGAGCACAGTGGCCTCCATCATCCATAAATGGAAGAAGTTCAGATTCACCAGGACTCTTCCGACAGCTGGCTGCCCATCTAGACTCAGCGACTGGGGGAGAAGGGCCTTAGTCTGGGTGGTGACCAAGAACCCGATGGTCACTCTGTCAGACAGAGGTCTCAGAATGATTCCAGAAAGGGCCAAGAGGGTGCAGGTTTTCTTTGCAACAACCCTCTCCACCAGGGGATTTCACTGATGAACATCACTTTGAGTACATGGAAACAGTTAATTAGTGAAATCACCTCTTGGCCCTTTCTGGAATCAGTTTGAGACCTCTGCTGTTAGAGCTCCAGCATTCCTCTGTGGAGATTGGAGAACCTTCCAGAAGGACAATCATCAGAAAGAAGAAAGCACTTCTGAATGGTGCAGCTATCAACCAATCACACCTGTATGGTAGAGTGGCCAGACAGAAGCCACTCCTTAGTAAAAGGCACATGGCAGCCCGCCTGGACTTTGCCAAAAGGAACCTGAAGGACTCTCAGACCATGACAAACACAATTCTCTGGTCTAATGAGACAAAGATTAAACTCTTTGGCGTGAATACCAGGTGTCATGTTTAGAGGAAACCAGAGACCAGCCCTACAGTGAAGCATGATGGTGGCAGCGTCATGCTGTGGGGATGTTTTTCAGTGACAGGAACTGGGAGACTAGTCAGGATTGAGGGCAAGATGAATGCAGCAATGTACAGAGACATCCTGGAGGAAAACCTGCTCCAGAGCGCGCTTGACCTCAGACTGGTGCGATAGTTCATCTTTCACCAGGACAATAACCCTAAGCACACAGCCAAGATATCAAAGGAGTGGCTTCAGGACAACTCTGTGAATGTCCTTGAGTGGCCCTGCCAGACCCAGACCTGAATCTGATTGAACATCTCTGGAGAGATCTGAAAATGGCTGTGCACTGACGCTAACCATCCAACCTAATGGAGTTTGAGATGTGCTGCAAAGAGAAATAGGCAAAACTGCCCAAAGACACATACACCAAGCTTGTGGCATCATATTCAAGAAGACTTGAGACTGTAATTGCTGCCAAAGGTGCATCAAGTATTAAACAAAGGGTACATGTGATTTCTTGTTTTTTATTTTTATTAAATTTACAAAAGTTTCAAAAAAAACTTTTTTTCATGTCATTACAGGGTGTTGTGAGTACAATTTAGAGAAAAATTTAATTTATTCCATTTTGTGACATAACAAAATGTGGAAAATGTGAATTGCTGTGAATACTTTCTGGATGCACCATATGAAGCAAATTTATTTGCAAAGTGAGAGGATCTAGTTTATAGACTAAAGTAATGTGCACTAAAACGACAAAAATCATGTTGTTTCATGTTAAATATGGTTTCCTCACCTGAATAACACCACAAACCCATAAGTCTCCACCATCATACCAATGAATGGCCATCGACAGAGTACAAGAGACACACCACCCAGGAAGAAGAAAGAACCACGAAACTTGTTTCTTTGGAAGAAGAATTGAACTGTCCTCTTGATGCCAATGACAACTGTCAAACCAATCAGAAACAGGATCTGCCAGAAAGAAAACAACAAGAAGGGAAAATGTTCAGTTATACCTGATAGTTATCATTCTGTTCTATTTACAGGACTTCTGTTACTGTGTGCAGACTCTATATACTGTTTTGATGTGTCTGTCTCTCATAGCTCTAAATACTATGCACACAAAGTCAACATGGCTGTGAGTCCAGAATTTTGAAGATTATGAAGGACTGTTTTTCAAGCAAGTATAGATAGGTCATATGGTGAGTTATGAATATCACTGTGGCTCTGTGAGACCAAAGAATGATCAAAAATAAATAAATAAACTAATGGCCTTCCTTCCTGCCTACAAGAACTGCCTACCTGTCAAGAACGAATGTCAACAAAGTCATGTCCATGACCCAAGGAAGTGGACCCTCCTACCCAATGATGTCCAAATTTACCTGCCAATGAAGTCGTTAGCCAATGACCCAATGCAGCCATTATTGGATTGTTTGAGTGAGGGCAAATCTTGGATGAGTGCTAATGTATTAAATCTTAATGAATCCAAGACAGAGGTTATCCTGTTTGGGGTGGGAGCACTTCCACAGCCTGCTCTGCTGATATCCTGGGTCCCCTGAGTTCCAATATTCACTTCTGTATGAGGAACAGCCATTTTAAATTTAATAAGCAGATCAGTGCTGTTGTTAGAACAAGTTTCTTCCAACTCCACTCCTGGCCAAGTCCAAGCCATATTTCTCTAGGATTGAGCTTGAGAAGGTTATCCACGCCTTCGTCACAAGTAAACTAGATTATTGTAACTCTCTGTATGTTGGCTTGGATCAGACTTTACTAAACGGCCTCCATCTTATTCAGAACGCTGCTGCTCATCTTCTTTCGGGAAAGAAAAAGTCCAACCACATTACACCAACCGGTCTTGGCTACTCTTCACTGGGTTCAAGTTCGTTATCTTGTTGATTTTTAACTTCTTTTAATTGTCTTTAAACCCCTCAATGGCCTGGCCCCAGTGTATCTTTCAGGGCTTCTTTTTCCTTTCACCCCAACCAGAGCCTTAAGGTCTTCTGACCAACTGTTGCTGGAGGTGCCTAAAACCAGATTAAAGACAAGAGGTGACAGAGCATTGCAGCGGCTGCCCCCAGGCTCTGGAATAGTCTCCCCTTTAATATTAGATCATCAGTGTGCCTAGAGACTTTTAAAGCCTCTTTAAAAAACAATTTTTTTTCCTCTGGTGTTTCCTAAATGAACGATTACATCTCTATTTTACTTTCATATTTCTTCTGTTTTTCCTGTTGATTAATGTCGACAAATTATACCTTATTTGTGGTCTTTTGCTTCCTTCCTTTTTTTTTATCTGCGAGGTGCAGCTCCATCCAGAGGTGGGAATGGGTGTGTTCTTCTGCAGGCCTCCCATCGTGGACACTAGCATGGACTCCCAAAATTTCCTGTATATTTGTCTAGTGTGTTGGTAGCATGGCCCAAGCAGAGAGTCACCCCTTTGAGTCTGGTCTGCTTGAGCTTTCTTCTTCAATATCATCAGAGGGAGTTTTTCCTTACCTCTGTTGCCGGTGTGCTTGGTCTAGGGGTTGGTATGGTTAGACCTTACTTATGTGTTGCACCTGAGGCAGCTTTGTTGTGATTTGGTACTATGTAAATAAATAAAATAAAATTAAATCAAATTAAATTATTTCCTACTACTTTTTACTCTTTATTTTACTTTTTCTTTTATTTGCTTTATTGCCTGTTGTAATTTTATTGCTATTTTTATTTTATGTATTTACAATTGGGGTAACTTGATGCCCATTCTTTAATTATGTACAGCACTTTGATCGACTGCTGTAATTTTAAACGTGGTTTAAAAATAAAGGTTGTGTTGAGCTGAGTTGAGTAGCGCAGCTGCAGGAAGAAGAACACGCCGAAGAGGGTCGTGGCAAGGACACATCCCTGCTTCACACTGCTCCTAATTGGGAAGGGGTCCGAGGATGATCCATCATACTGAACAGTGCAGCTCATGTTGTCGTGGAAGGATGTGATCATCTTCAGGAGCTGTGGGGACATCCAATCTGGTGCAGCAAAGCAATGAGTCCTTCTCTACTGACCAGGATGAACGCCTTGGTCAAGTCAATGAAGTCCATGAACAGGGTTGTCTCTGCTCCTGGCACTTCTCCTGCAGGTGCCTCAGGGAGAACACCATGTTGATTGTCAACCTGGTAGCTCTGAAGCTGTACTGGGACTCCGGGTACACCTGCTCAGCAGGGATCTGCAGTCTGTTGAGGATGACACAGGCGAAGGCTTTGCCGATGATGCTGAGAAGTGAGATGCTGTGGTAATTGTTACAGTCACTGTGGTCCCCTTTGTTCTTATACAGCGTGATGATCTTGGCATCATGCATGTTCTAGGGTACTGTCCCTTCCTCCCAGCACTGTAATGGTAGCTCATATAGGTGATCCAGGAGGGAGCCATCCTTGCCGGCTTTGATAACCTGCCGCTGCCTGGAGCTTTGCCACAGGCTCGCGAGTTGATGGCCTTGTGGAGCTCTACTATGGTGTGTTAGGTGTCCAGCTCCTCCATGATGGGCAGTGGGTTGGTGTCCTCAATGGCTTTGTGAGTGACGATGTTCTTGTTGTGGCTGGCGTGCCTGGCTGGCTTTTGTTGGTCTTTTGTTTGTCTTTTGGTTTTCCTTCCAGGTGGTGCGCATTTAGGACTGAGTGGCTGTGTGGCTGAGTTATCAGGACCTCACCCTGATCACCTGCGGCTCGTCAGGACTCACAGCTGTGGTGCATCTACACGGATTGGAACATGGTGGCATTTAAGTCTGGAGTACACAGTGTGTATTTGCCAGAGACTCGACCTTGTGACCAGACGGGTGAGATCGTCGTCTCGAGAGCCATCTCATCATCAGTGGATGCAGAGAACGTCCAGGTTTGATGCATGGTCTGTGAAAGAGGAGGGGGTGAGGTCTCACTCTCGTCAGCACACTTCCTGAGGTACGTTAGATTTTGTGACTAACATTTATACAGTCAGTAAATGTGGTGTCCCTCACACCTTATTATATTGAGCTGTTATGTTGGTCATTTTAATTAGCTTCCACTGCAGTGAGTTTGTGAACAGGGTGTTCCATGCCTGCAGGGTGGGAAGCTGATTAGTAATTAAGCCAGGAAGTGTTTGCTGTTTGTACACCTTTGAGCGTTCTCTCTGTGTGTTGAGTGTGGACTCACATGATGATTTCTTCATTCACAGACTCGGTTTGTCGCGGCCACCTGGGGGGTGTTGGCGGGGTCCTTGGGTCCAAACTGGTTCTGGCTCCAGACCGTTAGCGCTGCTGGGAGCGCACCGCAATCCACCACGCCAGACCGCGCACTTTTATATTTATCACATCACTGTTATGTTTATTAAACTCTGTTATCCTTTGTACCGTGCTCTGCTTATTTTATACTGGGTCCTTCAAACGCTGGTCGGTTCTCCGGGCTGCGTCCGACACATAACAGTAGTCTCTGGCCAAACATCACGGACCCAGCGGTAGCAGAGACGGTAACGCGCCGGGAAGGCGGCAGCAGACGTTCAGAAGTTATCCGGATCAGTTGCGGGTGCTCTCCGCCCGGATGGTGCGTGTTTGAGAACCCATTACTGAATACTGATTTGTGCTCTCTTGCAGCCGTGTTTCCTGTGTTTGTGCCTTATCCGTGGGTCGTGGTGGAGTGTGACTGGCGACGGCTTCGCGTCACGCTCCGACCGGATAAGAGGTTTAAACGGGAGCTGCAAGAGTGTGTCTGTAATGGGTGAACGCGCACGGCGGAGCTCTGTGGCACGGGTCGCTGAGCTTCCCGTGTTACAGTTGTAGCCCCGTTTCCCCGGATGAAGATAACTACTGCGTCTGTTGTGACAGCTCTGGCGTTATTTAGTTGAAACACATTTTGGTTGTGTGTTTACACGTTGCTGCGCACAGAAAAGCAGCATGAGTTGGGTTCTCTGTTACCTTCTCGGCATGTCTTTTTCCTGGTTCTTTCCCTCAGCCCCAACCAGTCTCAGCAGAAGACTGCCCCTCCCTGAGCCTGGTTCTGCTGGAGGTTTCTTCCTGTTGAAAGGGAGTTTTTCCTTCCCACTGTGGCCAAGTGCTTGCTCATAGGGGGTCGTTTTGACCGTTGGGGTTTTTCATGGTTATTGTATGGCCTTGCCTTGCAATATGGAGCGCCTTGGGGCAACTGTTTGTTGTGATTTGGCGCTATATAAGAAAAAAGTTGATTGATTGATTGATTGATATTTTGCCATATTTTTCTCTTTTCTGTATCTGACAGAAATCTATATATTTTATTTTCAGATCGACTTTTGCATTCATATGCACAACATTCCTTCATTTTGAAACTTTATGGAGAATAAAACCACAGATCCAACAACCTGCTCTGTTGAGGTTAGTATAATTTACAATGTGATCAGTGCACGATCACTCTGCCACTGGAAACAGTACATGGTCAATCAAAACCGTGGGACAGATCGCCACTCTCAGTATGTAGGCACTGTAGTAGCAAATCTCCCCACCACACCCAGTTACTCAGGCCCCCAAAGCAGAGGTATGCCACCTATAGATAGTGCTGTAATTGTCAAATTTGCATTTTGACCTATAACTCATAAACCATATGTCTAATATTCAAATGAGAAATAGCTGCATGTTCATGGATTAAACCAAATCTCATATTTGTAATATGATCATTTTTGATATACATGAATCAAATTTCAGGTTGCAGCCAATTATTTTTCAACTAGCGTGTTGCTGGTGGGGACCCACAGGCTCTAGACTGGGTAGTGTTTCTAAAACAGGCAGCTGATATTTTTCAAGGGTGATAATAAATTGTGCAAAGTTTGTTGAGTTGGAATGGTGTGTGATTCCAGAATGTTTTTAGACCTCAATATTAGACCTCAACAGGGTATAGAAGAACTCAGCCCTTTTATTTCCTGTTAATTACATAATTTGTTAATGTTAAGTTACTGACTTAATGAATTTATAAATTGTTTAGGTTCTTGATATCATATACACACTATTATTATTAGTAGTAGTAGTAGTATTTTATTTTATTATGAATTCTATTTTGTCATTTGATTCTTGAATGGACCACAATGGAAGTAAGGGTCTTCACTTTCTTGTGTCATGCATGTATTTTTAGTGTATTTACAATTATGTTATATATTTGCATTGAACTTACTAAATAAAATCACACACACATGCACTCTTTTAATATATAGATGATTTATTGTCCCCTGTTGGAATGGCGTGTGAGTATAGAATGTAATTATCAACGTCCATTCTTCAGTGTTGTTAGTTAATATCCATAGTTTCTCCAAAAATATTAGTCCTATCAATGTTTATTTTTGATGGTGTTCATCCTTGACCCAAAATACATAGCATATACAAAGGATATTTTTATACTTACGCCAGTTTCAGGGTTTTGGCGTACACCATATTTTAGTAGAAAATCCATGTAAGTCTTTGTACATGAGGCTCCTATGATTTTTGTTGTTGAGAAAAGCCAGTGGTGGTTGGATTGTGATAATGAGCAAATGTATGAACAATTACTTACATTGCCAAATGCAAGCAAGACAGAATCAAAGTATAGCAGTATTCCAAAGAGTAAGAAAAATGCACCAAATCCCATTAGACCTACGCCAATCTCTGGAAGACAAACATACAAAACACCATTATAACAATAATGCTTGTCACTGGATGTGTTATGTCAAAGGAATGATATGAATAAAATAACAGTATTACAATAACAGTATGTTGATTTTTTGGCACTTAATTTAAGCATATGTACGAATCTTTAAAATTATAGCAGAACTTGAGAAGCAGAGTGCGAAATCAGAATGTCTAGTTTTATGATTGTCCTAAATAAAGACTAAGATCCTGGGTTTCAAAGGCTTCCTGGATGTGGACATGAGAAAAGTGAATCCGACTACATAGGCCCTAATGCTCATTGTGCTTTTTTTCACAGCTCACCTGCAGGAGGTCATAGTTGTCGACTTTAGATAATTGTAAAATGTAGATGTGGAGACAAGAAAACCTGCAGAATGAATGAAAAAGTGCATTGCACTGTGCAGTATTTATAAGGACCAGAGAGATGCAGCAAGAATATGGTAAACATGTGATAAGGTGTGAGCTGATTGGTTGTAGTAAGAAGGTAGTGAGAATGCATTGGAACTGGTGGCACGTGATCAAGCACATGGTAAGAAATTAGTTTGAAGGTGTTAGATGAACCTGGCAGGGACATAGGAAGGGTGTAGTATGAACTTGAAAATTGCACATTTTCCATTACGACCACATCCCACTGCCTTTGCTGAAATTTTCAGAATGCAGTGTGGTATTCATGGCCTTTGTCCATGGGTGCCAATCTGACTCCAGAAAGGGGAAAGAGGGTGCAGGTTTCTTTGTAACCACCAACTCCATCAGGTGATTTCACTGATTAACAGGAGACAAGATGAGTTCATCAATGCAATCACTTGGTGGAGTTTGTGGTTACAAAGAAACCCTCTTTGCCCTTTCCTGCAGGCCGAATGACACCTATGTTTGTTTGAGTGTAATGGGGGCTTTTGAAGAGGTTAAACATAGGTTGTGCTACACAGACTGAAAGAAGAAAGAAGAAATAAGTAGCCTCTCACAGTCAGCCACACGTGTAAGTACAGTGTAGTTAGATGGTGGGACAGGTACTAAGTGCCAAGTGAAGGAAGTCTGTACAATATTGCATGGAGGTCTAGGACAGAACCTTTGGAGTGGCAAAAAGGTGTGGTGTCCGCATCTTTAAAAAAGGGTACAGGGGACTGTGCTCCAATTATAGAGGAATCACACGTCTCAGCCTTCCTAGGGAAGCCTATGCAAGGTACTTGGGAGAACACTGAGCAGTGGTGGGCACAGCTATCCAAAAAGTTAGCTTCGATAACAGCTAAGCAGCTAACTGAAAAGTTATCTTTTATAAAGCTAAACTGATAAACCACCCAAAAATGCATCGGAAGCTACAGCTAACCGATAACTTTCAAAATTGAGTTTTAACATCATGATCACAAACCCAAACAATGAATCACCACTTCTGTCTTTGTGCGCTCAGCCCACTGCTGGAAGCACCTGTTTACTATGTATTTCCTGTTTACTAAGTATTGTGCAACAATTGAGAGACTTTAAGCTCCACTCTACCACAGCAAAATGAGCCTGACTGCCAGGTTGTCACAAAAACAAAACAAAAGTCATTATTGTTTAACAGCATACAGCAGTTCTGCCGTGAGGCAGAGGGCTTGGAAAATAAAGCAGTTTTGACTTATGGTTTTGATTTATAAATCAAATTAATCCAGATAGAATAACTACACTAATGACAAGTCTGTCATTTGTACAAAGTTAAAATATAACACATATATTTTAAATTTAAATAATGCACTAATTCTGAAGTTTTATAACAAACACATACAGATACCAAAGGGATTATGGGTAAAATAAGCCTCCGCTAACACTGATTGGTTGACTCATTCAATGTAAAAACAAACACGTTAATGTGACGTGTGTGTTGGTTTACATACAAATGTGTTTTTGTAAAATATGCCATTTTTTCCATATGTAAACAAAAAAAGCCATTTGCAAATCCAAAAGTCAAGTTGTGATTAGATAACCGTCTGATATAACCAGGGTAAAAATGCATAGAACACACTGCCATCTACTGGCACCCAGATACTCAGACCCTAACCCATAATTCTTTGCATGCCAGAGAGTTGCTGCGGTTTAAACAGCACAGAGAGAAAACACATGATGACAATTGTAAATGAACATTATACAATCAAAATGTACATTTTTATTTCTTTTCATCAGCTGCAGCAAGAGGCTGCGGCAACTCTCTGGCGTGCAAAGGATTATGGGATATCTCAATACTTATGCCGTGTTCATACCAGACGCCACGTGAACGACGGCGGCCATGTAATCCCTATGGAAGGACACATTGTGGTGCCACAAAAGTCCAAGCCACGCAATGTGACGCGATGGACGTGAATAAAGCGATGTGAATAAAGCGATTTTTAGCAACATTGTGGAGCGATACCGCGTTGCATCGCGTCACGTCGCCCTCTTCCCCAAGTTGAAAAATCAGAACTTTTTCATCTTGTCGTGCTACGATGACCAGTCAGGGACTGGATATGTAGTGACGTGGAGATGTCTGGAGTTTATACTTGATGTGGACATGTCCTGTCTCTGGCAATTAGCCTGTGAGCAGGACTTATGTCCCTTTTGTCCTTTATTTAACACAATTATGACAGAGTTTTAAGGGACAGCAATGAGCTGCGGTAGCAGCAACTTTTTTTTCTTTGTTCACATGTGCGCGCATGAACGAATTGTCCGTGAAGATAATTTTATTAACTACACAGATGTGTAATAAAAGAAATGGTGACTGGTTTATAACACAATTATGAGAGAGTTGGAGGGGAGAGCGAGGAACAACTGCATCATCTAGTTTTTTTTTTCTTTGTTCACATGTGCACGTGACGGGACAGGAGGTCCTCAAACTGGGTCCAGGAGAGAGGAAGTACCACTTAAAGCGGCCGTCATCCAGGTGCAGCTCCTGCAGCAAATGATGAATTTGTGGCATCGCGTGGCATCCGGTGTGAACGCGGCTCAAGCAGAGCGACACACCAGGCGATGGTAGCGTGTCCATCACCAGGCGAGGGACACAAATTTGTAGCGTCATGTGGTGTCCAGTGTGAACGCGGCATTAGGGCGAATACTGCCAAGAACACTAGTGGCCAGTAGATGGCAGTAGAGACCCTGAAAACTTGCTAAAACAAATATTCCAAATAAATAATCTGTGTCTGCTACGTTTAATCTGTGTGGAATTGAATAAATGCAAACTGAATTTTAGACATTTTATATGTATTACTCTGGATCAAAGAGGACAGACAGTGTTGTGAAGACAGGAAGTGATTGCAGCTCACAGTGATTCCAATTAAAAATAAGAGAAGCAACGTGAGCTTCTTCTGGCATTTTTACATAAAACAAACACAATAATAAGTCTATAAACCCAGACAATATATATTCATGAGAGTTTTAGGAACAATATACAAAGGGTTTAATGCTGTTATCCGTGTGGCTCCTGATCAGAGTGTCTCAAATGCATTTCTCCTGTCGTGAACTTTTACGGGACCCATAATGCACTGCGGACACACCATGTCCACACTAAAACCTTTAAAATTAGTGCAATACTTAAAACTATAACATATAGCTGATATTTTCACTTTATAAAACTTCAGATGTGATGTTAATTTAAATAAATTGTCCAGAATTAGTTTGGGTAAAATTTTAACCATAAGTTAAAACTGTATGCCTCTGGATGACCTGGCTGATATTGCTGTCTTGTTAGTATGGTATCAAGATAAATGATTTTTTTTTTTTTTCTGATGGTTTTCAGAATTATCTGAAAAGCTAATCTCAGAATGAAAACACTAGCCTTGATAATTAGTGGTTAGCGGATTAGCAGAACTGTGCCCACCACTGACACTAAGAATGATCATCAAACTTTGGATTCAGGTGGAGCAATGTGTGTTCCATCCTGGTCATGGCCATTCTCTTCGACTTCACATGACATCCTTTTGTAAGTTGTCCATATCTCACTTGACCACAGATGGTGGGTCATCTAACAGAGCTCATGTCAAAGATTGGTCCTTGGATCACTGGTGGTCCATGAGTGACCTCTAGCAGTCTATGACTTTATTGGTTACATATCACATTTTAAATTCATGTTAATACACTCAACAAAAATATAAATGCAACACTTTTGGTTTTGCTCCCATTTTGTATGAGATGAACTCAAAGATCTAAAACTTTTTCCACATACACAATATCACCATTTCCCTCAAATATTGTTCACAAACCAGTCTAAATCTGTGATAGTGAGCACTTCTCCTTTGCTGAGATAATCCATCCCACCTCACAGGTGTGCCATATCAAGATGCTGATTAGACACCATGATTACTGCACAGGTGTGCCTTAGACTGTCCACAATAAAAGGCCACTCTGAAAGGTGCAGTTTTGTTTTATTGGGGGGGATACCAGTCAGTATCTGGTGTGACCACCATTTGCCTCATGCAGTGCAACACATCTCCTTCGCATAGAGTTGATCAGGTTGTCAATTGTGGCCTGTGGAATGTTGGTCCACTCCTCTTCAATGGCTGTGCGAAGTTGCTGGATATTGGCAGGAACTGGTTCACGCTGTCGTATACACCGGTCCAGAGCTTCCCAAACATGCTCAATGGGTGACATGTCCGGTGAGTATGCCGGCCATGCAAGAACTGGGACATTTTCAGCTTCCAAGAATTGTGTACAGATCCTTGCAACATGGGGCCGTGCATTATCCTGCTGCAACATGAGGTGATGTTCTTGGATGTATGGCACAACAATGGGCCTCAGGATCTCGTCACGGTATCTCTGTGCATTCAAAATGCCATCAATAAAATGCACCTGTGTTCTTCGTCCATAACAGATGCCTGCCCATACCATAACCCCACCGCCACCATGGGCCACTCAATCCACAACACTGACATCAGAAAACCGCTCACCCACACGACGCCACACACGCTGTCTGCCATCTGCACTGAACAGTGTGAACCGGGATTCATCTGTGAAGAGAACACCTCTCCAACGTGCCAAACGCCAGCGAATGTGAGCATTTGCCCACTCATGTCGGTTACGACGACGAACTGGAGTCAGGTCGAGACCCCGATGAGGACGACGAGCATGCAGATGAGCTTCCCTGAGACGGTTTCTGACAGTTTGTGCAGAAATTCTTTGGTTATGCAAACCGACTGTTTCAGCAGCTGTCCGAGTGGCTGGTCTCAGACGATCTTGGAGGTGAACATGCTGGATGTGGAGGTCCTGGGCTGGTGTGGTTACACGTGGTCTGTGGTTGTGAGGCTGGTTGGATGTACTGCCAAATTCTCTGAAACGACTTTGGAGACGGCTTATGGTAGAGAAATGAACATTCAATACACGAGCAACAGCTCTGGTTGACATTCCTGCTGTCAGCATGCCAATTGCACGCTCCCTCAAATCTTGCGACATCTGTGGCATTGTGCTGTGTGACAAAACTGCACCTTTCAGAGTGGCCTTTTATTGTGGACAGTCTAAGGCACACCTGTGCACTAATCATGGTGTCTAATCAGCATCTTGATATGGCACACCTGTGAGGTGGGATGGATTATCTCAGCAAAGGAGAAGTGCTCACTATCACAGATTTAGACTGGTTTGTGAACAATATTTGAGGGAAATGGTGATATTGTGTATGTGGAAAAAGTTTTAGATCTTTGAGTTCATCTCATACAAAATGGGAGCAAAACCAAAAGTGTTGCGTTTATATTTTTGTTGAGTGTACTTCAAAAGTGTTTCTCAAACTGCTCCAAACTCCAAAGTTCAATAGATAGCAATATACTGTTGTAATACACTGTCAGAGTTTTTGAATATTTGGGGAGTTAGGTGGTTTGTGAGATTTTATTTATTTATTGTTCTGTTGGTTAAGTGGTCTTTGGTGTGAAAAAGTTTGAGAAACACTGTTCTAACAAATGTCTTCTTGTCTACAGTAGTCTCAAGACCAGCTTAGAATTTTCATCTATCTGTACAGTACGATGGTTTATTGAGAACCCTCAGCTATGAAACGCCTCCTTCTATGGCTAATGGCCACTCCAATACAACTCTCAGAAACTTTTAGGGTTAAGTTGTGAAAGAACTCTGACATTACGCCTAGATTAAGAGCTATGGTCCTTGAAACACTGATCTTGAAGTCTGGTGAGACTTATCCTTCAACACAGAGCAGATTCCTATCTGCAAGACTTAGAACTGAATCTGCTTGAGAGCCACAAAACGTTTGTGGTCAAACGCCTTTACATTACATATTATTACATTACAAATTTCACATTTCATAGTACTGCTTTTCACATTCACCTTATATTGCACAGAACTGCCTTATTCAGCTTTCAACCAGATCTTATATTGCACTTAACCAAATTAAATTATTCACCTTCAACCAAATTAATGCTGGGTGAGCAAGGGTCCAACTCAGACAAAAAAAACAAATTAAAAAAAAAAAAAAAAAAAAAACCCACTGCAAACCAAAACAACAAACCAAACACAAAAAACAACCAAACAAGCATCAAATTCAGCCGAGGAGGAATAAACCCCTCACCCCACCATATCAGCACCCACAGAGGACGCCCTCTGCAAAGCAATATACACAGCTGTTGGCAGCCGATGAAATGTGGATGAAGCAACGGCCCCTTAATAGGAAGGGGCGACTCAAATGTGCGCTCTGCACACCATGGTTCCTCTTGCCTGCCAGTGGAGGCGACCGCACACGCAGACAGCATGAGAAGGAGGAGGAGAGTGAGCCGTGATGGACTTAACCACAAGGTCCCGTAACCCAGACTCACAGTAGACAGCCCTGGACCCACAGCGCATATCCAACCTCACGCACTCAACCATGAAGGAATCCCCCACAGACCAGACCTCTGTCCTGGAATGCGCAGCGTTTAGCATGGCACCTGCCCAAACAGCATTGCACACAAGCGTGCCACCACCTGGAACCCACTCCAGGTGGTGTGTGTATGACGCGCAATGTGCGCGCACTGGCTTTCAAGGCCAGGTAAGCACCGTCCGCCATCCACCTTAAAGGTAGACCACACACCAACATACCACATTATGAATCAAGAAATAAGTATTAAAAAAGCAATGCATTAATACACTATTACACATTATTGGTGAAAAACATACATGAAAAGGTGATCCACATGGGATTTTTTTTTCTGGGGGAGGGTCCTACTTTCCCTGTGGTAGACTTCACCACCCCTCCTCTTTACTGAACACGTGAGGCAGGGGTGTAGGTTTGGTCTCAGCTTTGGTAGGGACAATACCACCCCCCCGCCCCCCTGCCTACCACCACCACCACCCCCTAAGCCACTCATACCATTAGACGCACAAGTACAGCATAATACATAACATATGACGACATAATGCTGAATAATTTAACACTTTATTTACATTATTAAGTGTGTAGGCAGACAAAGAAATACCTTAAATAACAAACCCAAAATCACGAATCTATTCTATAGGCCTACACCTGAGAGAATAAGACAACAAAAAAAATACTTGTGGAGCTAACAAAAAAAAAGTTTTTGCAACCAAGATGTATAATCTATTCTCTTCATCAATAATGCAGTTGTAGGTATCTGGCAACCTAATTTGCCAACAAAAAAAAGGGCTTTACAATGATATATAGGGTGTATTACGGTAAACGTAAGCCTGTGATGTCATAACGCAGAGGAAAAACACGGAACTAGTGCGCCACTGATTCTCATTACCGTAAATTCTCATGTAAGCCCTCACGCTGAAAAATTTCAACACTGACAGCAAGCCAAGAACCCGTGCTTTCCAACAGTGTGCTATATGTTGCATATATTACGGTAAAGTGCGTTCGGTGACTTTTGAAACTAGGGAAAAGTATGAAAAAGAGCGCAAAAGTGACAGAAAAGTACAGACAGCAAACATAAATGTAGTAATTTTTGAGGAAAAGGCAGGGTGTTAGTGTCATTTGTGAAGGTGGGTGTGCAGTTTATTTTAAGTGTGGCGCACAGCATTGTTCGCAAGCCCCCGCCCTTCTTGTTTTTCTGCACCGGAGCAGTGTTGCCAGATATGAAATATGAAACTATCGTACCAAAACCTCAAAATTATCGTATTTTGGGAGAATTATCGTACACAAACAAAACGCATACAACGTAGCTATTTTAGCGTTTTTTTTTTTAATTTACAAAGAATTTTATGTCACATTTTTAAACAGTAATTATAGTAATGGGGAAACTATGGCACAAAAAGAACGCAAATGCACTACCAGACTAGAAAGATTTTTTTTTTTTCTGTGAAGGGACACAAACGTGTTAATTACCAGACTAGAAAGAGTCGAATTCAACCTCGAGGTCGCTGTCGTCATCCGATGCCATGGCCACTTGTGCAGATTTTGTTGAACACAGAAAAAAATGTTGACACCTCCATAAGGAACTTGAACTTTTTTTTATTCTTCTTGTATATCTCTTTGCTCTTGTGTTTTGTTCGTTTGTTATTGCATTTGTTGAAATAAAGTTTCGAAAAAAAAAAGATGTTGGTTGGGGAATCTTCCTGTCACGGTAAAGATTGGATGGGAACTCATTACTTTGTATGGAGAGGGGGCGGGCTTTCAAATGACTGTCCCGGTCGCCCAAAGCCAGCATTTGATTCCGCCTGAGTGCAACACCTGCAAAATGATTCTTGGGTGTCAGAGAGAGATGTGTGTTTGGGCAACCAACTGAAATTATAATACATATTGGATTTTTTCCCATTATTGATCGTACAGAGGGCAAAACTATCGTACAAATACGATAATTATCGTACATCTGGCAACACTGCACCGGAGCCACCCATCCTCTGCGCTCTGGGACCTCCCACTTTACAAATGAAGCACTGCCTGCCACGAGATGCGCTTTGTTTGTCCATGTGAGAAGAACGTGAGCTAATGAAATTGCAACATGGGTAACCCTGTCACTCTGGCACGTCGAAAACACAAAACGTGACGACTAAAATTATAGTATCGAGTTCGCAAAAAAATAGTGAATGATTTTGTTATATAAAAAAAAATTCTAAATATTGGTAGGGACTATTTTGCCATCCCAAAATATTGGTTGTGACTTGTCCCTATGGTCCATATGCAAACCTACGCCCCTGAAGTGAGGTCTCTTCCCTGTGACACAAAGCCTGAGCTCACAGATTATCATTCTAAACTCGCGCTTTATTGGGTGCTGAAAGACGTCCAGTTTCACACTAAGACTTTTGAGAAGAGAAGTGTTTGAGTGGAAGCACTTACTCTGAAACTCTGTTATCACCACCATAGTAATCCTTAAATGTCTACTTGCTTCAGCTTTAGCTACCAAGACTGACAACACAGAACGGGCTCTATACTGTGGCTGTGACCTTTGTACGATGATGTCATCAGTTTTAAGGTGATCATTAACCAGAAGCAGTACAAGTGTAACCCCTGTACTGGAATCTGGGATTCCCAGACAAAGATCTGACATAACTTCATTCATTTGCCACATATCTTACCAAAAAGTCCATGAATGCATCTCTCGCTCTCTCTCTCTCTCTCACACACACACACACACACACACACACACACACACACACACACAGTGTGTGTGTACAACCGCAATTCCAGTGAAGTTGGGACGTTGTGTGAAATGTAAATTAAAAACAGAATACGATTTGCAAATCCTCTTCAACTTATATTCAATTGAATACACCACAAAGACAAGATATTTAATGTTCAAACTGATAAATTGTATTGTTTTTGTGCAAATATTTGCTAATTTTGAAATGGATGCCTGCAACATGTTTCAAAAATCCTGGGACAGTGGTATGTTTACCACTGTGTTACATCACCTCTCCTTCTAACAACACTCAATAAGTGTTTTGAGGACACTAATTGGGCCTCATGTATCAAAGTTGCGCACTAGTGGCGTAAATTTACAGTGTAAATTTGAAGTACACCAAAGTTGCCGTGACATGTATCAAGCAGTGCGCACCTGCCTATTTCCGGCGTATGCCTGATGTGACCTTGATAAATGCGGCGGGTGAAAACAATCATAATTATAATAAACATGCCCATAAATATTCAGACACACCCTCATTTTACGACATGGAAGCCAGGAAGATGGCAAAGAAAAAGAACTCCACCAGTCACGACGCATGCCAATAGAGCGTCAAAAGCGGCCGTCGTATTAATTGTGGTGTAGAATAATCAAAAAAGTGTTACAGTGGTCCCTGGTTTATCGCGGGAGTTACGTTCTAAAAATAGCCCGTAATACGCAAAACCGCGACGTAGTCAGCGTTATTTTTTACGATTATTATAGACGTTTCAAAGCTGTAAAACCACTTTATACACTTTCTCAATCAGGCATGAACATTTTCTTACTTTTCTCTTGTGTGTAAACACTCTCAAAGTTCAAACCTTAGTAGAAAAATAAGACCAAACTGTTTTCAGGCCCAAACATTTGTTTGAGAAATAAAAATAGAACATTTTGCTATAAATAATTATGATGGCTTTTAGAACTAATGAATTTAATTTTAACGATCAACGTACGAGGTTGGACACATAAGAAATTATTAATAGTGACAGACCAGTATTTCACAGTTCCTCTGATCGCGCCTCTTCGTCCTGACACCGCGCCTTTTTCCACTCACACCTGGCTGCAGGTGTCTGTTTCCGAGTGACAAACACAGTTAAGAGTAGTTGTTACCGCTCTTTTCTCTTCTGGGCGAGAAGATTCTTATAAACAGACACGCAGAACACAGAACACTGTAAAAAAATAAAGGCATGCAAAATTGGACTAAAAACGCCGCGAAATGACGAGGCTGCGAAAGGTGAACCGCGTTATAGTGAGGGACCACTGTATTCTCTTTTCACATGTCAATAATTCTTGACATGTGGATATTTGCTGGCTCAATTAATAAGACACGCCTAATTTTTCAGATTTCTTTATTCTTAAAATGTATTTCTTTATTTATTTTATTGTGACAAACGAATGGAGAAAACAAAACCTGATTGCAGCACGGGCGAAGGGAATGACAAAACTACAGTTGTAATTATCAATTTCATTGTCTAAAATGATCACACCACATAAAGTTAAGCTCAGTGCTGCTCTGGCTCCAGGCTCTGGAGAAAAAGGCGAGCAACGCTTTCTTTGCGGTCAGCGCTGTGGCCACGGATCGTGCTCAATAGACCAGCAATCCCGCAAAAGCGGGATTTGTATTGATTATTATGTAGTATCATCAGGAAAGTGTTATTTATGTAACATATGCATTGATTTGTATAATGGCACTGTTTATCATGTTGATCAGTTTCATTTTTATGTGGATTCCAGTGCTGGTTCATTTTGGTGTATAATTTACGGCACCTCTCGACCTGGTGTATATTTTCAGCGCAGCGTACGCCAACGACCACACTGATAAATGCCAAGTAGCGCAGCCGTTTTGGCGTACACCCAATATACGCTCAAATATCGCCGTACGCACGTTGATACATGAGGCCCAGTGTGAGTATCATGATTGGGTATAAAAGGAGCATCCCCAAAAGTCTCAGCCGTTCACAAGCAAAGATGGGGCGAGGATCACCACTTTGTGAACAACTGCATGAAAAAACAGGGTAACACTTTATATTAACTGCAAGCTATAAAGCATTATTAAAGCATTTATAAAGTGTACGTAAATGTTTAAGTAACTACTTGTAAAACATTTACAAAGCTTTCGTTTTTATTAGTTACTCATTGGTAAGAACATAAATAGATGGCTTAATAATTATTAATAACAAAATATGTAATGTCTTTATACCATACCATACCCTTTATTTATATAGCACATTTCACAAACATAGTTTCCAAAGTGCTGTACAAAAACACACACACACACACACACACACACACACACACACACACACACACACACACACACACACACACACACACACACACACACACACACACACAGATCACACACTCACGCGGTGTTAAAAGCCAAAGCATAAAAATGGGTCTTTAGACGAGACTTAAAACACTCTACAGTGGGGGCTGTTCGGATGTTAAGGGTCAAATCATTCCACAGCTGAGGGCCCACCACAGAAAAAGCCCTGTCTCCCCTGGTTTTGAGTCTCGTCACAGGCACCACAAGCTGGACCTGGCCCTCGGACCGCAAAGCACGGGGAGGCTGATAAATTTGGAAGAGGTCCGAAATGTACGTCAGGGCCAGTCCATTCAAAGCTTTAAAAACAAACAATAGAATCTTAAAGTCAACTCTAAAACGAACTGGAAGCCAGTGCAGAGACGCCAAAACCGGAGTGATGTGCTCTCGCTTTCTGCTACCAGTTAAGAGATGTGCAGCAGAATTTTGGACCAGCTGTAAACGAGAACGTGCATTTTGGCTGATGCCGATAAAAAGTGCATTACAGTAGTCTAAACGAGAGGAGACAAAAGCGTGCATGACTTGTTCGAAAGCAAATGATAAAATCCAGATTTGACAACCGCATTTACCTGCTTGTCAAATTTAAAATCTTTGTCAATAATGACGCCGAGGTTGGTGACAGACTGTTTCACGTGCTGTTTAAGAAGGACAAGGATCCAGAAACATGTTCAAAGGGAACACCTCAAAAGTCTTGAAGAAAAACAGACAAACAGTGCAAAACATTTGGTATTTTATATTTTAATAAGAAAGGAAACTGGAATGTGGCATCATAGTCTGTCAGGAGAACAAAATGCAGATGAGGAAAAATCTAAACAACTGAACATTTACGGTTTAAAAATACAAGCAGCAGCCATGAATCCGGCAGAAAAGATGGCAATGCTGCTGTACATAAATCCACGGACCAGTCGAGCTCGTTCCTTCTGGAAGCTCTCCTCCTTCTCCTTAACTTTCTGCTCATGAAGTTCTTTTTGAGCTTCCAGTTCTTCTTTGGCCTGATCAGCTTGGGCCATCAGCAGTTTCTTGGTCATCTGTTTTTGGGCTTCCAGCATTTTCTGATAATGCTCCTCCTGGGCTGCCAGCATTCTGGTGTACTGCTCCTCCTGAGCATCCAAATTCTTCCTGCACTTTTCCTCAAATTGTGCCATACTCCTCTGGTAAGCCTCTGTGACTCCAGCCACCTCTTCCCTCATCCTCTGCATCCCAGCTTCCATGTCTGCGAGCTGCACTTGGTCTATTTGAGGATTCAGACCACGTGACTCAAAGGAAGATGTCTGAAAGAGATAAATAACAGAAAATTACATGGTTAATTGTTTACCTTCAAATTTACCTGCAGGTTTAGTTAAAAAAAAGATATTTGTCTTCATAGTCCATGCAGGTTTTCAGTCCCACTTCAGGGGACTAAACAACACCTACAATCCAGCCTCAGTATACCACAAAAATGTATGGTGGCCATCCCAGGGTGGCAGCTGTGTCCATGTAGGGGTCAGTGAAAGATTACAAAGGGATCAACATTTAAAATGCTTCATTCATATTGAAAAGTGAACCACATTATTTATCTGATCACAGGGATTCCAACAAGGGGTAGTTTGGACCATCTGTGACTAAATGTTATGGAGTTACCATGTTTGATCATTACTTTGGAGACCAAACATTCAACACAGTCAGAACTGTAACATTTATTAATCCATGGAATGAAAGACTCAGAGATTCTGCTTCCAGACAGCGCTCACAGTACCTTTACCTTTTGGTAAATGTTTGACAGAAAACACAGTCCAGGATAAACATAATGGACAACAAAATGAGCACAAACTTACCATTCTGTCCTTAGATGTTTTAAATATGTAGTGATGCTCTTTCAGTATTTGTTGTAGGTGGAAAATTTATTTTGTTGTTGTCTGCTCGCTGCTGTGGTCACAGTGAGGCCCTCAACTGTACAAACACTTGTGAAGTGCATTTATGTCCTTTGTGATGGGTTAAAGGTCACAGGACTTTATGACATATGATCCTTTGTTTTCATGGACTTTGTGACATCATCAGGTGACATCATCTTATGTGTATCACTAATGCTGATGGTGAAGAGCTTAAAAAACCCCAAATAAATCCAAATAAATGAAAGTTTTAAAAATCTGAGCTGTTTCCCTCATTAAATGATTGATCTTTTTTAAAATGGTTAATTTTATGTTAAACAATTTTGCTTTAGTTGTGAAATTTGTTGTAGATTGGTGTAATAAAAATGATTAAGTACTGGATAAATTTGGACTGTTGTCAGCACTAAAAGGTGACAGTGGGGTGGAATAGTGAACCTTTTGTTCATTTTCTCATAAAAGCACCAAATTTGTCACAAACATTCAAATTGACAGCATGTGTAGCAGGTGTAGTTCACTTTGTCTCCACTGGGGTTAAAAGGTTTGACTTTTCTCTTCCAGAAACGGTTCCTGTTTTAGAATTTAAATCCTCACAAGTTTTTCTCAGCGGTCTGTGTCTGTAGTTTAATGCAGCGTCTTTTAAACAGTCATGGAAGCTTTAGTCCTAGTTAGTTAAACTTGCTGACATGGAGTTTTTATTTTCCTTCACGGGTTTTATTGTCAAAGCTGTCAGGGACTCGATCTCTTACAAACTGTGGCCTGAATCCGGACTGGAAACGAACCCACTTCAGATCCAGACAGACAAACCGGGTCAACAATGGACAATGACGTCTTGAGGTCCAGAAAAGGTCGGTGTGACTTGAAGTAAGACTGGAGAAAGCTGGTAACGGTGACAGTTTTCTAAATCTAGCCAACGTACAGCGCAGTGCCAAACTCCATTAAGAAAATGTGTCAAATTTACATTTCTCGCATAAATTACTTAAAGTGCAGAAACAGTTTGATCTCTTTCAATAAACGTGAGTCAGCCTATTATTCTGCTTTGCCCTTTACACTGTACTCATAAGAATGTGACAATTATTAGCGTGAAAACAAACTATTTGATGAAGTCTTGAACGGTGACGCCACGTGTTGTTTGTTTTGGGTCGATGATTTAAAAAAATAAAGGTGTCAGACGGAGTTCTCTATCATATACTGATCAATCCAGTTATTGACTGTGCAAAGATCACAGCATCGTCGTTCAGTTTTTCCTCAAAAACAAAACACCTAAAGTGTAGTTTCCAGAACCCGACCACCCTGAGGAACACCAGAATTCAATGTGAAAGACTCAGAGATTCTGCTTCCAGACAGCACTCACAGTACCTTTACCTTTTGGTAAATGTTTGACAGAAAATACAGTCCAGGATAAACATAATGGAGAACAAAATGAGCACAAACTTACCATTCTGTCCTTAGATGTTTTAAATATGTTTTGACTTATGGTATGGAAATAGAAGACTTAACAGTATTCCCTGAAAACTCCCTTCTGTCTGATCATTTTTTAATAACATTTACATTTACCCTGATGGACTACCCTGCAGTGGGGAATAAGTTTCATTACACTAGAAGTCTTTCAGAAAGCGCTGTAACTAGGTTTAAGGATATGATTCCTTCTTTATGTTCTCTATTGTCATATACCAACACAGAGCAGAGTAGCTACCTAAACTCTGTAAGAGAGTTAGAGTATCTCGTCAATAGTTTTACATCCTCATTGAAGACAACTTTGGATGCTGTAGCTCCTCTGAAAAGAGAGCTTTAAATCAGAAGTGTCTGACTCCGTGGTATAACTCACAAACTCGTAGCTTAAAGCAGATAACCCGTAAGTTGGAGAGGAAATGGCGTCTCACTAATTTAGAAGATCTTCACTTAGCCTGGAAAAAGAGTTTGTTGCTCTATAAAAAAGCCCTCCGTAAAGCTAGGACATCTTTCTACTCATCACTAATTGAAGAAATAAGAACAACCTCAGGTTTCTTTTCAGCACTGTAGCCAGGCTGACAAAGAGTCAGAGCTCTATTGAGCTGAGTATTCCATTAACTTTAACTAGTAATGACTTCATGACTTTCTTTGCTAACAAAATTTTGACTATTAGAGAAAAAATTACTCATAACCATCCCAAAGATGTATCGTTATCTTTGGCTGCTTTCAGTGATGCCGGTATTTGGTTAGACTCTTTCTCTCCGATTGTTCTGTCTGAGTTATTTTCATTAGTTACTTCATCCAAACCATCAACATGTTTATTAGACCCCATTCCTGCCAGGCTGCTTAAGGAAGTCCTACCATTATTTAATGCTTCAATCTTAAATATGATCAACTTATCTTTGTTAGTTGGCTATGTACCACAGGCTTTTAAGGTGGCAGTAATTAAACCATTACTTAAAAAGCCATCACTTGACCCAGCTATTTTAGCTAATTATAGGCCAATCTCCAACCTTCCTTTTCTCTCAAAGATTCTTGAGAGGGTAGTTGTAAAACAGCTAACTGATCACCTGCAGAGGAATGGTCTATTTGAAGAGGTTCAGTCAGGTTTTAGAATTCATCATAGTACAGAAACAGCATTAGTGAAGGTTACAAATGATCTTCTTATGGCTTCGGACAGTGGACTTATCTCTGTGCTTGTTCTGTTGGACCTCAGTGCTGCTTTTGATACTGTTGACCATAAATTTTATTACAGAGATTAGAGCATGTCATAGGTATTAAAGGCACTGCGCTGCGGTGGTTTGAATCATATTTGTCTAATAGATTACAGTTTGTTCATGTAAATGGGGAATCTTCTTCACAGACTAAAGTTAATTATGGAGTTCCACAAGGTTCTGTGCTAGGACCAATTTTATTCACTTTATACATGCTTCCCTTAGGCAGTATTATTAGACGGTATTGCTTAAATTTTCATTGTTACGCAGATGATACCCAGCTTTATCTATCCATGAAGCCAGAGGACACACACCAATTAGCTAAACTGCAGGATTGTCTTACAGACATAAAGACATGGATGACCTCTAATTTCCTGCTCTTAAACTCAGATAAAACTGAAGTTATTGTACTTGGCCCCACAATCTTAGAAGCATGGTGTCTAACCAGATCTTTACTCTGGATGGCATTTCCCTGACCTCTAGTAATACTGTGAGAAATCTTGGAGTCATTTTTGATCAGGATATGTCATTCAAAGCGCATATTAAACAAATATGTAGGACTGGCCTTTTTGCATTTACGCAATATCTCTAAAATCAGAAAGGTCTTGTCTCAGAGTGATGCTGAAAAACTAATTCATGCATTTATTTCCTCTAGGCTGGACTATTGTAATTCTTTATTATCAGGTTGTCCTAAAAGTTCCCTAAAAAGCCTTCAGTTAATTCAAAATGCTGCAGCTAGAGTACTGACGGGGACTAGCAGGAGAGAGCATATCTCACCCGTGTTGGCCTCTCTTCATTGGCTTCCTGTTAATTCTAGAATAGAATTTAAAATTCTTCTTCTTACTTATAAGGTTTTGAATAATCAGGTCCCATCTTATCTTAGGGACCTCGTAGTACCATATCACCCTAATAGAGCGCTTCGCTCTCAGACTGCAGGCTTACTTGTAGTTCCTAGGGTTTGTAAGAGTAGAATGGGAGGCAGAGCCTTCAGCTTTCAGGCTCCTCTCCTGTGGAACCAGCTCCCAATTCAGATCAGGGAGACAGATACCCTCTCTACTTTTAAGATTAGGCTTAAAACTTTCCTTTTCGCTAAGGCTTATAGTTAGGGCTGGATCGGGTGACCCTGGACTATCCCTTGGTTATGCTGCTTTAGACGTAGACTGTGGGGGGGTTCCCATGATGCACTGTTTCTTTCTCTTTTTGCTCTGTATGCATCACTCTGCATTTAATCATTAGTGATCGATCTCTGCCCCCCTCCACAGCATGTCTTTTTCCTGGTTCTTTCCCTCAGCCCCAACCAGTCTCAGCAGAAGACTGCCCCTCCCTGAGCCTGGTTCTGCTGGAGGTTTCTTCCTGTTAAGAGGGAGTTTTTCCTTCCCACTGTTGCCAAGTGCTTGCTCACAGGGGGTCGTTTTGACCGTTGGGGTTTTTCATAATTATTGTATGGCCTTGCCTTACAATATAAAGCGTCTTGGGGCAACTGTTTGTTGTGATTTGGCGCTATATAAAAAAAAAGTTGATTGATTGATTGATATGTAGTGATGTTCTTTCAGTATTTGTTGTAGGTAAAAATGAATTTTGTTGTTGTCTGCTCGCTGCTGTGGCCACAGTGATGCCCTCAACAACCCATTGATTGGTTCTGTGAAGATCACAGCATCATCTTGGTCAGGGTGGTTCAAACTGTCCTTGCCAACAAAAGCACTTAGACTGCTGGTTTCCACGACCCAACCAATGTCACAGTCCAGACACGCTTTGAACAGAACACATCCTTGAGGAATGCCAGTATTCAGTGAAAAAGATTTCTAGACTCGTCTTCCACACAGCACTCACAGTACCTTTACCTTTTTGGTAAATACTTGGCAGAAAATACAGTCCACAATAAACACCATGAAAAACCTACCAGTCTGTCCTTAGATATTTAAAATCTGCAGTGATGCTCTTTGAAGATTTATTAGAGGTGGAGAATTAATTTTGTGTTATCTGTCCAGTGTTGAGGTCAGAATGATGCTGTCAGCTGTACAAACACCTATAAAGTGTGACTGTGTCCAGTACTTTGCTGATGCACTTTTGGTAGCAATTACAGCCTCAAGTCTTCCTGAATATGATGCCACAAGCTTAGTGCACCTATCTTTGGGCAGTTTGGCAGTTTGGTCCATTCCTCTTTGCAGCACCTCTCAAGCTCCATCAGGTTGGATGTGGAGCGTCTGTGCACAGACATTTTCAGATCTCTCCAGAGATGTTCAGTCAGATTCAGGTCTGGGCTCTGGCTGGGCCACTCAAGGACATTCACAGAGTTGTCCTGAAGCCACTCCTTTGATATCTTGGCTGTGTGTTTAGGGTCATTGTCCTGCTGAAAGATGAACCGTTGTCCCAGTCTGAGGTCAAGAGCGCTCTGGAGCAGGTTTACATCCAGGATGTCTCTGTACATTGCTGCATTCATCTTCCCTCAATCCTGACTAGTCTCCCAGTTCCTGCTGCTTCAACAAAAAATACAAAACACTGAAGTCAAAATCTTTTTATTTACTTTTTCTCAAACAAGAGTTGAAAGTTGCAGTATTTAGCAACAAAACGTGTTATTTACTTGTTTTGTTTTTTTTTACAAAGAAATAGAAATTTCTTACAAATACCTAAAGAAAGAGAGTACTGTAGAGTTCAATTAAGTGTCTAATGTCGGAAACTGTGTGTAATGTTCTGCAACAATGGTGTTGAAGAATTGCAAACAAAATGCAAAGCAGAAAATGTCTTTAAGGTTTTTTCACTTTGTGTTTTAACTATTATTCGGAAAAGATTTGGATTTGACATTTTCCTCTAAACATTTGCTTTTTGTGTTTAAGCAGTTGGCAAAAACTGTAAAAACATACACAATCCATCTAAAAAGCGTGAAAATATTGCCTGAAGTTAATGTTCAACCCCCCAGTGCTCAGTATAGAATATTTAAAAGATACAATATTGAAAATAAACCAAGACTGAGCAAATATATGATGAAAATACACATTCCATCTTGAAAACGGAAGTGGTTGATATCTTTTTTGCAAAAAGTGGACCAGGAAGTACCATTGTGCCAACTTTGGTGTTTATATCATAAAATGAAAGATTCTTATGATAAACGAATTTGTTTTCTGCACTAAAATATGTTTTTTTTTTTCTTTTAAATGTGATGTTTGAATTTTAAATCTGACCCACAGTGTTCACAATTATGATGGATTTCTGATTGATTAGGTCATCCTGATTATGAATGCACGTACAGATATGAATGATGCAATAAAGTCATGTGACACCTCTGGGTTTAGCGGTTTGATGGCAGTCACCTGAAAACGCCTGCTGGTGTTACTCCTCCTGGCATTGGGATAAAACACGCTGACTTTATTCTGAAGTCATGAGCTGAATCTTCTTTTGCAGCTCCACAGAAAATCAGTAAGCAATTCTTCTGCACTCAGAGTTTTGCTCCTTGTCATACTGACTTCTCCTCCCTGACGCCTTTGGTCCGTCTGTGTAATGAGCCGTGTGGACTGACGCCGTCTTAAGCCGCCTCTCTCCTAATGAGGCCAACCCCAGTCATTTGGAAGTCAGCTGCTAAACACCCTCCAGTTTGAGGAACAAAAGGCGTCACAGCGGCGGCTGCAGACCTTTGCGCGACGTCCTTTGCCGGCACCCCCCCAAAGGCAGTGGTGTGCAGAGTTCCGATAATCCGATAACAGATAATTATCAAAGATAACGTTTTCATTATCGGATTATCTTTTCAGATAAGTTTTAAAACCATTATCGGACCAAATATCTTCCGATATATTTAGTTCCGATAACTTTCAGCCCGATAACATTTTTTTTTGATGGTGAAGTGAGTAAGGTTTAATAGTCAAAAAGGTTTGTAAACAGCTAAAATAGTTCCTGGCTCCAGGCTGTCTGCAACAGTCAGGCCGCTGTCAGAGGAGCTCAGAAGGGGGACGGCACTCTCACTGTGCCTTCACTGCACGTGCGTCATTTCAGTGCTTCAGCAACAGTTCATAGATTATTGCCTCGTTTCTGCTTAAAACTGCGCTCCAGTCATCATCTATCTCAGCGACAGTTATCTGAAGCTTTTGTACAACATTCAATTCCACATAAATTCATAATAACAGACGTGAGCGCTCTCACAGCCTGACAGAGTTGTAAATTTTACCAGTCACATTGAACGCAACATGGGTAACGTTATACAGAGATAAACTGTGACTACTGCGATTTACTTTTTTTTTTTATAGAAATGGTCTTTAACATACATTATATCAATAGATAAAAACAAAATTACAAAATAAAAACTTCACTGTGCTCTGCGCATGCTCTGACTGGCTGTTGCTGGCTGATGACGTCAACATTAGAAGCCGCGTGCTCAGTAACTAGTCTTGCAGCGTGCGTTGCATTTCGGACGTGACTAGTAGTGAGTGAACAAGCGAGCCAGCATTATTGCTTTTCTGAGTTTACAGTGTTTTTTGGAAAATGAGTGAGGAAAACATTGTTTGTGTTCCACGGCCTGAGGATGACGTCCAGGAGGAGCCTGGATCGAGTGGGGAGGTATCTGGAGCAGCTCAAGCTGAGGCCCAGGCCTGCCACGAGGTCCAGAACCCGTGGCGTCACCTGGAGGATTTCTTTGTCTTCCAATCAGTGGACAAGAAGAACGCTAACATCCTTTTTTCCAGTATGTCCTGTGTCAGCCAGAGGAGATAACAATTAAGGGACCCAACCAGCCTTTGCAATTTAAAGTCCCACGTGAAGATGAACCACCCAGGCCATGCAATCCAATTTGAAGAAAGGATCAAGACCGGCTCTTCACGTGGGAAACAGAGGCGTTCGTCAGCTAGCAGCAAACAGTCTTCATGTGGTCAGCCACCCGCAAAACAAAGTCAGCTATTCCAGCTTACTATTCAGGGGGCCTTTGCTCAGTCGGCTGCTGGCGCTGACATCCGCCAGTCTGGTGGACTCTAAGATCGTGGACCTCTTCGTATGCAACATGCTGCCGCTGCATGTTGTGGAGTCCCCCAAGTTCGTCAGTTTGGTCAAGACCTTGAACCCCAGCAAAACATCGATATCCCGCCGCACCCTGGGGAGGAAGATCTTGACCAGCCATAAACAGCTGGAGGAGTATCTTATAAGGTATTTTTGGCAAAACAAAGTGTATTTGTATTTAGATTTGAAATTCAAGTAGAAGCTTGTTTAAAAGTACATGATGATGAAAGTGAAATTGTAAAAGATACTAAATTTCTTAGTTATTGATGTTAAATTAATTTGGAAAACACACTTAAATTATGTTAAATCCAAAATGTCAAAATCCATTGCAATTCTGTACTGAGTCCAAATAAGCACTTTTATTCAATTGTTTGGCCTTTGTTTTGCTATAAATTGAGCCAGATACTGACCTCTCTCTCTCTCTCTCTCTCTCTCTCTCTCTCTCCTAGCCTGTGATTGGTTGGTGGTTGAGACGCTGACGTCAGCGTTAGTGGGCCTCACTTTGGGCAAGTTTGGGAGTGTACGTGGCGCGAGCACTGCTGTCCTATTGGTCGTTTGGGAGCGGGAACGCTCACTCCAAAATGGTGGCCACTGGCCAGTATCTGGGGCGGTTGTCAGTCTGATGTATTCGAAGCAGAAGCGCCATCTGGTGTTCAAGAGATAAAACTTCAGCCACTGGGTCAGTCTGCTCCATTTCGTGATCAGCCCCCATTTTGCTCCATTAGCAGGGGCGTCACTAGGTTTTAAGGACAGGGGAGGCTTAGCCCCCTGGACAGGCACAGGATGGTGAGCAAACCAGTGGTGTCTCTGGTTGAAACAAGACTTTTTTCGTGTGTGTGTGTGTGTGTGTGTGTTTGTGTTTTTTTTAATTGTTTTTTTTTGTAATGAGTAACGGCGCATAGAAAATGTATCGTAGTAGAAGTTTGCAATTAAGGTCGGAAATGTAGTGAAGTAAAAGTGAAAGTAAGCTGAATTAAAAAAAAAGTAAAGTACGAAGTCTCCCAAAACGTACATAAGTAGTGAAGTATTTTTACTTCGTTACTATACAACACTGAAACTATCTACTAACTATCTATACTATGTTTGATGTTTTTGCCAAACACTCTACATGGGAAGCAGAAAGCTGAATCCTGGTTGGCTGAATATTCTAACCAGTTGTGCTTTTCAAACCAGCTGTGGTGAAATGCTCGCTTCTGTGTACCAAAACTATCTTGTGGGTAGTTCTTCAGCTTTACCTGTCTGGCCCTGTGTCTTTATCACCTAAATCAAACCCTGTAGTGTAGTGAGTTGCTGCAGCTGCTTGATAACTTTCTTGGTCTGTTTGCTCTCATTCTCTCTCTGTAATGTCTTGATCTTCCTCTGCCTCTTGATCCATCTCTGGATCCACTTGCTCTCTGACTTGACCTTACCTGTTGATCTTTTTCTCCCTCAGCATCTTCTTCTGCCTGGTCCTTCAAGATACATTGAAACACCATGAATTGAATTAATAACTGATCAGCATCCAGGCTAATGCCATGACTTTCACTCACAACACAATAATTGTTTGCTCCCAAATGTTTTGAAGTTGCATAGATTACATTTTGGGCATATGTGACTAAAATGGTTGCGATTTCAAGCCCTGGAAAAAAATTACTTAGTTAACTGAATTAAAGTAATATTAATGTACTCTACTACTAATATTACTAATATTTAGGTCAGGCAAATTTGGCTTTAAAAAAAAATAAATAAATAAATATATATATATATATATATATATATATATATATATATATATATATATATATATATATATAAAATCTGGCTCACAATATGCTAAACCGTTATATTACACCTGAGGTACTTTATGAATGTGTTTATTAAATATGGATTGTTGAATAGAAATGTTTGTTATTGTTAACACTAATGTAAATAATGTATATATAGTATGCAATTTGAGTGTATTTTGTTGCGCATAAAATAAAGAAAAATTGAAAAGAAGTTTGGAAAATCCACTTTTTTTCATCACATATTATAACACAATTGGCCCTCACTTTTTCAACCAGGTCATATTTTTTTCAAACCAACCTCAAGGCAGTTGCATTGTGCGTTCCATGAAATGAAAAATTAAAAGTAAATAAAAGGCCCTTGAGTCAATTTTAAGTACACAAAAATTAAATTAAAAATGACCCTTGCGGATGTTACGCCGTCTGTCAAAACCAAGTGGGAGATATAGATGGTTAAAAGTCACATAAACTATAGCTAACATTTACACTTAGATGGGCATTCTACTTTGAAATATGTATTCTGCGATATACATTGTCAATTTGTATAAAAGATACACATATTAAGAAATTATAACAAGTTGAAAACAACCTGAGAATTGTCCGTCAAAATTAACATCTGCAAGGGTCCATACTCTTATTAATTTCACTTTTCCATAATGGAAAAGTGAAATTTTTAAAGTTAATAGTTAATGAGTTATCTTGAGCTTTGTGGTTTATGAAAGAAATATATGTGTACTACAATTTCAAACTAGTTTGCAATAAAAACATGTAACTTGAAAAATTGACCTTTTCATAACAGTTCAGCATATTGTGAGCCATAAAGTTAACATAACGGTTTGAGTGCACAGAACAGTTGTCTCTTTTATAGTGTTAGTAAAGAAATGAAATTTGGTTTTTTTTTTTATGCATTTTAACCTGTAAAGTGAGTTGTGAGAGCTGCAAAAAAATCTGATTTCCAGTGGGTGTGTTGTTTAAGGGACCATTTTATCTCCACGTGAGATCTACATTAAATTGCTTTCTTTGGTTAGGTCTGGTGATGTGGAGATCGAGCACCTTTGACCACAAATTTATTTTTGCTGTCAACATTGTTACAGGTATGTGAATGTGTTTAAGTTCTGTTCATAATATGCACTGTTTTAAGGTTTATTTCTGTCAGTGACTTTAGATGTGGGGTTGTCACTATTGTCATGGTTATTCATAAGTGTTTACTTTGGAGGGGATCCATTTTCATTTATTTATTTATTTATTTTGTTAGATCCTGTGGTGCTAAACGTAGCATGTGGACATCGCACAGTTTTAGAACTTTCAAGTTTTTAAAAGAAGAATTTCGCAGCATGTCTGTGTCACGGAGCGACATCAGACAGAGCGAAGATGGCGAGAAAGACGTTTTGAAAAGGTGCGATAAGGACAAGAATCCGTGGAATTGTTGCTGGCTTCATCAACACACCTGAAAGATAAACGGGAAAAGTGAACTGGTAAGAATTTTTTTCTCTCTCTGGAAAATAAACATTGTGCTGTTCAAACAGGATTTCAGAAAAGATTATGTGCCTTTTTTCTTTCATTAATCAAGACTTTCTTTCACTGAAAAAAAAAGAGGTGGCTTTGAATGAATTTAGGCTACATGAATTTACACAACAATGTAAATTAGTTTTATTAATGTAGACTTTGTTGTGTGTTGGGGGGGTTTGGCTGGACATTTGGGTGTTCTTTTCTTTTCTTTGCTCTCCAGGTGGTATGCAAACTGATTTATTGTCTGTGGAGAAGGTGCTGGCAGAAGAGTCCTTCACCCTCATCAACGTAATGTGCAGCACCTGTGGATGATGCTCACGTGCAACCTTAAAGACTTTCAGCTGAAGCAGATAATGAGATGGCATTCTGCATTTAAGCCATGTGTGATTCAAGCAGAATTGCCAGGAACTCGACCTTGTGATGTTCGTTTGTGAGACGCTGAGGACCGCGCCTGGGTTTGACACATCGTGCCTGTGAAGGAGGACGGGTGAGGGACACACGCTGTCAGCACACATCAGAGGTGATTGATTGTCTGAATAATTGTTAACAGTAACTTGGTATTTTGTTACGCAGTATATTTGAACATTGATGATAATTGTGCAGCTCGCTTCTCACTGCCGTGGCGTGCGGACTGATGATCCTCCACCTGTTGTGAGAAGCTGCTCATTTACATAAAGTTTAAATTCAGACCTGAATGTGTTGCTGATAGTGTGTGCCTTTGAAGGATATTAGTTGTAGCTGCTGACTTACCTCACCTTTTCTATCCTTCGCAGAGTCGGTTTGTCGTGTCCACCTGGGGGGTGTTTGGCGGTAAACGTGGGTCCAGAAGTGTTGGGCTTCGATCCTTTTGGGCGCTGGAGAGCGTGCCGTCCTTCACTCCGCCAGACTGACACAGTTTTAGTTTGTACACTTTGTATTTCACAAAAGGGGAAAAAAATTAAATTGTTTTGTTATTGGAACCGCTTTCTGGTTGTTTTAGCGCTGGGTTCTGTCAGACGCAGGTCCGCTCCTCAATCCGCGTCGACACATAACAGACTTTTTTCATGGGAAAAAAGACATTGTGGCTTTGAGTGGATTCACAGGAATGTGAATCCACTCAACTATTTAAGTTAATAATGAGAGGTTATATGATTATTTATTTACACTCATATTCTAGCCACATTATATTGAATCTGTCAGCACTTTTTGTAAAAAAAAAATAATAATAATAATAATAGTAATAAACACCAAATTATTTAGGGGGGCTTAAAAATATTTTAGGGGTGCTTCAGCCCCCCGAAAATAGGCCTAATGACGCCACTGGTCTTCATCCCTCCCAGTGTGGTGATTTTATAAAAATAATAATAATAATAATGACTTGGATTTATAGAGCACTTTTCAAGACACACAAACAAAGTTGCATTATTCATTTAAGCCCTGATCCCACCGAATATGAAGGATGAATAATAAGCCACGTAGCATTTTTTTTTTCTTTTTTTGGTACGAGTCCAGTTATTCAACAATCGTGGGAGATTAGTGACTCTGAGAGGCTCTTAGAGGCAGAATATTCAGCTAAAAAGGCTCATCTCTGAGCGTGGCGTACACAAACAGCGTGGGGCAGTTTGTGTAGCAGGTATTATGAGGAAAAATGAGGATTTTAGAGGCATGTTGTGGTGAGGACAAGGCTGTTAAAAGCCCATTACCCGAGCACCTGGTGGCTACGAGGCCAGGACAGGCTATTTTGGCTCAGCCCTCATGCGCACTACATTTCCACCTCCTTTGTTCGCCAGACGCTGTATATAAAATAACTATTTTGTTGCGGACTAATCATTTTCTGTCAGAGTTTGGCAGTTAAAAACACCTCTAATCTCTTCTGGAATCAAAAAGGACTGTTTCATCTGGACCCTGTTTTTCCTGTCTCTGTTGTGGTTCGGTCAGTGTTGGGGTTCTGGTCTCCTCTTTGTTAATCTGTTACCAGCTCTGATCTGTCTTCTTCCATCTCTTTAGGTTATCTTTATATTTCCCAGCCTCTTGTCTTGTATCACCCATTTTCAGTGGTGGGCACACTTCCGATAATCCGATAACAGATAATTATCGAAGATAATGTTTTCATTACCGGATTATCTTTTTAGATAAATTTAAAAACCATCATCAGCCTAATTATCTTCTGTTGAATTACCGTCCGATAACTTTTAGACCGATAACATACTAAACTAAGCTGAACAGTGAAAAACATTTTTCAAACTATTAAAGCTGTTGAGACCTACCTGTTAAAAGTTTCCTAAGAGACATATTGTTCCACCCTCTACAAACAGAAACCACTCTATCATCTAAAAACAAAGGCGAACTGGCGAACAAAAAAAAAAAAAGCCATCACCTTTAACACCATACTAATATAACAGCAATGTCACCAAGTCATCCAGACGCATACATGTTTAACTTATGGTTCAAATTTTAACCACTCATTTTAGACAAGTTATTTAAAATTATTGTCATGTCTGAAGTTTATATAGTGAAAATATCAGATATATGTTTTCGTTTTAAAGTAATGTGCTAATTTTTAAGGTTTTGTGAGCACATGCTGTGCCAGGCAGCAATGCATTATGGGTAGCATAAAGTAATCTCAGACGTTCACGACAGGACAAATGCATTTCAGACACTCTGTTCAGGGTCCACAGATAACAGCATTAAACTCTAGTGCCTAAAACTCTCGTGAATATATTTTCTGGGTTTATAGACGTTAATGTATTTGCGTTTGTTAAATTCCACACATCTTAAATGTAGCAGACACGGATTATCTGGAATTTTGTTTGACATTTTTTCAAGGCCGCTACTGCCATCTACTGGCCAGGAGTGTTCATGGCAGTATTAAACGTCTGGGTACATGGCTGCTCTCAAAGTGTTGGTATTGTCCATTGTCCAGGCGCTTTTTGTGTGCATATATATTTGTTAACTTTGTATTCTAAAACTACGGTTAGAAGTAATTCCGACTCCTTATCGGTCCACACGAACGAGGTTGGCGCCATGTTTTTAGTTTTTGTGGAAGTGACGACAAGAGAATAAGGCTCCTGATTGGATAGAATTTTAATCAGTACCGCCACCCAAAGGTTTGGCAGACTAATTACAACACATTTATACGATTCGATGTGGATGGATTTTTTTTTAAGGGTAAGATATTCGGTTTTACAAATACCCGACAACGTGTGTACATGGCCTTATGTCTGTGAAAGGCACTATATAAATAAATTTACTTACTAATGCAGGGGTGGGGGCCAAGTGGTTAATGCGCTTGGTTTCAGTTCAGAAGGTTCCGGGTTCAAATCCCACCCCTGCCACATTTCTCCATGTAATGTGGAGTTGTGTCAGGAAGGGCATCCGGCGTAAAACTTGTGCCAATTCAACATGCAGATCCACCTTGGATTTGCTGTGGTGACCCCAAGTGCAAACAAGGGAGCAGTCGAAGGGACTTACTACTTACTTACTTACTAATATTGAGTGCACGTTTTACAACATCATAAAAATTTTAAAACATGCAATTGCGATGACACTTCCAGGGCTCTGTAAAAATGCCTGTTTTTACAAAGAAAAATGGAATATTTTACAAAAGCACATTTATCTTTAAACCAACACATGACACACGTCACATTAACATGTTGGTTTACATAATGGATTACTGAACCAATCACTGTTTAGCACTTTTACCCAGAATGCTTTGTGGTCTGTTTGTTACAAAACCTCAGAATTAGTGCCTTATTCAACATTAAAAGATATATGTTATATTTTAACTTTGTACAAATGACAGAATTGACATTAATGGAGTTATTCTATCAGTATTTAAAAAAAAACCATAAGTTAGTATGACTTTATTTTTCAAGACCTCCGCCTGACCGGCGTGTTGAAATTGATAGAGAGGTGGTCTCATGGTTGTTCTTGGTGTGGCTCTGTGGTGGGAGCGCTGTTGTAAATAAGAGCTTCCAGCAGGGGCAGAATGTTGAAAGAAAAAATAATTATGATTAGTAAACAGTTGATATATCTGTATTGTTTCCTGCAGGGCACAGCATGGTCAAACATTCTTGCTTATTCTTCAGATATTTTTGTGTTAAAAATCAATTTCAGCTCTTTAGTAACTCCAAATGTCCAATAAACACCGGAATTTATCGGTTATTTATTATCTGTAACTTCCGATACATTTTTGGGTGGTTTATCTTTATCAAAGATAACTTTTCAGTTATCTGTTATTGAAGTTAATTTTTTGGTTATCTGTGCCCACCACTGCCCATTTTCTGGTCTAACATTCTTTGCATTTCCCACCTTTTGTCTGTCTCAGTAGTTTTTGTCATTTTCTTCTCAGTCATTTCCAGCTCTATCACTCCTTGTCAGTTTCACCCTTTTTCTTGTCTTCTATTCTTTGCATTGGCCCTTTATTACCTTTCAGTGTTTAGCACTCTCTGCTTCCCTCTAGTGACCCTTTATCTCCTCACAGTTCTTAGTCTGTCTTTGCTTTACCTCTATCTAGTGCTCATTTTTGTCCCTACACATAATTAGGCATCATTTACACCTTGGTTGGTCTGCACCTGTATCTGATGAGACATGCTACTTAAAGTGACTCTGGCTTTTCTTCAGTGCAGGTCCACTGTCTCTGTTTGATTGTCTGTGCGTGAAAGGTTAGCACTTTGCAGCCTGAGTGCTTCCTGTCCTCTGTCTCCTGGGATCATGTTTGGGGCGTGACTAAATATTGGTTTGCACTTTGGATCTTAATTCACTCTTTAACAAGAAAGACTTTTTGTTGGAAATTGGTTTTGAATGAGAATACTGATATCTGTTTGAACATTATTTTGTATACCAGAAATACTCTTGGTTCACTTTGGTGGTTCATTTTGGAAATATACTCCAAGCAGCAAAGATATTCATTGGCTCTGTTTATTCTGTTTGGTACTCACTCTTTTATGTAAAGACTTTTTAGCGCACTCCCCTTTACAGGAAGGGGGCCCCTGTTCTGGTGACCATTCCCCTGGAGCTTCTACCAGCAGTGCAGTTGTATTCCTCCGTTGCCCTCACCAGGATTTGGAAGAGGACTCCTGACTCTGAGTTTTGTTACCACATGATGTGCTTGACTGGTTTCTTATCACTAATAAAACTGTGCTTTAACGCCACTCTCATCGCCTCGGCTGTCCTGCATCTAGGGGTTCCCCTTGTCCCTTGGTTCACCTCCTCCCGACCATAACAGTCTCTCTTGTGTGCTGAGGTGGAGAATGCATTTGGAACAGCTTAAAAGGTAAGTATTTATAATAATTTTATTGTAATAGCTTGGTAAAACAGTTGCATGTTCATTCCTTCTTTATAAGCAGCTGTAAAAGTATGTTTATGATAGATTTAACATCTTGTTAAATCTATAATGGATCAGATGAACTCCACTGTGTGCACACTAATGCAATGACTCGTACTCAAGACGAGCATTTACGCAAAATGCAAGCACATTAAAGAGTGATTTTGCAGTCAAATAATGAATGAAAACAAAGTTAAAAGTTGGATCACGGTATCAAAATGACTGTAAACCCACAGAAGAAATAATGCCAGCAAGAAGAAGCACAGAGGTGACTGTCCAGGAACCTGTAGTTTGGTTCGGTTTGCAGTCTGGTGCACGGATGCGCACACCGGCCAGACTGTACAGAAGCATCTTTTTTTTGGACTGCATTTTAAAAAATGTGACATCTTGAATGGATGCTGTGAATTGAAAACCCACACTTTAAAGGGACAAAGTGTGGGAGGGCTGGAGGTTTGGCCCAAGCCCATGCCTAAACGTGCACCGTCACATTACATGGAGCTACATGGATCATATGTGGCTTGCCGTGGATTATATGTGGCGACACGGGCCATTCGAGGCTAGACGGGGCTCAAATGACAGATCAGCCATGACTTTCTAGACACTGATACCTAGCACATGTGAGGTACAGAGAGGCACATAGTAGGTGATACGTGACGGCTATTAAAGCCGTAGGTGATAGCCGTGATACGCTTACTATTAAACCACCTGATTGACAATAAAAAACCAAGATACATAACATTCCTGGATGTGACCAAAGCATATGATAAAGCCTGGGCAGATGCCCTGATGTACACTCTCTACAAAACGGACTAAGAGATAAAATATGGCTAAAAATAAAGGAGCTCGACTAAAACCTGAAAGCCTCAATAATGACCAGATATGGACTTACAAGACAAATACAGATCAAAGACAGCATCAGACAAGGAGGAGTTTTGTCAGTCATAATGTACGCACTACTAATAGACGAAATAGGCAAAGAGATCCTGAATAACAACCTTGGAATAGAGACAGGTACAGGAGAAAAAAATAGGATGCCTACTATGGATGGACGACATAGCCCTCATATCAGAGACAGCCAAGGAAATGCAAACAATGCTAAACATAACAAACGATCTAGCAAATAGGTACCACATAGAATTTGGGGAAGAAAAAAGCAAAGTTATGGTGATGGGGAAACCAAAAGATGATACAAATTTCTACATAGGACCCAAGAAACTGGAAAAATGTGTAAATTACAAATACCTAGGGAAAAATAATCAACAATAACAACAATCACACCGACCAAATAGAAGAAGCAAAAAAGAAAGAAGGAGCCTTACAAACCATCCTACAAATAGCAGGAAGCCCAGATCTAAAAGGAATAGAAATGAGAGTTATCTGGCAACTAGTGGAATCATGCATAATCCCAATAATTGTGTACGCAGGAGAATCAGTGGCAACAACAAAAAAGGAGGGAAAAATGAGGAACCAAATCTTGGACAATATATTAAATCGGTTCCTAATACTACCAACAACAGCACTGAGAGAAATCATGTATGCGGAAACAGGGCTCGGATATAGACCATATAATACAAAAAACAAGGTCAACTTCCAAAAAAGGATCAATACAGTAGGATCAGACCTAATGAAAAGCATAATCAACAACAACAGTAAACCATGGAAAAGGGAAGGCAACAAGATTAGGGAAATACTGCAAATAATGGATCAAACAAGCAAAGGAGATATATAAAGGAAAATAGGTGAACAGCTAATGAAGAATATCAAAGAACAAGGAGAGATCAAAGGTAAAACATTACATTGAAAACGTAAAAATGTTGGAAATAGGAAAAAGGAAACCCTACCTGGACAAACTAAACAGGATGGAAGCACATAGCATCATGATGGCAAGAACAAGAATGCTGGCAGTAAAATGCAACTATAGGAATAAATATGCCAATGTATCCTGTAGGTTCTGCAATGCTTGAGGAGGAAACCCAAAAACATATACTAGAAGAATACCAGCAAATCAATAGGCAAGAGTACCCGAAAGTAACAACTGAGGATATCTTTGAAGAAGATGCAACCAAACTAAGAGAAACTGCAAAAGCTCTTACACGGATCAAAGAAAATCTAAAATACTAATGTGCTGCTCCCCCCTCAAAATGGTAGGGTAGCACCCAGCAGACCTGGGAACACACACGAGACGAGGTTTAAAACGTGGATCATTCTTCAAATAATCACTGACACACACATGCGTGGCTCGAGGCTTTACTCACACAATGGTGGTGGTAAGCTACTAGTGTAGCCACAAATGCCCTGGGCAAACTGATGGAAGCGTTGCTGCCATCATGCACCTATGACCCCTCCGACCACCACATCATTCATACACAAGCAAGGTGGGTTAAGTGTCTTGCCCAAGGACACAATGGAAATATGCACATTTTTGACTGGTTGGGAGCCAAATTCTGACCTTTCTGGTGCAGAACACGAGAAAGGACAGTGCATCGCCTTGGTATATTCAACACTTGTTACTTGAGGGAGTGTCTTGGATTTGGCCTCCAATGATGTCTTCCACAGTCCCATTGAGTTCCTGATGAAGGTTATCAGTGTCTTATGAGCCTAGTGTACACTCCAGTATCCATGGATGGTGCATTGAGTCATAGGCTTTCTTGTGGTCAGTCCAGGCTGCACTCAGGTTGATCTGCCTCGTCTTAGTGTCCTGTGTACTGCTCTACCAACCAGTAGCATGTATTTTAACCCTCTGGTATTGTTTCCAATGCCCTTGTTGGGAAAGTGTAGGTACACGGACCCACAACAGGGGGCGCAAATGAACGGACAATGGATGAGGTCAAATAACAACACTTTACTGTTGTGAATGGGCACAACAAATACAATCAGATTACAACAATAGACAAAGCCAAATCACAAAAGGTGTCGTGTGGGCAGGCTCGAAGATAGGAGACGTCTGTCCAAAGCAGAACCAGAACCACACGATTTCCTCCGCCACCAGACCCCGGGAATACTGGAGCCGCCAAGTCCCGAACTCCCAGGTGGCCACTGCCTTCGCGTGTCGGACCTGGTACTGCTGGCGAGGAACAAAAGAACAATTACATGTGGGTGCGTCTGCACCCAGGAATCCGCACGGCAGGAAAACTACCTCCACCACTCGTTGGAAAAGGAGTCAGCTAAACAACTCCCAAAAGTCACAAAAGATCACTGTTAACCAGTCAGCTGAGCACGTTACCTTCCAGGTAGAACAATATCTCGGCAAAGAGGTGGAGGCGTAGTCCTGCTGAAATTCCCCTGCTGATCAGATGATGGGTAACAGCTGTTGCAGGTGATGCGTGACAGCTGTCACCCTGGCTGCTCCTGTGAGGCGACTGCGCCCTCTCGTGCCTGAAGCCCGCACTTCAGGCAGGGCGCCCTCTGGTGGTGGGCCAGCAGTACCTCCTCTTCTGGCGGCCCACACAACAGCCCTTCTGGGCTGTGGTCATGTGTTCACTCATGTGCCTACTCAGCTTGGCTACTATGATGCCCGAGAGGAATTGGCTAGTTGTTGTGTGTGTTGTGGATCCTTGTGTGTGTAGAGACATATGTTGTCATACTAAATACTTTGTGAATCCTCTCAAGGTAAGCTGTATTTGTATACATTCACTTTATTACAAATTTTCTGAAAGCAAGCAAATATGTGTTTTATTATTTGCATAGTTCAAGCAGTTTGTCAGGTTATATTTGACAGAATATAGTGTAACTAAAACATATATATTTATTTTCAACAGCCACAAATGCTACATATGTCATCAAATATTAGACCCTGTCCTTTGGCTGTTTCAGCGTTCAACACATCAGACTTCAGTTCATCCAAAAGAATCTTGACAGTCCTCAAGAGCAAGAGTCTTCTTCCTCCGTGAAAAATTCAAATGTTGTGTTACTTGAGTGTAAAAAATTTCAACCTGTGAACTTGTCATTGAATATCCATGCATCTAAAAAAATATGTACCACCTCTTCTTATTTCCTTTCATTAAAAATCAAAACAAACAAACCACAAAACAACAAAAAAATAGTATTCTCTTATATCCTTATTCAGTTTTTGCTGAGTGGGAGCTGCTAACGGCTTTAAGCTGAATGTGATGTGCCCATAGTTTCTGTAAAAACAGGTCACTTAAACATCGATGAGTTTATAAAAGTCAAACACAAGAAAAGCAATAAACACGATATGCGAGGTGTTTGTGGAGAGTATGAGTTTGGAGGAAATTTAGACACCCAGATTAAAACACTACGGAATCTCCAAAGAGCTTTAAGTTTTATATATCATAATATGGAAGATGACATTTTGTTGGAATAAGTGCTTATTACAGAAGGTCCTAGTTTCATTGTGCATCTTCTTCCCACATGCAAATAAGTTGTTACTTCACCAAAAATAAATTGTTTCTGCATGCAAACAGAAATCTGTTCATCAGTTTACTTCCAATTGGTGTAACAGGAATAAGATGCTTTCACATATTTATTAATCATCATCATCACAAGTCTGTTGAAGGTGGAGCACTTTGCAAGACTGCAAAAAATGTGCGTGTCCTATGGCAATTTTTAAAGACCCCATCCTCATCCAGTTTTATAACACTACAAATTAAAATGCAGATTTGTTCATTTGTAACAGTTTGACTCTTAGAATGTTTATCTAAGCTTTACAATAGTCTCGGATAGTATCGTAACACAGTTTGAAAATATCTAAAAAAAAAAAGTAGTGTTTTATTCGGATTCATCACCTCAGTTTGTAATGTAAAACTGTAATTTAACATAATTTAATAAAACTTTTCTGACATTTGATGACATTTCTATCAGCCTGTGTATTCCAAAGCAGCAAAATGGGAGAAGCCAAGTACAGCAAACCAAAGTGGATCCGTCCTAGCAGGCTGATCCTGATCACCACAGGTCATACTTTATCCCAAATATGACTCAACACTAACAAAAATGTAATAACTGAAAGGTTCAAATGCAAAACTCAGTAACTCAGTATTTTTTAAATAAAATGAAAAAAAAAAATCCTGCAGTTTAAAATAGAGATTTCAAGGAAAACACAACTGAAAATGCACAGATTTGCAGAAATTAAACGGAAATAGTTTGTTTAAATTATTTAGTATTTTGAACACTGATAGTTATCAGAAACCAAGTGCATGGTGGCCTCAACAACAAAAAATGTCATTTTGGAGATACAGGGTTTTTGCATCTGAACCCTTCAAATGCTGTCTTGAAGACCATAATTTTGTGCAAATTTCATCTTACAGACAAAATTTCCTGCAAAAAAGCTTGCTCCTTAGATAGCTCAACATTTTTAAAAATCTCTACTCTGAACCTTGATAACTCATCAATTCTGATCAGATGTATATATACAGATTTAATTTAGTGAACCCGTTAAATCAGTATTGCTGCATTTCCTCCAGACTCATACTTCTGTATAAATCATGGCATTACTAAGTTGATATTCCACACAGATATGGTTCAGACATGGCACAACATCTGCTGATGACATTTGGGTGATATGTTAGTGGTTTTCAGTACATAAATCCTCTCAAACGACTGCATATCATCTAACTGTACACTAAGGTCACTTCTATTTCACATCTTTCCACATACAGCGTACCATTTATAAACATATATCCAACATACTTTACCTATATTTGTAGACAATCACTGAAGTCATCTGTTGATGAATTAAAAATGAAATTAACTTTGGGGAAAAAAGTGGTTGTAGGTGGCAGTGCGCCTACTGGTCAACACATTATTACAGACGCAGGTGTGGAAATGTGCATTATACAACCGTTTTATATGAATTACATTCATATGCAACATTCAGAAACAGGTTCAGCAGTGAGGGACAGACAATAGTCAGTTTTTGTGTACTGTGGTTCAGGATCTGGATCTGTGACCATGAAATATACACTCAGACATGGCTATGTTAGTTACAACAATGTTTTAAGATCAGTGCAAATCTTTTTTTTTTTTTTTTGTGGAATTTTACAAATTCAGCTTCATGCTTTCTGAGAACTTTTGAAATTGGACAATGCAACAGATTACTTTGTAATTATTACATCATTATTTCCCCAAAATTTAATTTAACTAATTTAACAGACAAAGTGATCAGAAATCCAGGTGACCACAGAGACAGGTGGGTTTCAACATGCATCTGTTGATGTGTATTGTCCTTTATGTAATCAGCAATGTTATGTGTGTTTAAGGGAGTTAAACTGGATGGTGCATGTGTGGCAGTAGGTTGGGTTTCGGCAGGTATAGGCAGGGTCGGCGCTGCTGAAACACCTGGTGGGACAGTGGGATAGTGAGCAGGGTGGTTTTTGGTGGCGTCGCTGTGCAGCACAACACAAGGGCACTGCTGCTACCTTACAAGAGGAAGAGCTTGTATCTACACAGAGATTGCATGTGTTTTCACCTTTAAACAATAATAACTATCTGTGTGGAGCGTGGGTTGTCCGGGAGGGGAGAGCTGGTCAGGAGGACAACAGATGGAACAGGTGGTGAGTCAGCTGCACATCGGCGTCACCTCCCCACCAAAAGAATAGGTGAGACCCACTCATCTAGGTAAAGAGCAGGTCTCACACACACTCTGGACAAACCCCATAGGGATGTTACAGGCTGGCTTAGCCTGGCAGTGGGTTAGTAAATTTCAGAAGCTAGCTCCCTGCACTACCAACTCTTGGAGCACACGGACTATGTTTAAATGGGCAGCAATAATCCAATTATTGAACTTATTCTGAATAAGGCCATATTTAGATTATGTTTTTTTTTTTATATGAGCCGTGTAAAGAATATTCCAATCATATTCCTGTTTACATGAAACAGAACGTACTCTGATTCATGACACAGCTGCATTACATCCCCTATGTCTTATATGTTGCAAAATGCTTGTAAAACTCCAAGAGGAGATCATAGTCTGATAAAGGTGTTTACAATCTCAATAAGCTGAATAAAATCACAATGCTCCACATCCTGATCAGATTATTGCTTACTCTCATGATGACCTTATTCTGGTCCTCAGAGGGTGTTTTTCCTTACCACTGTTGCATGTGTGCTTGCTCTGGGGGTTGGTAAGGTTCGACCTTACTTGTGTGAAGCGCCTTGAGGCAACTTTGTTGTGATTTGGCGCTATATAAATTAAATAAATTGAACTGAAATTGGTTAAAGTCACCAGAAAATGGTATTTATTTGGCAGTGTCTTGTTCAGAATATGTCTTAATCAGATTAAAGTCAGAATATTGCTGTCAATGTAAATGCAACTACTGTTCATTTTGACATGTGAAGCAGCAAAAAGGGTAACATAGGTTACCTATACGCCTCTGGTATAAAATATATCTTTGTAAATTAGAAAGCAGTGGATGCAGTGGAACAAACAGCACGATGCGCTGCAATAAAAGTGAATCTTGGTGGCATTCCAATTCCCTCAACACATTTTTATCCAATACAAATGCTGCATATGAATGTAAATCATGACAGTGTTGGCATGGAGAGGACAGAGGTAAAGCAGGCATCAGTGTGTACAGGAGAGTTCTCAGCTCGGTACAAAGTGTTCACTCTTGTTTCGGTCAGTTGAGAAACCAATCGGAATGTGTGTCTGTGTGGGTAAATACGTGACCCTCAGTCAGTCCGTGACACGTGGTCCTCTGTGGGCCACACACCATGGGCCAGTTCTTAAGGTTGGTTTTGACATGAGACTATGTCATTCTCCTTTGGCTCTGAGTGTCAAGAAGCATGTCTCAACTCTTTATAGGTTCTATTATACCTCTTGTCAACCTCAGATGTATCAATCCCAAAAGCTTTCTCTTGATTTATCTTTGCGGCTGTGGGCCTCAAACATACAGTGTTCCCTTGTGAACTGAACATCAAACCTCAGCTAACCAGCTTTTTCTTATAAATCGCTTTGTAGTCCAACTACAATTTCTACTTTGTATAACATGTCCTGAGCTAACATATATAGAAACATTACACAATGTGAAGCTGGTGCGAAATCCACAGGCTTCCTTTGTGCCGCTGAACACACACAGCAGGAGACCATTGTAGGTTTGGGAGACTGGAGGTGGAAGAAGTCATTGTATCATCCATTTGGGTTTTAGACTTGCTCTTACATCCAAGGAAAATCCTTTGACAGCTTTCATAGTTTTGCTGAATCAATTTAGAAGAAATTAAACATCAAAAAAGTGATAGCCGGTTGTCTGTGGTCATCTTCAGTGTTCTGCTTGTCCAGTGAATCTCAGAAAGATGCTCCATCAAACTTAACAGCAGCCAGGGCTTGAGCTAGAAACAGGCAAAGAAAGAAGGCATTAGACTGAAGAAACAATCATTATGTCACTCTGGAACCACATGTGACAACACCAAAATGTTAAAACATGGGAGCATGCAAAAACCTCAGATGATATAACAATAACTGCAGCTCACCGAAAAAGTTTGGGCAAATTCAAGATACACTTTCTTAGTCTGTTGTAGTTAAGACCACCACGATTAAAAATTCATAATAACAGTTATTAGAGAGGATCAGCATCCACCACACCATGGAAAGCAACTATCCAGGCATACGACCAGTCCATCCACATCTCCCAAAAGTAACCAACTACCTGGTGAAGAAAAGAGAAACGTGTGCTTCCCCTGGTAGTCCAGCAGTTAAGGGATAGAATTGTGCACTTTTTTACAAAAGCGCCAAACTTTGTCCAGGGACTCTTTAGGTTATATTAAGTCATGTCAAAGCGGGAGACATTTGATTTTAGCCCTGTATCCTGCTTTTTTTAAAAGGGTGTTTGCATGGTTATAATACAGTGTATATTTTGCTATTCATATGACAATACGATCATATGGTTATTATGTAGGGGGCCAGTGATCAAGATTGGACATTGTTAAGCTGTAGAGAATGGCTACTGCAACTAGTGCAAAGCTATACTGAGCTTATGTGATCATGTATCATCCGTCGTGCGGCGTCATACGTCGTCGTACATCCTTATACATTAGCAGGGTGGTATGTTTCAAAATGGAAAGAGGTACAGGACTCATTTCAGGCCTGTAGGGATCTTTAACAGGCCTCTACCTCTGAGACATAAAAATTAGGTCACTGTGATCTTCCTAGCATGAAAGCTGTAGAGAGTAGTTCATTAAAAATATTCATGAAACATTTGTGCATATCTAGGAAGTTTGCCAACAAGGTATTTCTGTGTAGGCTCTCAGTTGTCAGTTGTCTTGTAAACTCTACAAGAGTAAACTCTACAAGAGTCAAGACAGAAGTCAGACTACCAGAGCAAGAATTTTAGCTGAGGAAGCTTCTGTGATTTGAAGCGAAACGTCCTCACGTCAAGCAACCCAGTCCAGTCGAAGATTCAAGCTTCTCTACTATGCCAACCAGGTATTTACAATGTTTTCAGTTAAAAAATATGGTGATAATCGTCTTAATACCAATAACATAAAATAATAATGATAACAACAACAACAACAATAATAATAATGGTTATGGCCATAAAAACAAAATTGATTTCTTGTAATTAATTAAAAAGCATTTCTTTCCATTCAAACACTGTTGTTATTTTAGAGTGTAAATATGTTAGAGTGCATGAGTAGCATCTTTCCTTTGCCCTATGCTCGCAAACTGCTATATTTCATAGGTATATTGATATTCACAATGCGTTAGACAATATTTAGTCACTTTCCCTAGATTAACGCTTTTTCTAAGAGTGTAAGCACACTGAAGTACATTCGAAGCATCCCTACTTAGCCTTAATACATTTTTCATAACCTTCAAGTTTATATTATGAACTTAAAAAGACATTGGGATAAGAGTTTGTCATGAATTACAAGCTGAAGAAGGCTGAAAATGGTTATTCTCTTAAACCCACGTTTTTAGAGTGTAGACATTTATGGATTCAATGTCTCCCAATCTTATATACTTCAGGACACTATAAAGTACCTCTGATAAAGTTTTGGCGCTTTTGTATAAAAGTGCATGATTCCCCTAAAATTTGTCCCTTAGCCGCCGGACTATGGGACTTTTCCATTTGCTGGAGTCCTCAGTACTGAGGCACCTGCATGATGGATCATGCTCCAAGAAGAGCACATTATGTTTAATACACAGTGATTACAAATGGCACCCAAGGATTCTCCAAAGAGACCTAGTACCAAAGACATTCCAGAAAGAGCCAAGAGGGTGCAGGCTTTCTTTGCAGCCACTGACTCCAGCAGGTGATTTCACTGATGAACATCACTTTGTGCACGCCTTTCATGCCTTGTCCAATGTAACTGGTTGGCATATTGCTCCTAGCTGATGATGCTGTGTCCATGTGTTTACATTCCATCCTGCAACACCTTGAGACCCCAGGCAACTACGCTAAGGTTCTTTTCATAGACTATAGCTCTGCTTTTAATACAATCTTACCCAGCAAACTCTTTTATAAGCTGCAGCAAATGGCAATTCATAGTTCCCTTTGTCATTGGATACTTGACTTTTTAACACAGCGCTCCCAAGTGGTCAAAATCCACAATAACACCTCCAAGGTTAAATATATAAGCAGGGGTGCTCCCCAAGGATGCGTGTTGTCACCTCTTTTATATTCCTTGTACACCAATGACTGCACATCACAAACTGATACTGTGAAAATGTTTAAATTTGCAGATGACACTACACTAGTGGGTCTAATTTCTGGTGAGGACGATAGTGCCTATAGAAATGAGGTCCACTCACTCATACAGTGGTGTCACATTCATAATCTAGATGTAGCGAAAACCAAGGAGTTAGTGGTTGACTTTCGCAGACAAAAGAAGGCATCCCTGCCATTGCACATAACGGAGGTGGAACGTGTGAACAGTTTTAAATTCCTGGGCACTACGATGGATTCCTCCCTGAAATGGGATGAGAACCTTACTTGCATCACCAAAAAAGCACACCAAAGACTCTTCTTTCTACGCCAGCTGAGGAGGTTTGGGGTAGCCAGTAAAGGGATGCTGCTGTTTTACCAAGCAGCTATTGAAAGTGTCCTGACATTTTCCATCACTGTCTGGTATGGCAACTCCACTGCTCAACAAAGGATGCAGATGGATAGGATAGTCCACACAGCCTCAAAGATCATTGGCTGTGAACTCCCACCCATCTCTACTATTTATGAAACACGTATATGTCGGAAAGGGTTGAAGATCCTACTAGATCAGTCACATCCAGCTAACTCCCTTTTCAACATCCTCCCATCAGGTAAAAGGTTGAGAGCCATAACCACTAAAACATCACGCTTTCTCAACAGCACCTACTACAGAGCCATTAAGCACCTAAATAATTCTCCTGCACCAGCACCTTATGAAAGTAGGTTTTTATGACTATGACTGAGCTCATATACATTGTTGTATTTCTTTTTATCTTTTTATATATTTATTTATTTAGCATTTTAGTGCAATATGTCCATTTTGTATCTGCTGCGTACTGTACTACTGTACTTAGCACTTTAACAAGCCACTGCTGAGAGTCTATGTTTGCACTTGACACTTTAATCTGACTCAGGTTAAGGGGGTCTATTTTTTTATTATTATTATTATTATTATTCAGATATAATGTGTGTGATTTTATGTGGAGTATTGTGTGTATGCTTATGCTTTTTATGTCTCTTGTTTACGAGCACACTGAAACAAATCCCAACTTGCATTGGTTGCATGGCAATAAAGTATTGAATCTTGAATCTTGTAATTCTGTGACTGCCCTGTTCAGGGTGTGACCTGCTTCACTTACTCTCTCTCCTGCTAAAAAAGACTTAATTGCATTCACAGCTCTGCTGGCCAGGAGGCTAGTATTGTTAAATTTGAAGTCTCCAGCACCACTTACTTATACAAGCTGGATTAGAGAGGTCCTTTATTTTCTCAAACTGGAAAAAATCTGTCTGCCTCTGGATGGTAATGTTGTATCATCTGAAAGGACCTGGTTCTGTTCTTATGTCCACAGTACAGGTTGTCAGGTCATTTTGAACTGAGCACTACAGTACAGTGTTGTGCTTTGTATATGTATGTATGCACATGTATAGATATTGAATTATTTTTTTAATTTATTTTGTAAAATATGCCATTTTTATTTGTAAAAAAAAAAGGCATTTTCAAAAAAAAAAAAAAAAAAAAAAAAAGCCAAGTTGTAATTAGATAACCGTCTGATATAACCGGTGTCAAAATAAATGGAACACTGCCATGATCTACTAGTGCCAGTGAGAGTTTTGGCACTTATTCAGCTGATTTTTCATTTGTGCGAGAATTTTTTGGATCGCACTGAGTTTCAGGTTAATCGCGCGTCCTGAATCGTTTAGTATACGAGTATACTATTATGCAGTTAATGCATTAACTGTATCATAGTGAGCCTTAGAACTTTTCAGCCTACCCTCGTACATGGAGTAACGAGCTGCGTTTAACATCTCACGACCACCTCCTGATCGGTGATCATATGGTCAGATGAAAATCAAACCTGTTTGATATTCTGGTCGGCCGTCGTGAGGGTATCCCGCTGCTGAAGCGCTACAAGTGTCCTCTCGCACTGTGCTAGTGCAAACACCGCAGACCTGTCTTGTAATGTTTTTTTTTTTTTTAAACTTTGATGTCTCCCATTGAGAGTTTTTGTAAATTAAGTTTGAAAAAAAAAAAGCTTTTGTTTACATTTTGCTTCTGGAAACACGAGTACGACGTGTGGTTTTTGAACGTACAATGTGTGTGAGAACATAAATTGTGCGCTCTGAACTTTTACACCGTGTGGTTCTGTGGTACAGTTTGAGCTGGAACCGAGTACAGTGATTGAAAATATCATAGTGTCTGCCCAGCTTCAGTTTGAATACTGCCATGAACACTACTGGCCAGTAGATGGCAGTAGAGATCTTGAAAACTTGCCAAAACAAAATTCCAGATAATCTGTGTTGCTACTTGCTACGTTTAAGATGCGTGGAATTTAATAAACGCAAACACAATAACAATGTCTATAAACCCAGAGAATATATTCACAAGAGTTTTAGGCACTAGAGTTTAATGCTGTTGTCCGTGGAGCCTAATCAGAGTGTCTCAAATGCATTTCTCCTGTCGTGAATGTACTGAGATACCCTATCATACCCATAATGCACCTGGACACAGCATGTCCTCACTAAAACCTTAAAAATTAGCGCATTACTTTAAAACTAAAACATATATCTGATATTTTCACTTTATAAAACTTCAGACGTGACGTTAATTTAAATAACTTGTCCGAAATAAGTTTGGTTAAAATTTGAACCATAAGTTAAAAATATATGCCTCTGGATGACTTGGGTGATACTGGCCACGTATCAGTATGGGGTTAAAAGAAATTAGTTTTTTTTTTTTTGGTGACCAGTTCTCCTTTGCCTGCAGAGGATAGAGCAGTTTCTTCTAGAAGCACTTCTCCTCTGTTTACAGAGGGTACAATTACACATCTGTTCACCTTTGTTTACCACGTTAATGGTCTAAAAATTATCGGACAAAAATTTATCGGAATTAGTCCGATAATGGTTTTCAAAGTTATCTGAAAAGATAATCTGATAATGAAAACTTTATCTTCAATAATTATTGGTTATCGGATTATCAGAACTGTGCCCACCACTGGTCACAATACATGTATTTGTATTGAAACATACAGTACGCACGGTACAGTTTGGTTAACACAACTGCACGCAGAATAAATGGACTACATTTATCTGCATCAGACGCTCAAAGCGCTTTGCACTTCAATGCCTCACATTCACCCTGATTTCAGGATGCTGCCATGCAAGGTATTCACTACACACCTACTTCCATTGCAACTAGCGGATTGAGGACCTTGCCCAAGGGCCCTTAGTGATTTTTCCAGTCATGCTGGGATGGGAAGCAAGGCTCATCTGGTCTCAAGCCCAGTGCAGTAGGAATACATGGTAGGACTGCACAGTATGAGAGCCGTGCTTCTCTCCGTAACTCAATGACATTTCATCTCCTGTCTACAGATTGCAAGTCACTCCCATTCCATGCTCTGGACATGAGGCGTGGCCTGACCCTCAGTGTATGAGGTGTGGCCACACCCATCAGTATGCTGGGTATGCCAATCAGAAACTTTGGGACCTTAAATGGACTTAGACTCATTTTTACCATCATTCAGTAATAAATTTCCCAGACGCTGTCAGGGAACGAAATATCGGTGCACTTCGCAAATAAATAAAAACACAGAATAAAAGCACAGAATAAAAGTCCAAGGTAGTGATAAGTAGGGTTTAAAAAATATCAATAACTACCCTCTGTATCTGTATATACACAACAAACAATAAATAAATAAAGAACACAGGATATTGCATATATGAAAATGCTATAAGGATGAAGTTACTACCATATGCTACAGTGTATTCTATATCCTACATTCTATATTGCACAGTTCTTTCTATTGAATTGGAACTGGTTAATTTACCTTTTTATTCCAATAAATGAATCTGAAAGTGTAAGTGCACTGATACACGTTTGTGTTGAATTGCTCAGTGTGCATTTGAGTTAAGACAGAAAATGCCACCAACTTACAAATTGATGTTTTATATTACTGTGAAGTTACACAAATGAGACGGCCGCCAAATAGCGACACTGCAAACAAATGTGTACAGAGTGAAGTTTTATGACATGCTGTCAAAATAAAAGAAACTTAAAATGGACAAAATATTGAAGGGAGTCTGACTCTAAACACAGCGTGACAGAAAGAGACATAAACCAAAACAGCGCACTGCGCAGTAAAACCCGACCCGAATGACACGAGATGTAATCAGTTCATAAATGTTTAATGAAAAAGTTTCCATTTACACTTTCTCTTGCAGTGGCAAGTGTCTGACGGCAGCTCTGTGCTGCTGTGATTAAAGCTCCTGTACCGAACTCGTACTGAATCGTGACATTTAAACACAAATATGTACAGAATTGTGCCTTCTTTGTACCATGACACCCCTAATGATATCATATAACTGTGAGTGGAATTAATTTGCGATTGACACCCTAAAGTGAAAACCTCCACTACTCTGCAGTGTCCTTCTTACCTTCAACAATTAATTAAGTCAGATGTGTTTCAACAAAAGGACAGCACGGTGGCTTTGTGGTTAGCACTATCCCATGCCCTCACAGCAGGAAGGGCATGGGATCGATTCCCACCTGTGGCCTTTCTGTCTGGAGTTTGCATGTTCTCCCCGTGTCTATGTGGGTTCCCTCCAGGTACTCCGGCTTCCTCCCATATCCAAAGACAAAATTAAAAAAAATATATTTATAAATTGTCTATAGGTGTGAATGTGTTTGTCTATATGTGACAGACTGGTGTCCTGCCCAGGGTGTACCCCGCCACACTCCCTGTGACTGCTGGGATAGGCTGCAGCCCCCCCGCGACCCAAGCTTGGATAAGCAGTTGAAGGTGAGTGTGTGTGTGTGTGTTTTAACCATATATGGACTGCATTTATATAGCGCTATTCCATCTGCGTCAGACGCTCAAGGCGCTTTACAATTATGCCTCACATTCACCCAGTCACACACCGATGTCATGACCCACAATGTCACCTTACGAGACCTGTAATAAGAAGAAGAGTTTCCATTGCAGTTTTTCAAAATAAGTCTTTTTCTGAAAAATGACCTCCTGCAAGCTTTATTTTATTTATTTATTTTTTTTACATTTTGGGTTGCCAGAAAGTCTAACCAGGACTGTACACAGGAAAGCAGAGGTCTCAAGTATAACATATTTTATAGGTTGAAGTGCTTCATTCTGTATCTAGTCGAGCTTTAGGTCTTGCTCAAAAATACTTCAGTGGTTGCCAGGCTGACAGAACACGTGAATGACTGCCTCACTATTTTTTAAACCACGCTGGTTCCCTCATAGAGCTGCCTGCAAATTCCTAGGAAAAAAGCTGATGTGAAGAGAAAGACAAACGGTGGGTGTTCACAACCATAAAGAGCAGAGATAGATGGGAAATGCACAGAACAGATCATCTCCAGGATGAGAAATACTGACCTCTGGAGTGGAGGATCGAAAGAGTTCTGGTAGATGTGGTGTGCAGAATCAACACTCACCTTGTCAGATTCACACCTTCATGATGTGGGCAGAGTTGGAAAAGTCGGCAGAGGAAGAGGGTGGGGCCATGCTGGTCGGGGAGGTGGGGGGGCTGGATGCGCACTGGGCTGGAATGAGATTAAGGGAGACAGAGGAAGTGGACACAAGGAAATGGAAAACAAATGGGGTGTAATGCAAGAACACGGAGACATACTGTGAGTTACGTCGCCTAAATAGGAGGATCGTCTGACTGTAACAAGGATTTGAATGTTTTTTGTTCTGCCAGGTTCATCATAGGATGGATGGCTGATATTTACTTAAATCTGGATGTTCTCACACGTACCTCCTAACCTGTAGAGAACCTCTCTATCTGTGCTTCTGTTGAAAGTTATCTTCTGCATGTCTACATTTGTCTGTTTCATGTACACAAGGTGACCTTTAAGTTATTTTAGTTTCTCCAAGTAGCTTTCCAAGCTTGAAGAATTAATGAAAACTAGCTCAGCTCCAGCTCAGATCGACCACATTCAGACTGCAGGTCAAATATGGCTCAAAGCCTTGCTCAAACTGCCAGTTCAAATCAGATTTACTGCATTTCTGATTCAAATCTCAGTGAAAGCTTAGTCTTGACCCAGGATAAGCTTAAACCCAGACATGCAGACCCCTCCGTCACCTTTTTCTAATGCTGCAATCAGGTTATCTATTAATTACCCAGAGATACAGCACTGTTCACAAAGTCAAGATCAGTAAACCTTTCCTCACAAACTGAGACACCTACAGCACTGCTACAGCACAACCCTGACCAACAGCCAGGCCGTGCAAGTATCAAACAGTGTGCGAGTCAGAACACTTTCCTGATCAGCACCAGTTTTTGCCGGGAAAAATTCAGTTCCTCCCCTGTGCTGCACTCAGTTTTTGTGTATAGGCTGGCTATGATGTCCAGAAATGTCTTGGGGATCCCACAAATTCTCAGGATGTCCTACAGAGCAGCTCAGTCAACCAAACCAATGTGCTTTGTGAAAATCAGCATAGCCTGCAAAGAAGCACTGCAGATACTTGCACTTGCATTAACGGAGTATTTGCAGAGTTGGACTGCAGTCAATGGTTCACTTATTGGGTGTAAAGCTAGAGTGTTCCAGCCACTGAGCTACAAGGACCTGGTACTGAATCCTATTCAGGAGAATCCTTGAAAGCTCATTTCCTGGTACATAACAGTGTTCATGAGTATTCACACCCTTTGCTCAATACTTTGTTGATGCGACTTTGGCAGCAATTACAACCTCAAGTCTTCTTGAATATGATGCCACAAGCTTGGTGCACCTATCTTGGGATAGTTTTACTCATTCCTCTTTGCAGCACCTCTCAAGCTCCATCAGGTTGGATGGGGAGCGTCAGTGCACAGACATTTTCAGATCTCTCCAGAGATGTTCAATCAGATTCACGTCTGGGCTCTGGCTGGGCCACAAAAGGACATTCACAGAGTTGTCCTGAAGCCACTCCAGTGTTGATATCTTGTACTGTGATGATCACCAAGGTGAGATGACTCAGTGACACTGACGCTGGAGCAGCAGAGGTGCAGAATGATTCCTCACCAGAAAGAAGACGACTGCGACGAGATGCCTCAGCAGCCAGTGCACAGGAAATTTCAATACGCTTCTCCTGCTCCTGTAGCTGCTGTTGTGAACTGATGTGTGCTCCTCCCTCTGTTGGACCATCCAAGAGTGGAACCATGTTCTGCAGACTGAAATGGGGAAGACAAAAATTGAAAGGACAAAGGAGAATAAAAACAGGTGAGTTTGGGATCTAAAACAAACTGGAGGTAGTTATTGGTTTAAATATTTTGTGCCACAATATACGAGGGTTAACTATAAAGTTCTGCCTCCAGTGTGATCATTTCAACAACAAGCAAGTGAACCTGTTACGAGAGTAATCCTTTATAATCCTGCTCGACATGTAGCACATGCACACAGTATTTGGTAAAAAATGTCAACATGTGAACACTCATCGACAAATGTGTGTTGTTTATGCAATGCCTTTGTGGATGGCAGAAGAGTCAAAAGGTACACAGGGAGTTTGAAGGACAAAACTCCAGCCATGATGAGTCTTTGTTGCCACACCCCATGGTTGCCCCGTGACATCCACAGATGCACAGCGTCAAGTGCGGGTGGACGAGCTCTGACCGATATGTGGACACTTTGCAAAAGCTGTGCGCATGCTTGAAGTGGGTGTGACCTGGAAAAAGACTCTCTCTCTTTCTCTCTCTCTTCAGAGATTTTGTGAAGTATTTATTGATGTCATAATTAAACATCATATACTTAGCGAGCAGCAACAATCGCACTACTTCACTGGCTGTAATTGATTTTGTTGAACAAATTACTAATGCAATTGAAAATAAGCAATATACTGTAGGGTTTTTTGATTTACAGAAAGCATTTGATATTATAGATCATACTTTGCTATTGGACAAACTACAGAAGTATGGTATCAGGGCATTGGCACATGATTGGATACCTAGCTACTCACACAATAGGTATAAGTGTGTCCACATTGGTGGGACAAATTCTGAATTCTTGAAAATTACTTGTGGGGTGCCCCGGGGTTCAGTCCTCGGGCCACTGTTGTTTATTTTATATATTAATGAAATATGTTTGGTTTCCAAGTCCATAAGTTGTATTTTATTTGCTGATGATACGACTGTGTTTTGTAGTGGGGATCATTTGGGACAGCTCTTGGACATGATGGAGGAGGACTCACAGAAATGTAAACAATGTCAAACAAATTATTGCTCCATTTTTGGAAGAAACAAGTGCATTATATTTGGAAACAAGTCCAGTAACTTAAGCAAAAAATTATTGCTACATGATATTGAAATTGAAATAGTAAATAATACAAATTTCTTGGTGTTTTTATTGATGATAAATGTCAAAAGCCATTGCAATTCTGCAGTTCCTCTCCCAACATTAATTAACTATTTTACATCATTCATTACTTGTTCTATATATGACTTATTGTATTAAGGTTTAGGGAAACACATATAAACTAATACTAAGCCAATATTTTTATTGCAAAAGAAAGCCATAAGAATTATCCCTAACAAACAATATCATGACTCAGTGAATCCATTATTTGTATGAAGTTAAAAATAAACTTCTGCCTCAACATGTCCAGGATCTGTTTAAAATGAGGGACTCCAGTTATAATTTGACAGGAACATTATTTTTTATGAGAAATTAAAGATCCGAACTACTGTAAAAAAATGTGCTTCCGTTAAAGGTGCTACCATTTGGAATAACTGTCCTGATAACATTAAATTACGCTGTACCTTAGTTGGCTTTAAGGCTTCACATAAAATAATAAAATTACTTGTTATAGTTTGAAGAATTAGGTTTACCAATTTTGTTATTGTTTTTGGGTTTATATATTGAGCACTATTGTTTGGTTGTGATTTGAAATTTTAGTTCACTGATTAATTTATATTGTTTGTGCATGATTATTTTGTATTTGTTGTTATGAGTGTTGTTGTTGTTGACAGTTGAGCTGTTCCCATTATTGTTCGGGGTCGCCACAGCAGATACAGCCAGATCCGCATTGGTATTTGGCACAAGTTTTACGCCGGATATCATTCCTGACGCAACAGCAGTTTCACCTGGAGAAACAAACACAGCCGCTGGTGATCTGACAGGATCAATCAGGCTTACATAGCACAAACCAGCTGCCTATGAGTATCATTCATTCACTCAATTCAGTCATTAATTCATTCATTCAGCTTGGCAATGCTGGTCCATGCACGAGTCGACAAACACAGGATGTATTGCAGTGACTGAAATTTTACGAGATGTTCCCACCCCCACATATGAGTCCACATCTCACGCCCTCTGACTTTTCCCTTTTACTCAAGCTGAAAAAACACCTGTCGGGCTGCTGTTGCCCTCATGACGCAGAAGAGCAAGCAGCTGTGCATCACTGGTGCAGAGAGAACACACTGTAATTCTTCATCAACAGAATAAAAATACCTGTCTGGAGTTGGCATAAGTGTGTGGAAAGGGAAGGTGACTATGTGGAAGAGTAACGACACTGTCTGATAGAGAACATTACAAACTTTAAGCAGATATGTGATTCAGTGTGAGTACCTTGCTTGGTATTGAATTAATCACATAGGAGAAAGAGTCTTCAGGTGAACCTCGTATTACAAAGACAATTAGATCACAAGCTTATGACAGCATTGTGCTGTCATGAACTTACATATGTGTGTCAAATCCAGTAAATCTAATAAACCAAACATACTTTGATTTGGCAATGAGTGTTTTGATCCTCTCCAGTTTCTTCTGTTTTTCCTGCTGTTCCTCTGGGCTCAGAGGAGTGTCATCCTCCACATCCAGGTACCGCTCTGGGATCACAACCTTGTCAGGAGTCATCAGCTAAAACACACCCAACAGACATAAACATGCTGTCTTAATTCATTATGGCAGTTAACTACGAGATCACATGAACATGAGGAGCTCTATCTTAACGGCTGGCATAATATATGATACAGGTACATTTGGGGCATGTCTAAGTCCTTGTTATTTTCATTAGTTAAGTGCATGTTGTGGTCTGGGAGCATGGGCAGGTGCCATGTGTCTATTGCATCCACCATACCATGGAACCATCCTGTGTCCCGGAGAATGTCCATGCAGTTAGACAGGTCTGTCACCACCTACTTAAAGTAGCTGTCTATCTGTCACCTGACACTTGGGTGTCCCCTTGGCTGTTTCCAGTTCCTGGGATCCTCAAAACTGAGGAGGCATCTGAATGCTGGATCATGCCCAGGGAGACTCACCACATAGACAAAATGTCAAAGCTGACAATCCCTCACAATTACAGGAGATACAGCGCATCCGGAAAGTACTCACAGTGCTTCATATTTTCAATGTGGAAAAAGTAAAGTGCTGTGAATAAGAGGTCTGTGATAAAAGTAACGGACCTTACTATTTTTTTTCAAAAACCATATGGATTTGAATCACGTGTGATTACATCAGACATGCTTGAACCCTCGTGGGCATGCAAGAGTTTTTTCACGCCTGTCGGTTATGTCATTCGCCTGTGGGCAGTCTTTGAGTGAGGAGTGGCCCACCCTCTCCTCGTTTTTTCATTGTTTAGGAATGGCTCAGAGACTGCTGCTTTGTTTGATAAAAATTTTTTCAAAAACTGTAAGGCACAACTGAGTGGACACCATTCGATAAATTCAGCTGGTTTTCGGTAAAAATTGTAACGGCTGATGAGAGATTTTGGTGTGGTAGTGTCTCTTTAAGGACGGCCCACGGCGCCTGATGGCGATCTGCGCTTCGAGGCGGCGTCATCTCGCCGTTTCAAGTTGAAAACTTCCACATTTCAGGCTCTGTTGACCCAGTAAGTCATCAGAGAACAGAGAACTTTCAGAAGAAGTCGGCATGAAGAGTTTATTCGGACATTCCATTGTTAACGGACATTTTGTAATGAAAGAACGTGCAGGCAGAGTCGCATGTCGGGCCGGACCCGACCGCAGGGGGTCGCGACAGGAAAAACACCTCCGTTGGAAACCTTAACGGGCAAGTTGGAACATGCCCAAGCTGTTAAACAGTTTCTCAGTTATTCACTTGTTGAAAGCCATCAAAAGCCGCCTGAATTTTACAAATGGTTTTCAACACGGAGGTGTTTTTCCTGTCGCGGCGCACACAGATTCGCCGAGTCGTCACGGAAACAACTCGGCGAATTTGCGCGCACATCTTTCATTACAAAATGTCCTTAAACAGTGGAATGTCCGCATAAAGTCCTCATATCGACCTGTTCTGAATCTTCTCTGTTCTCTCACGACATCCTGGGTGAATTAAGCCTTAAATTAGAATGTTTTCAGGTCGAAACAGGCCGACGACGGCGCCTGGAAGCGCTGCGCGACGTCCCGCTCCGTGGGAAGTCCTTACAGCGACAGAAACACCCCATAATCTCTCATCAGCCGTTAAACTTAATTTCTCGAATAGTGTCCACTCGGATATTCCTCACAGGTCCAGAAAAAATGTTGATAAAGCAACGCGCGCCGTCCGCAGCGGCTATTCAGACAAAGAGATTCCGACAGGCAGGGTGGAGCACTCGTCACTCAAGGCCTGCCCACAGGCGAATGACGTCACCGACACGCGTGAAAAAACTCACGCATGCGCACGAGGGTTCAAGCTTGTCTGACATAAAAACATATGAATCAAATCCATTTATTTAAAAAAATAAATAAAAAGGAGCGCTTTTTTCATCACAGACCTCGTACTTTCCAGATGCACTGTAACCCCAATCTGTGTCTCCTGAGGTAACTGCACACCTGTCCTGAGGTGTGTGTGTGTGTGTGTGTGTGTGTGTATATATATATATATATATATATATATATATATATATATATATATATATATATATATATATATACTAAATAATTCACAATAAAAATGTGCAAATAAAATGTGAAATTTGTGAGTTTTTTGGCAGTTTTTTGTTCATTAGTGTGGTGGTCTGTGGATAGAAACTGTTCCTGTGTCTGGTTGTTTTGATGTACAGATCTCTGTAATGTCAACTAGATGGGAGGAGATTAAACAGTGTGTCTCCAGGGTGGGAGGGTCTTCAGAGATGTTACCAGCTAGCTTTCTGGTCCTGGACAGGTATGAGTCCTGGATGTAGGGCAGACTGGCTCCATTGATTTTTTTTTTTTTCCTGCAGATCTGACAGTTTATTGAGGTCTGTGCCTGTCATGTTTGGAGGTAGATGGAAACAAAACAGATATGGAGATGCACAGGACAGACTGGATGATGGATGTATAAAATATGATGAGCAGTTCCTGGGGCAGGTTGAACTTTCTGAGCTGTCTGAGGAGATACATCCTCTGTCTTTCTCCTGATGGAGTGTATGTAGGAGGTCCACTTTAGTTCCTGGGAGATGGTGGATCCCAGGAACCGGAAAGTCTCCACAGTAGACGCAGTGTTGTTAAGGATGGAGCAAAAACTTTCCTTTTTGCTAAAGCTTATAGTTAGGGCTGGATCAGGTGACCCTGAACCATCCCTTAGTTATGCTGCTATAGACGTAGACTGCTGGGGGGTTCCCATGATGCACTGTTTCTTTCTCTTTTTGCTCTGTATGCACCACTCTGCATTTAATCATTAGTGATCGATCTCTGCTCCCCTCCACAGCATGTCTTTTTCCTGGTTCTCTCCCTCAGCCCCAACCAGTCCCAGCAGAAGACTGCCCCTCCCTGAGCCTGGTTCTGCTGGAGGTTTCTTCCTGTTAAAAGGGAGTTTTTCCTTCCCACTGTAGCCAAGTGCTTGCTCACAGGGGGTCGTTTTGACCGTTGGGGTTTTACATAATTATTGTATGGCCTTGCCTTACAATATAAAGCGCCTTGGGGCAACTGTTTGTTGTGATTTGGCGCTATAGAAAAAAAAAAAATTGATTGATTGATTGATGGAGTGGAGGAGTGATGGGGAGTTTCTCTTGAAGTTTCACCATCCTGGATGAGACCAATGATGGTGGTGTCATCCACAAACTTCAGGAGTTTAACACAGGGGTCCCCTGAGGTGCAGTCATTTGTGTAGAGCAGAGGTCTCAAACCAGTTCCAGAAAGGGCCGAGAGGGTGCAGGCTTTTTGTGCAACCACCCACTCCAGCAGGTGTTTTCACTGATTAACTGATTTCACCTGCTCAAAGTGATCTTAATCATTGAAATCACCTGCTGGAGTGGGTGGTTGCACAGAAAACCTGCACCCTCTCGGCCCTTTCTGGAACCGGTTTGAGACCTCTGGTGTAGACGGAGAGGAGCAGTGTGGAGAGCACACACTCCTGAGGGGCACCAGTGCTGATTGTCTGTGTGCTGGAAGTGATGCTCCCCAGCCTCACCTGCTGTGTCCTGTCAGTCAGGAAGTTGGAGATCCGCTGACAGGTGGGAGCTGGCACAGAGAGGTTGGAGAGCTTTTGGTAGACAATGTCAGCAATGATGGTGTTGAACACTGAGCTGAAATCCATGAACAGGATCCTCACATACGTCCCTGCAGAATCCAGGTGCTGCAGGATGTAATGCAGTCCCATGTTGAATGCATCCTCAACTGACCTGTTTGCTCGGTAGGCAAACTGCAGAGGTTCCAAGCAGAGGTACTGTGATGTCCTTCAGGTGGCTCAACACCAGCCTTTCAAAAAACGTCATGACTACAGATGTCACGGCGACAGACCTGTAGTCATTTATTCCTGTTCTGGAGGGTTTCTTTGGGACTGGGATAATAGTGGAGCATTTAAAGCAGGAGTGGACCTTGCACAGCTCCAGAGAGTTGTTGAAAATTTGGGTGAAGATGGGAGCCAGCTGGTCAGCACAGGCTCTCAGACATGACTTGTTCTTTAGTCTTTTTGTCTGCAAAACTGCTGGCACACATCCTCTTCATATAGATTGTTAGTGCAGGAGGGGTTGCAGAGGGGAGGGGAAAAGAGGTGTCCAAGGGGTAGATAGTCCATTGTTCTTGAATGCCTCAAAAATGTGACCTGAGGCAGATGGAACAAACTCTGCCACTGATGCCAATAATGAATGAATGTATCCAGTCAATAACTCAACATGTCTCTCGCACATCACAAAAAACGGGCCAGGCGGCAGTGGTTAATATTTTTCAAATCTCATGAAATTTCACCAAATTTATTTTTCCCCCCAAATGAACCAGAAAATGAAGAAGCACCTTGAAAAAGTTGAACATTGTTTTTCAGGACCACCCTAGGGTGACAATTTATGAAAAAATTTTCCAGCTGGCTGCACATCCTCTTCAACACCAACCTTAAATTACAGTTGTATGTAAAAGTTTGGCCACCCCTGATGATTTCTATGATGTTCCTTTATAAATCATAAGTTTTTTGGATCAGCAATTTCAGTTAAATATATCATAGCAGACAAACACAGTGATATTTGAGACGTGAAATGAAGTTTATAGGATTTACAGAAAGTGTGCAATAATTCTTTAAACAAAATTAGGCAGGTGCATAAATTTGGGCACCCCAACAACAACAACAAAATACATCAATATTTAGTAGATCGTCCTTTTGCAGCCTCTAAACACTTCCTATAGCTTCCAATGAGAGTCTGGATTCTGGTTGAAGGTATTTTGGACAATTCTCCTTTACAAAACATCTCAGATTTGTTGGTTTCCGAGCATGGACAGCCCGCTTAAAATCACACCATAGATTTTCAATAATATTCAGGTCTGGGGACTGAGATGACCATTCCAGAATGTTGTACTTGTTCCTCTGCATGAATGCCTTAGTAGATTTTGAGCAGTGTTTAGGGTTGTTGTGTTGGTGAAAGATCCAGCCCCAGGGCAACTTCAACTTTGTCACTGATTCTTGAACATTGTTCTCAAGAATCTGCTGATATTGACTGGAATCCATGTGACCCTCAACTTTAACAAGATTCCCAGTACCTACACTGGTCACACAGCCCCACAGCATGATGGAACCACCTCCAAATTTTACTGTAGGGAGCAAGTGTTTTTCTTGGAATGCTATGTTGTTTTTCAGCCATGCATACCGCCCCTTGTTATGTCCAAATAGCTCAATTTTAGTTTCATCAGTCCACAGCACTTTATTCCAAAATGAAGCTGGCTTGTCCAAATGTGCTTTAACATACCTCAAGCGACTCTGTTTGTGGCGTGTACACAGTAAAGGCTTCCTCGGAATTACAGCATCATACAGCATCTCTTTGTGCAAAGTGTGCTGTATAGTTAAACGATGCACAGAGACACTATCTGCAGCAAGATCATGTTGTAGGTCTTTGGAGCAGGTCTGTGGGTTCTCACCATCCTTTGCTTCAACTTATCTGAGATTTTTCTTGGCCTGCCACTTCAGGCGTTAACTAGTACTGTGCCTGTGAGCTTCCATTTCCTCACTATGTTCCTCACAGTGGAAACTGACAGCTGAAATCTCTGAGATAGATTTTTGTATAATTCCCCTAAACCATGATGTTGAACAATCTTTGTTTTCAGGTCATTTGAGAGTTGTTTAGAGGCTCCCATGTTGCCACTCATTAGAAGAGATGCAAAGAGGGGAAACATCTGCAAATGGCCACCTTAAATACCCTTTCTCATGATTGGATTCACCTGTGTAAGGAGGTCAAGGATCAATGAGCTTACCAAACCAGTGTGTTCTAATAATTAGTGCTAAATGTATTCAAATCAATAAAATGACAAGGGTGCCCAAATTTATGCACCTGCCTATCCATCCATCCATCCATCCATTTTCTTCCACTTTATCCGGAGTCGGGTCGCGGGGGCAGCAGCTCAAGCAAAGCTGCCCAGACCTCCCGATCCACACACACCACGTCCAGCTCCTCCGGGGGAACCCCAAGGCGTTCCCAAGCCAGCCGAGAGACGTAGTCCCTCCAGCGTGTCCTGGGTCTTCCCTGGGGCCTCCTTCTGATGGTTCGTGCCCGGAACACCTCTCCAGCAAAGCGTCCAGGGGGCATCCGGAAAAGATGCCGAGCCACCTTAACTGGCTCCTTTCGATGTGGAGGAGCAGTGGCTCGACTCCGAGCTCTTCCCGAGTGACCGAGCTCCTCACCCTATCTATAAGGGAGTGCCCAGCCACCCTGTGGAGGAAACTCATCTCGGCCGCTTGTACTCATGATCTTGTTCTTTCGGTCATGAGCCAAATCTCATGACCATAGGTGAGGATTGGAACGTAGATCAATCAATAAATAGAGAGCTTTGCCCCCCTACTCAGCTCTCTCTTCACCATGACAGTCCAATACAGCAACCGCATCACTGCAGATGCTGCACCAATCTCACGCTCCATCCATCCCTCACTCGTGAACAAGACCTCGAGATACTTAAACTCCTCCACTTGAGGCAAGGACACTCCACCAACCTGAAGAGGGCAAAGCTGTTGGGAAAGTGTCGTGACACGGACCCACAACAGGGGGCGTTAAAGAACGGACAATGGATAAGCCAAAAAGTAACAATTTAATGTTGTGAAGCGCACAACGAAGTACAGACAATAACAATAGTGCGGAATGTCAATCATACACAAGGTGGCGTGTGGCAGGCTCGAAGATAGAAGACGTCTGGTGATAGAAGAGCCGGAACCCACACAGCTTCCACCACCAACAGATCTGAAGAACACCGGAGCCGCCAAGCCCTGCGCCCCAGGTGGCCACCGTCTTCAGCAGTCAGACCCGGTACTGCTGGCAGAGAACAGAAACAGTTTGATGAGTGTGAGTACGCACACTCAGTAATCCCACAGTCTGTGTTCAGTTAGGAGGGAGCACCTCCACCTCCAATCACACACTCGTGCAGCTCCTGTTTAACCACTTATCTGGTTTGGGGTGTGAGGCGAAGCCGTCGCAGTCCACACCAAATGCCAATACCGCAGAATAAGGACACCGTCACAGGAAAACGGCTGCAAATGAGATCAGACTATTACACAAGGTTTTTAGATTCAGCAGAGAAGTTACCTGTATGGTAGATGATTTCTCGGCGGGGAGGTGGAGTTGCAGTCCGGCTTTTATGGAGGTTGACGTAGATGAGTGACAGCTGGTGGTGATGATGACAGCTGTCACTCCACTGGTTCCGGCGCCCTCTCGTGCTTGAAGCCTGCACTCCAAGCAGGGCGCCATCTGGTGGTGGTGGGCCAGCAGTACCTCCTCTTCAGCGGCCCACACAACAGGACCCCCCCCTCAACGGGCACCTCCTGGCGCCCGACCAGGTTTGTCCGGGTGCCGGGCGTAGAAGTCGGCCAGGAGGGCCGGGTCCAGGATGAAGCGCCTTTTCACCCAGGAGCGTTCCTCGGGGCCATACCCCTCCCAGTCCACCAGATACTGGAACCCCCGACCCTTGTGACGGACGTCCAGGAGCCGACGCACGGTCCATGCCGGCTCCCTGTCGATGATCCGGGCAGGGGGCAGTGCAGGTCCAGGGGTGCAGAGTGGTGAGGTGTGGTAAGGCTTGATTCGTGACACGTGAAAGACAGGATGGATCCGCAGTGAAGCTGGTAGCCGTAGCTTCACTGCGGCCGGGCTGAGGACCTTGGTGATGGAAAATGGTCCGATATACCTGTCCTTGAGTTTTTGAGAGTCTACCTGAAGTGGGATGTCCTTTGTTGACAACCACACCTCCTGCCCGGGCTGGTATGCAGGGGCTGGGGAACGCCGGCGGTCTCCATGGGCCTTGGCCCTCGTCCGGGCCTTCAACAGGGCAGAACGGGCGGTCCGCCACACCTGGCGGCACCTCCTGAGGTGGGCCTGGACCGAGGGCACGCCGACCTCTCCCTCCACAAGTGGAAACCCGGGAGGAAGAGGGACGGCTTGTGCCTGACCACGCCCCTCGTCTCGCTCCCGTCGGTGTTCTGTTAATCGGTTGTCTAACCGTATAACCAGGTCGATAAGTCTGTCTAAATCCCGCGGCTCGTCCTTCGCCACCAGGTGCTCCTTAAGGACCAGAGACAGTCCGTTTACAAAGGCGGCGCGGACCTTTTTCCGGTCGAGAACCATGGCCTCGGATTTGGAGGTGCTGATTTTCTTTCCAGATGCTTCACACTCAGCTGCAAACCGCCCCAGTGCTCGCTGAAGGTCCTGATTTGACGAAGCCAACAGAACCACATCGTCCACAAACAGCAGAGACGAGATTCTGTGGTTCCCAAACCAGACCCCCTCTACACCCTGGCTGCACCTAGAAATTCTGTCCATAAAGATAATGAACAGAACCGGTGACAAAGGGCAGCCCTGGCGGAGGCCAACGTGCACTGGAAACACGTTTGACTTACTACCGGCAATCTGAACCAAGCTCCTGCTGCAGTTGTACAGGGACCGGATAGCCCTTAGCAAAGGACCCTGGACCCCGTACTTCCGGAGCACCCCCCACAGGGTGCCAAAAGGGATACGGTCAAACGCCTTCTCCAGATCCACAAAACACATGTGGACTGGTTGGGTGAACTCCCATGAACCCTTGAGCACCCGATGGAGCGTGTAGAGCTGGTCCAGTGTGCCGCGACAAGGACGAAAACCACAGTGCTCCTCCTGAATCCGAGGTTCGACTATCGGTTGAATTCTCCTCTCCAGTACTCTGGAATAGACCTTACTGGTGAGGCTGAGGAGTGTGATCCCCCTGTAGTTGGAACACACCCTCCGGTCCCCCTTCTTAAACAGAGGGACCACCACCCCAGTCTGCCAATCCAGAGGCATTGTCCCCGATCGCGACGCGATGTTGCAGAGGCATGTCAGCCAAGACAGTCCCACAACATCCAGAGGTACTCAGGACAGATTTCATCCACCCCAGGAGCCTTGCCACCGAGGAGCTTTCTAACCACCTCAGTGACTTTGGCCTGGGTAATGGATGAGTCTGCCTCTGAGTCCCCAGTCTCTGCTTCCTCTTCAGAAGATGTGACGATGGGATTGAAGAGATCCTCGAAGTATTCCTTCCACCGCCCAACAACATCCCCAGTCAGGGTTAACAGCTCTCCACCCGCACCGTAGACAGTGCTGGTGGAGAGCTGCTCCCGCCTCCTGAGGTGTCGGATGGTTTGCCAGAATTTCTTCGAGGCCGACCGATAGTCCTCCTCCATGGCCTCCCCGAACTCCTCCCAGACCCGAGTTTTTGCCTCTGAGACCGCATGAGCTGCGGCATGCTTGGCCTGCCGGTACCTGTCAGCTGCCTCCGGGGTCCCACCAACCAACAAAGACAAGTAGGACTCCTTCTTCAGCTCAACAGCATCCCTTACTTCCGGCGTCCACCACCGGGTTCGGGGATTGCCGCCGCGACAGGCACCAGAGACCTTGTGAGCACAGCTACGAGTGGCCGCATCGATAATGGAGGTGGAGAACATGGTCCACTCGGACTCCATGTCTCCAACCTCCCCCGGGATTTGGGAGAAGCTCTCCCGGAGGTGGGAGTTGAAGACCTTGCTGACAGAGGGTTCCGTCAGTCGTTCCCAGCAGACCCTCATGATACGTTTGGGCCTGCCAGGTCTGACCGGCTTCCTCCCCTCCCAGTGGATCCAACTCACCACCAGGTGGTGATCGGTCGACAGCTCAGCCCCTCTCTTCACTCGAGTGTCCGAGACACGTGGCCGAAGGTCAGATGATACGACTACAAAGTCGATCATCGACCTCCGGCTCAGGGTGTCCTGGTGCCACATGCACTTATGGACACCTTTGTGCTCGAACATGGTGTTCATGATGGACAAACCGTGACTAGCACAGAAGTACAACAACTGAACACCACTCGGGTTCAGATCGGGGAGGCCATGCTTCCCGATCACCCCTCTCCAGGTCTCACTGTTGCCGCCCACGTGGGTGTTGAAATCCTCAAGGAGAACAATGGAGTCCCCAGTTGGAGTGCTATCTAGTACCCCTCCCAGGGACTCCAAGAAGGTCGGGTACTCTGCACTGCCGCATGGCCCCTAGGCCGAGGCAACAGTGAGAGACCTGTCCCCAAAATTAGGCACCTGCCTAATTTTGTTTCAATAATTATTGCACACTTTCTGTAAATACTAGAAACTTAATTTCATGTCTCAAACATCAGTGTGTTTGTCTGCTATATGATATATTTAACTGAAATTTCTGATCCAGACAACCAATGATTAAAAAGGAAAATCATGAAAATTATCAGGGGTGCCTAAACTTTTGCATACAACTGTATATAAAAGCATGTTCCACCTCCTCTTCTCTTCTCACAGAGCTCCATTTTGCAGCCCACATGCAGGACCTGGAGGTCGGGCAGATGTAGAGCGCTGTCAGGGATATGTTCACTGAGCCAGGTTTCACTGAAACACAATGTGGCAGATTTGACAAAGTCTGAGTTTTTCCTGTTGAGGAGCAGCAATTCATCCATCTTGTTCAACACAGAGTGTATGCTGGCTTGGTGAATAGACGAGAGTGCTGCCTCAGTTTCACGATCACACCTGGCTTCCCCACCCCTGTAAACTCCATACAGAGCTGCTGCTCCTTCAACCAAAACATCTGTAAAACTCCATGGTTTGGTGAAAACCAGTGAAAACATTTCAATGGATGACAGTCCAATGTTTATGAGCTCATTCCTGATGTAAACTGCAAAAAAAAAAAAAACAAAAACAAGAAACACAAAGTACGAGAGAGTGCAGTACAGAGGTGGCCATCAGCTGTGTCATCTTGAACCCATACGAAAAGGGAAAAACCCTCCTCTGGACAGCTGATGGAAATTAGCATCTTATGATACACACTAAAGACAATGCACCTGGCACTTTGTGCATAAGTGTATTTTGCAGCTGCAATGTTGTTTTCAGGTCTATGTCAAAATGAAAAAGTATAAAGAAAATAAAAGGCTGTAAAAATCCTCTGAGTAAGGGTATAAGTAAAGGTTTACACTTGGATTTACTCCTCATTCATTACTTGCAGCATGTAACGTCAACCCTGATATGTATTTGTTCAAACTACATGTAAGCTGTATATTAATCAGACTTGTTGACAGATGACATACTCCTTTGCTGATGTTCAGGTCGTAGGGGTCTGGTTCTGTCTGTAAGCGTCTAAGGCGAGTGATTTCTTCTCTGGGTGACTCCAACCCTTGACCTCGAACTGCCGCCTCCAAATCCTTAATGTCAACCTCATGAGCAGTGAGACGCCTTCGAACCTACACACGCGAAACACACACACATAAAATCACTTTTAGTTTCATGTGACCTGAACAGCTGTTTGGAAAATGCTGCCTTCTTTCACTTCTGTTGCCCTGTGTGTGTGTGTGTGTGTGTGTGTGTGTGTGTGTGTGTGTGTGTGTGTGTGTGTGTGTGTGTGTGTGTGTGTGTGTGTGTGTGTGTGTGTGTGTGTGTGTGTGTGTGTGTGTGTAAACAAAATTACAGAGAGTCTAGATCCAAATTTAGGCTAACTTGGCTGAATGACTACAGCCAAAGACAAAGTAATTGGATTTTGAGAAAAATCAGTTAACCTTCTGGGGTCAAGTCACATATCTATAGGGCAGCACAGTCTCATTTGAACCCTGCATATTGCAGGATTTGACCATTTATGGGGACAGCTGGTCCCATTGTGCAATATACACACAGCGTAACTTCACACGCTAAAGTGGTGTACTATTTTGTTTTTGGTTCCAATCACTGAAGCAGTCGCAAAAAGTGCAGGGTTTTTTTTTCGGTTCCCAGCAGAGAAGGAAAGACAAGGCAAATGGTAGACGTTGTGTCATAAGTGTTAGCCTCCACAGCGAACCAGAGTAGCTACGTTCTCTAGCCTGCAAAACCGCCTTGACATGTTTGAGCTCCGGGTCATAAACAAATCACAACACACGTCCACTTTCCCAGGCATCGTCACTTTTTTATTTTTTACATTTACACTTTGTTTGCATGGAATTTCCCAAAAACTCAGAGAAAATGCTGTTTTTGTCTCCGGAAGTAGAGAAATTACGTCATATGTGTCACTTTTTACCCCTTTAGCGCATGCCCTCAAATGAGACTGCTGTGACCAATTAATAGATCAGCAAAGGAATGTCTCAGAGATTGCATTCAAACATTTCCTAAAAGTACGGCGTGGCACCTCTTCTTCAGTCCCTCTTCTGGATAATCTTTGCCTCACAGCTAATCATGGAGCCCAGACAAGATCTGTCTGTCTGTCTGTCTTCCTCCCTGTGCGTTACTTCATCTGACTGTTGTTCAGAGGGCACTGTCGCACTGTTCAAGAGTCAGATCGATTCACACTGAAACTAAACCCTCATGAAGGCTAAAAAACATCCTGTCAGCCTACATACATATATAAAAAAAAGCATATAAAGGCCATTTTTGTGATGGACACTCCAATGGACATTTTGGAATAAGGCTGCAACATAAAAAATCTGGAAAAAGTGAAGTGCTGTGAATACTTTCCAGATGTGCTGTATACATTTAGAATGGCTATTTGAAGACCTTTGTGAAAGATATCCTATTCCCTGGGATTTGCAGTTCTTACATAAGATTAATGGAGTTGTTCAGTAGGTACATAGGTCAACAAAATTTCCACCAGTAATCCATGTTCAGTTCTGAAATTTTGAAATTCTATTCGATACACGTGAGGACCCTTAAATGTCAGATTTTGGACAATTTTGGCATTTTTAAGATGGAAATGAACAAAAACGCATGCGAGACTCTCATGTTGCTTGTGAAGCCTTTTTGCTAATAACAGGCTCCTGGTGGCCACTGAAGTTTGTGTTTACTCACTCACACATCATCAACTGCTTATCCGGGATCAGCACGCGGGGCTTGTGTTTACTACGAAATACTAATATAATGTCATCTATCACTTTATAGGTCACATGACTGTTGACCATAAGTGACCTTGAAAGGTCAAACCCAATGTCATAAGTGTTAATAGCACATCATTATTTTTCATCAACAAACTGATCTTTAATTTGCACTTTAACAAATGGAAATAAGAAAATGGTCCATAAACAGAAATGGTCAAATATTGCGGCAAGTCTACATTATGATCAAGCCAAAGGAACAGAAAGGTAAGCAGCTCTATTGCTGCAATAAAACATGAAATAGGTATGATGAATGCACACAGATCTCTCATCACACTGTCATTCATATTCATCAGCATCAGGACCAAACACACACCCTGTCCGTGTCTTCTCTGTGAAATTTTAGCTTGCTGTTAAAGCGCTGCTTAAATGTTAACCTTCCATCTACATTAGAGGCTGACAGACTAAAGCAGAGGTGTCAAACTGATTCCAGAAAGAGCCGAGAGGGTGCAGGTTTTCTTTGTCATCACACACTCCACCAGGTGATTTCACTGATTAACATCACTTTAGAGCAGATGGAATCAGTTAGTCAGTGATGTCACCTGGTGGAGTGTATGATGGCAAAGAAAACCTGCACCCTCTCGGCTCTTTCTGGAATCAGTTTGATGTAAAGCATGTTTGGCCAGTTTCTACTTGGCGGTCATGCTGTGGTAACATGTATACGTACCACCTTGTAGTTGGCTGGAGTCTGGCCACTGGACAGGTTCAGACTTCGCCTCTTGTCCCTCACTGAGCTGCTCTGGTTCCGGCGGAGTCTTTCATTCTGTTCCTGTACACTCATCTTTGACTTCACCTCTGCAGGAAACACGGCACTCTTTGGACGCTCCTATGCACATTAAATTACAATTTGTATCACATTAAGGTTCTATTGGGTGTGATGCTGAAATTGCAAAATGAAATGTGCACTTTCACTTTGCAAATCAGATTGTTTTTTGTCTGTGATTATGTAGTAGACAGGTAATCCTGGATCTCTCTCTCTCTCTCTCTCTCTCTCTCTCTTTCTCTCTCTCTGTATTTGAGGGTGTCTTTGTTTAGGGCCCCTTCACACATAGTGTGAATTTGGTTGAAGTGCGCATGAAGCAGGAATCGTATGCAATATGTGTAAAATCGTAGCTGCCTCTAACAACGCCTCGTATACCTGTTGTTTCAACTATTTGCACACACTAGTAGCTGAAAGACAGAGTGTGTGCTGTGAGAACCCATCGAACCCTCTCGCAGCAGGTGTTGGCCAAATTCCAGCTGATACACACGAACATCTAACACCGCTTGTTTGGCACTTAGAAAATGTGTGGCCATTCGTACTATCATCACGAAAACAGTGAAGCAGACGATCACTGTCGAGCTGGATGTGAAATTTATCTAAGTGGCCCACGGAGGGGCCTGTCAGCTGATCACAGCACACTGACAGCTGGATGGCAGCTCAGTACACACATTACAAACACAGAAACCACCTCCAGGACAGTCAGTCAGTCAGTCAGTCATCTTCTACCGCTTAGTCCAATTAAGGGTCGCGGGGGGCTGGAGCCTATCCCAGCAGTCATAGAGTGCGAGGTGGGGTACACCCAGGACAGGACGCTAGTCTGTCGCAGGGCCACAAACAGACAAACAAGCACAGACACACCCACACACACACCTACGGACAATTTAAAGACTCCAATCCACCTAACCCGCATGTCTTTGGATGTGGGAGGAAACGGGAGCACCCGGATGAAACCCACGCACACACGGGGAGAACATGCAAACTCCACCCAGAAAGGCCACGGGAATTGAACCCACGACCTTCTCGCTGTGAGGCAACAGTGCTAACCACTAATCCACCGTGCTGCCCCCTCCAGGACAGTTATATAAATAATTACGACAAAAGCTACATATGCAGTTACATAGTAATTAACGAAAATGAATGACCGCATAACACAGAGAGTGACACGTTGGTCTGGGCGCTGAACGGACAAGGGGGGCGTGTCCGCTCACAGCCACAGCTGTAAAGATCTCTGCTCCTGGATGTTCCAGCTTGAGAACATGTTCTGTGTTTGGAAGGACATGAACTGACAACATTTCTCTGTGAGGCGCATGTCTCTGCCTGCTGTCCTTACATGGAAATATATAAAACATCTTTCACCTTTGCATCGGACTGCAGCGGACACAGCGCACCTCCTCCATGTCCTTGTTGATTTCAGGCATTTTTCCGCATTGATTACAAGCCAGCGATGGTAGTGCAGTGGTAACATTTCCGTCTTGTACTCAGAGCTTATGGGTTCAAATTCTGTGAGTGGCATTTTTTATTTAATCACGGTTGTTTAATTGTGGGGTTCTGTATTGCGTCCCCTTTTGTGTATTATTTATATCAACCCAGTGAATTTCACTAATTATACAGCTGTTTCTTTATTTTATTGTTCTCCAGATCAGCGGCGTGATGTGGTGCAGCTGCTCGCACTGTGTTCCTGCTCAAAAGACACTGTCACGTGCACGAACCATCGCACCGGGATCATGCATGCCTGCCCGTCGGCACTATGTTTCGTTGTTCGTTCATACGAGCTGTTTCGCCATGAATCGCCCTGAGTTGTACTTATTCGTACTATGTGTGAAGGGGCCCTTACATATGTCAAATGAGCTGTGTCAGGCAGAAATGATTTTAACAGCAGGAAAACATCAGTGAAACCTCTCAGAATTGTGAGACTTTGAAGATGTTTAACATTAAACATCAACTCCATTTAAAAATGTAAAATTCAGATAAAAAGTGATTTTGAATTCTAGAAGCGCTTCCCTTTTTCCACATTTTTTTATGTTGCAGCCTTATTCCTAAATGGATGAAACTCATTTTTTCCTCAAGATTATACGCACAATACCCCACAATGACAATGTGAAAAAATTGTTTTTTTTTTTTCTTGAGATGTTTGTAAATTTATAACAACAAACAACAACAACAAAACAACAACTAAGAAATCACATGTACATAAATATTCACAGTCTTTGCCATGAAGCTGAAAATTGAGCTCAGGTGCATCCTGTTTCTACATTTCATCCTTGAGATGTTTCTACAGATTAATTGGAGTCCACCTGGGGTAAATTCAGTTGATTGGCCATGATTTGGAATGACACACACTTGTCTACATATAAGGTCCCACAGCTGACAGTGCATGTCAGCGCACAAACCAAACATCAAGTCAAAGGAATTATCTGTAGACCTCTGAGACAGGATTGTGTCAAGGCACAAAACAGGGGGAGGGTACAGAAACATTTCTGCTGCTTTGAAGCAATGAGCACAGTGGCCTCCATCATCCATAAATGGAAGAAGTTTAGATCCACCAGGACTCTTCCTAGAGCTGGCTGCCCATCTAAGCTGAGTGATCGTGGGAGAAGGACTTTAGTCAGGGAGGTGACCAAGAACCTGATGGTCACTCTGTCAGAGCTCCAGCATTCCTCTATGGAGAGCGAAGAACCTTCCCGAAAGACAACCATCTCTGTGGTAATCCACCAATCAGGCCTGTGATTTCAGAGTTGAGGCCTGACTTAAGTTGCTGAGGCAGGTCGCTCCATAATTTTGGAGCCACAACAGCAAATGCGCGGTCACTCTGAGCTTCTGCATGGTTTTCGACTCACTCAGAAGCAGCTGATCAGCTGACTTGAGAGAGTGAGTGGGTTTATAAGGGTGTAGGAGCTCAGAGAGTTAGGGCGGGGCAAGAACATTCGGGGATTTAAAAACAAAATAATTTAAAAATGAATCCTAAAACATATGGGCAGCCAGTGGAGTGAGGCTACAATGGGGGAAATGTGCTCAAATTTACGTGTGCTGGTTAAAAGACATGCAGTAGTGTTCTGTACCATCTGGAGATGGTCGATGGAGGATGCACGAACACCCACATACAGCACATTGCAGTAATCCAGCCGAGTAGTAACAAAGGCATGGATTGCTGTCTCAAAGTGTTGCCTCAAAGAGTTGGCTTTATTTTGGTCAGCTGCCTCAAATGGAAAAAAGCTCGATTTAACAATGTCCCTGATATGACTGTCGGATTTCAAATCAGTGTTCACTTTAACCGCTACATTTGTGATGGCTGGCTTCATATACTGTGCCAAGGAACCCAGATCTTCATTGGTGATACCATGAACTGAATAATAATCAGGTCGCAGGGTCAATGTCAACTCTTTTAACGTTATTTCTTTTATAATTATTTAATCGAAATTAACACATTATTTTCATAAATAACTGTGTGGTTTACTGCCACAGTGACCTGGATAAACCACAGAAAATGAATGAATGAATAATAATTAATCAAGTCAGAGTGTTTGTTTGTGTAACACCAGACTGGATGATGCCAGGTCGTCGTCGTGTGAGTGAGATGATTTAAAGTTGGTGAGAGGAATTAAACATGCTCCAAAGACTGCTGTGTTCTTGATTGTACTGCAACCCAACAGTAGAGCCTGGAGCTTAATTTTTGCTCCCAGTTGGTGGAAAATCAGAGAAGTCACAGCAAAGTCTGGTGTCCAAAACTGAATGACACGAATGGTAGCGTTTTTTTTTTTTTGTTTTTTTTTAGAAAATAATATTTAATTTATTTTAATTATTTTAATAATATTTAATTTATTTTAATTTATTTCATGAGTAGACTGACGTACCCTGGAGATTCCGTTAGAGGCTCTGCCATTTTGACGGGAAATTCTAGTCGTGTTGCTGGGAGCTTCATCAGCCGGGGACTTGGTCCTCGGAGGAACAATGCCAACTGAAATTGAAACAGACAAGCAAATGATGTGAATGATTTTTGAAATGTCCAAGGTGATCTGTGCAAAGGAGAAACATGCTGCCATTCTCACTTGACAGGCGCTGTGAGGGTCTTTGTACCAAGACAAGCCAGACATTATTTATCGTTAGCTTTGTGTGTCTCATGAACACCTCAGCTGTACCTTTATTCATGGCGGACTGTCTGTCCTGGACCTGATCCTGCCCCTCTATGACAGTGTTCTGCTCACCAAACTTGGCCTGTAAAACAGAAAACTCATTTTAATTATCAAGCAAACAATATTAATTACAAAGTTTAAATGATGGGTAAAAACAAAGGATGCATCTGAGAATGCACTACTGTTTGGATGAGAACATCTCATTAAAAGTCTGGGGCACCTGTAATGGCAAAAGCATCATGTTATTAATGAAATGCATCCAAGGGGTGATGCATACCCTGCGCGCATGAAATAACCGTTTTCTGTTTTTTTGGACTACAGTTGCATCATTCCATAATCTTTTATGTAACAACAAATGATTATTTGAGGAGTATTAGCTTTGGATAATCTGTTTTGCTTGAAATGCATTTTTGAGAACATTTGACGATATCTTTGCAACGTTAACATAATGTCACTCATAACTAGAGCCTGGCCGATATAAGCCCTTTTCAAAGTACTCACTGTCGGCCGAAATTTTGCCGATAGAACGCCGATAATTTCTCATAAACAGAACAGTTACTGAAATAATCTTTGTGTCGGCAATATAAAATGTCCTTGCACCGTTTGTCCAGTAGATGGAGCTCTGACTCCATTCAACTGAGAGCTGCTTACACCCCTGCTTAAATGTGTTCATCACCGGCCCCCGTAGTTCGCCGTCACACTGCATTGATTGGCTGACAAAAGCATACAAGTAAGTTTATAAGATCTATATTCTTATCCTGAACCTATATCTAAGTTGCAGCAACAAGAGGTACAAGATCAGATGTATTTCACAACTCTTTTTGAGGATATGTATATGCTAATTTCACAAAGGTTTAATTCTTGATTGCATTTTTTGAACTTGAAAATTCTTCTCTTTTATGAAGTTAATCAATATGAGGACAAAGCTTCAGCTTTTAGCGCATACCTTTTTTGTTAAGGGTCCAAAAAAGAACATTTTATTCATTAAAAAAAATAATAATAATAATAATCGGCTGGTTTATCAGCAATCGGCAAATCAGCTGATTTATCGATTATCAGCATTTTTTTAATCCAAATATTGGTATCAGCATCGGCTAAAAAGTCCAAATCGATCCGGCTCTACTCATAACATTTGATTACAAATGATTTACTGATTGATATCATCTTTTCATCATCTCTCTTGCCCAATTGGTGATATACTGGGGGAAAACAATATTTTTTCTGCATATATTTTTTAATGAGCTTCACCTTGAAACACTGTCCTAGGGGATATTACTTTCAAGCCTGGTGAACATCTGCTCACCCATTTCCAAGTTATTTTGATACCTTGCACCATTGATGGCACACAGGGTAACAACATCACTGTCAAGACACCGAAAGTGTTGTCATCCCAAGATAACTAAAATGGTTTTGACATTTAGGCATGGGGTATAAAGAAGGTACCCATCAACATCTGTCATAAAGCATCTGAGAAACTAGACTTCCCATGGACGCCCTGAAACAGTGATTCTGTTTTTCTTTTTGCTACCTTTATTTTCAATGATATTTTCAGTTTAATTCATATTCACAACACTGATACATACTTTTTGCTAACATAAAAAGAGGAATAAACCTCATATTGTTGTACAGATGTCCAAGAGTACCTCTTGCATCATAAAGCTGGTGTTGCTATGGGAACACTTTGGGATGACACCGGACTCACATACTACACAAATCAAATGGCTCTATGCCTGGAAAAAGCTTGGGTTCAGATCTCAGGATTTACATGACTGATACATCAAAGTGAAAATAAAGAAGGAGCAGACATTTGTGGGAGACCACCTGCAGGCTGATATGGAGCTATGCCACACAGGGATACATAGAAGCAGTGGGTGGAATGGTTGAACAAATAGAAGCCTGAAAAGTGAAACAGATTGGTAGACTGGTGTCTATAGAGGATATGAATGAGGCAGCCAAAAAGGCGAAGGCAGGACAGGTGTAGAATACCCAAATACCTTTCTTATGTGAGAATCTTCACCATCAAGGTAACCATCATCGAAGCCCAAGCTGTGTAGCCAGGTGGTGCTGTCAAAGGGCAGGGGAGGGATAGAGGGAGGGAAGGTAGGGGAGGGCTCCAGAGGGTAATAGGATCTGGGCAGAGGAGGCCTCGGAGGAGCGCTTTCCTAAATCAGCATCAGGGCAGGAGGGAAGGAGGCAGGAGAGAGGAAGAGGGGCAGGAGGAAGAGACAGGGCTGTGCATCATGGGACGTGATAACAAGCCAGGCATAGTGCAGAGCAGAAAGGAATTATGGGAATGATTCTCTGGAATGGGGTTTGATCTCCCGTGTTGAAGAGTTACACATACCCAGCTGGAAATGAAATGCCTGGATCACCCACAGTGACAGCATCCACTAAAGCAGACGAACAGCTGTGGAACACCAAGCTTTGCAACCGCCACTCATTGTGACATCCAACACAGGCTTCACGTGTGTGGTTTCACATTTTTAATTTCATATTTTAAAAAGGCACATTTAAAAGTAAATTTGGATTGATATGGACATTTTAAGATTATGGACAACTTTTAGATTAAATGGCTACATTATTTTTTATACATTAAATTAATTTAATTGACAGAAAATCTAAACACACCTGACTTGTAATTTTCTTAATCTCATGCATTGATTAATTTGTATATTGAACATTTTTGTGTTCAGAGGGTTGGAGAAAAATGTGTCTGGATTTAATTTAATTTTGTTATCAAAAGAAATATTTATGTTCTCCAAGTCATAATTCATGCACATAAATTCGTCGTGAGGTGATTTTAGTTCTTTGTGAGTAATGATTTGATGTACAGCAGCTATGATATTCTAAAAGTGTTTGTGGTGAACAAAAAACTAATCTGGTACTCTGCACACTATTTTCCAGAGGTGTTAAAATTAATGTGTGAAATGTATGAATCTGAACTTAGTATCTGAAAACTATATACCGTATTTTCCGAAGTATAAATTGCATTGGAGTATACGAGGTCGATTAGAAAACTAACTGGCAGTTTTATAAAAAAAAAAAAACTATATGGATTTGAATCACGTGCGATTACACCAGACATGCTTGAACCCTCGTGCGCATGCGTGAGTTTTTTCATGCATGTCAGTGACGTCATTCGCCTGTGGGCAGTCTTTGAGTGAGCACTGGTCCAGCCCTCTCGGCTGAAATCCTTTGTCTGAGACGCTGCTGGAGACGGCGCGCGCTGCTTTATCAAAATTTTTTCAGGACCTGTGAGGGATATCCGAGTGGACACTATTCAAGAAATTCAGCTGGTTCTCGGTGAAAAGTTTAACGGCTGATGAGAGATTGTGGAGTTTCTTTCGCTTTAAGGACAGCTCACAAAGCGGATCGGCGCGGCGCGGTCGGAGGTGGCGTCCGTCTGGCTGTTTCAAGCTGAAAACTTCCACATTTCAGGCTCTGTTCACCCAGGTCGTCGTCAGAGAACAGAGAAGTTTCAGAAGAAGTCGGCATGAGGAGTTTATGCGGACATTCCACTGTTAAAGGAGATTTTGTAATGAAAGAACGTGCGGGCAAATTCGCCGAGTCGGTTCCGTGATGACACCGCAAATCCGTCTGCGCTGCGACAGGAAAAACACCTCCGTGTTGAAAACCATTTGTAAAATTCAGGCGGCTTTTGATGGCTTTCAACAAGTGAGTATCTGAGAAATTGTTTAACAGCTGGGCATGTTCCAACTTGTCCATTAAGGTTTCCAATGGAGGTGTTTTTCCTGTTGCGACCCCCCGCGGTTGGATGCGGCCCAACATGCGAATCTGCCCGCACGTTCTTTCATTACAAAATCTCCTTTAACAGTGGAATGTCCGCATAAACTCCTCATGCCGACCTCTTCTGAAACTTCTCTGTTCTCTGACGACGACCTGGGTGAACAGAGCCTGAAATGTGGAAGTTTCCAGCTTGAAACAGCGAGACGCCGCCGCCTCGGAGCGCAGATCGCCATCAGGCGCCATGGGCCGTCCTTAAAGCGACACTTACAGACCAAAATCTCTCATCAGCCGTTAAAATTTTTACCGAAAACCAGCTGAATTTATCGAATGGTGTCCATTCAGTTGTGCCTTACAGTTTTTGAAAAATTTTTTATCAAACAAAGCAGCAGTCTCTGAGCCATTCCTAAACAATGAAAAAATCGATGAGAGGGTGGGCCACTCCTCACTCAAAGACTGCCCACAGGCGAATGACGTAACCGACAGGCGTGAAAAAACTCTCGCATGCCCACGAGGGTTCAAGCATGTCCGATGTAATCACACGTGATTCAAATCCATATGGTTTTTGAAAAAAATAATAAGGTCGGATACTTTTCTAACAGACCTCATAAGTCACACTTTTTCTGTTGGGATTTTTGTGCATTGTTGTACTCTACTTTTATTATTGACATTTATTCTTTTATTATTGGAGTACTTTGATTCCTAGGAAAGCACTATAACAATAGCTATTATTATTATAATTAGTAGTACTTGCAGTATCGAATGTATGTTGGTTTTTTTTTTTTGGAATATACAGTAGTGTTCAGAATAATAGTAGTGCTATGTGACTAAAAAGATTAGTCCAGGTTTTGAGTATATTTCTTTTTGTTACATGGGGAACAAGGTACCAGTAGATTCTCACAAATCCAACAAGACATGATATGCACACTCTTAAGGCTATGAAATTGGGCTATTAGTAAAAAAAAGTAGAAAAGTGGGTGTTCACAATAATAGTAGTGTGGCATTCAGTGAGTTCATCAATTTTGTGGAGCAAACAGGTGGGAATCAGGTGTCCCCTATTTAAGGATGAAGCCAGCAGCTGTTGAACATGCTTTTCTCTTTGAAAGCCTGAGGAAAATGGGACATTCAAGACATTGTTCAGAAGAACAGCGTAGTTTGATTAAAAAGTTGATTGGAGAGGGGAAAACTTATACGCAGGTGCAAAAAAGTATAGGCTGTTCATCTACAATGATCTCTAATGCTTTAAAATGGACAAAAAAAAAACCAGAGACGCGTGGAAGAAAATGGAAAACAACCATCAAAATGGATAGAACAGGGGTGGCCAAGTTCCTGAATCCAATGAAAGACTCGTTAGCAGACTTTTAATGAGCCTTTCATTGGATTCAGGTGTGTTGGAACAGGGAGACAACTAAGAGTGTCAGGAATGTGGCTCTTGAGGACCGAACTTGGCCACCCCTGGGATAGAAGAATAACCAGAATGGCAAAGGCTCACTCACTGATCAGCTCCAGGATGATCAAAGACGGTCTGGAGTTACCTGTAAGTGCTGTGACAGTTAGAAGACACCTGTGTGAAGCTAATTTATTTGCAAGAATCCCCTGCAAAGTCCCTCTGTTAAATAAAAGACATGCAGAAGAGGTTAAAGTTTGCCAAAGAACACATCAACTGGCCTAAAGAGAAATGGAGGAATATTTTGTGGACTGATGAGAGTAAAATTGTTCTTTTTGGGTCCAAGGGCTGCAGACAGTTTGTGAGGCGACCCCCAAACTCTGAATTCAAGCCACAGTTCACAGTGAAGACAGTGAAGCATGGTGGTGCAAGCATCATGATATGGGCATGTTTCTCCTACTATGGTGTTGGGCCTATATATCGCATACCAGGTATCATGGATCAGTTTGGAAATGTCAAAATACTTGAAGAGGTCATGTTGTCTTATGCTGAAGAGGACATGCCCTTGAAATGGGTGTTTCAACAAGACAATGACCCCAAGCACACTAGTAAACCAGCAAAATCTTGGTTCTAAACCAACAAAATTAATGCCTCACAGATGTGAAGAAATCAGGAAAAACTGTGGTTATACAACTAAATACTAGTTTAGTGATTCACAGGATTGCTAAAAAAGCAGTTTGAACATAATAGTTTTGAGTTTGTAGCGTCAACAGCAGATGGTACTATTATTGTGAACACCCCCTTTTCTACTTATTTATTTTTTTTACTAATAGCCCAATTTCATAGCCTTAAGAATGTGCATATCATGAATGCTTGGTTTTGTTGGATTTGTGAGAATCTACTGAATCTACTGGCACCTTGTTTCCCATATAACAATAAGAAATATACTCAAAACCTGGATTAATCTTTTTAGTCACATAGCACTACTATTATTCTGAACACTACTGTATGTAGCACCACAGTATAAGTCGCAGGACCTCCCAAACTAAATGGTAAATGGACTGCATTTATATAGCGCTTTTCCATCTGCATCAGATGCTCAATACACTTTACAAATAATGGCTCACATTCACCCCGATGTCAGGCTGCTGCCATACAAGGTGCTCACTACACACCGGGAGTAACTAGGGGATTAAGGATCTTGCCCAAGGACCCTTAATGATTTTACGGTCAGGCTGGGATTTGAAACGAGGATTCTCTGGTCTCAAGCCAGACGACTAGACCATCACCTCCCCAAACTAGAAAGAAAAACCTTGACATGTACTTCAGTAAATCTGATAACTGTATGAATCCAAACAGTGCATTGTGAGAGTGTTGAAGTGAAGTAAAGAGGACAGACATGGAGAAGAGTGAAACCTTTAATTATGAATTCATGAGTTGGAAGGATTTCCTTGAGTGCATGGATTCTGTACAAACAGGATATTTTGGCATTAACACTTGCCAGGCTTTGCACAACAATGTTATTAAAATGGAACGTTCTCTTCTGTCTGTTTGTAATTGACAACTGTACTTTGACCTTTAACACAATCACAAGTCCCTGAACAATCGTTTGAGCTTGATAAATCACATTTTGTGTGCTAAATAGACCTATTGTGCTGCCTTGGTGTTGCTCTTCTCAGCTTTCCCTCCCTCCCTCTCTTTTTCCCCAGGCACTGAGCTATGGAGCTGATTAATCGCACCTGTCAGTAATCACCTGCACCTGCACTTAAGCGCTGGTTCTTCCACTCCACATTCACCAGAAACTCTTTTTCTGCTGTGGTAACATGGCCTCACTATCCTCTGTGATAGTTTCATTCATGTTACGTTTGACCTTGCACTACTCCTTTTTTTGATGCCTTCTGCTCCCTTCATTCCAGCGTTCATGTCTCCTGTCAGCTTCGTTTGCGGTCACCTGGTTTTGGTTCCCTGCCACACACCACATTGTGGTCCAGTCTGTGTCTCTGTGCTCCAGTGTCTCAACCAAAATTCCAGCATTGTGACCCTGCCATTCAACATTCTGGGAAAGCACGCCATCTATATGCTGGAAATCAGTCTGGATTCAGCTCTGCAATCGGCCCTGGCTATTACAACCCCAATTCCAATGAAGTTGGGACGTTGTGTAAAATGGAAATAAAAACAGAATACAATGATTTGCAAATCTTCTTCAACCTATATTCAGTTGAATACATCACAAAGACAAGATATTTAATGTTCAAACTGATAGATTTTTTTGTTTTTGTGCAATTATTTGCTCATTTTAAAATGGATGCCTGCAACATGTTTAAAAAAAGTTGGGACGGTGCAACAAAAAACTGGGAAAGTTGATGAATGCTCAAAGAACACCTAATTGGAAACAGGTGAGTGTCAAGATTGTGTATAAAAGGAGCATCCCCATAAGGCTCAGCCATTCACAAGCAAAGATGGGGCGAGGATCACCACTTTGTGAACAGCTGTGTGAAAAAACAGTCCAACAGTTCAAGAACAATGTTTCTCAGTGTTCAATTGCAAGGAATTTAGGGATTCCATCATCTACAGTCCATAATATAATCAGAAGATTCAGAGAATCTGGAGAACTTTCTACATGTAAGTAAGTGGCAAGGCCGAAAACCAACACCGAATACCTGTGACCTTCGATCCCTCAGGCGGCACTGCATTAAAAAGTGACATCATTGTGTAAAGGATCTTACCGCGTGGGCTCAGGAACACTTCAGAAAACCATTGTCAGTTAACACAGTTCATCACTACATGTACAAGTGCAAGTTAAAACTCTACCATGCAAAGCGAAAGCCATACATCAACAACATCCAGAAACACTGCCGCCTTCTCTGGGCCGGAGCTTATTTGAAATGGACAGATGCAAAGTGGAAAAGTGTGCTGTGGTCTGATGAGTCCACATTTCAAATTGTTTTTGGAAATCATGGACATTGTGTCCTGCAGACAAAAGAGGAAAAAGACCATCCAGATTGTTACCAGCGCAAAGTTCAAAAGCCAGCATCTGTGATGGTATGGGGGTGTGTTAGTGCCCATGGCATGGGCAGCTTACACATCTGTGATGGCACCATCAATGCTGAAAGGTGCATCCAGGTTTTGGAGCAACACATGCTGCAATCCAAGCAACATCTTTTTCAGGGATGACCCTGCCAAGCCACATTCTGCACATGTTACAACAGCATGTCTGGAACAGGGAGGCAACTAAGAGTGTCAGGAAAGTAGATCTCAAGTACCGAACCTGGGCACCCCTGTCCTAGTCAAAGAGTCGGAGAAAGATCCAGTCATCACCACAGTCAAGCACTATGTACTTGAAGGCTGGCCACCCAAACAGAAAGATGATCTTGATGAGGTAGGAAAGTTCCCAAAGTTGTCGGGATCTCTCAACATCTGCAATGGATGTTTACTGCATGGATCCAGAGTGGTGATTCTGGAGCACCTGAGACCACAAGTCCTGGAACTCCTACATCTCGGACACTTCGGAATGGAGAGGATGAAACAACTCGCAAGGACTGCTGTGTACTGGCCAGGCATTGATGACGCCATCGAAGGAGCGAGCTGCCATTGCCAGTCGTATGGTAGTCACGGACACTTACTCAAAGTTTCTGTGTATTCATCCCACCACATCAATTGGGTCGAGAGCAACAATTGATCTTCTGGAGGAGGACTTCGCTCATTTCGGCTACCCACACATGCTGGTGACTGACAATGCTAACGTTCACCTCAGAAGAGTTCCAGAGCTGGTGCAAGGAACAAGGAATCACGCACTTCACAGGAGCACCCTATCATCCTGCTACCAATGGATCTGCAGAACGCCTAGTGCAAAGCTTCAAACACGCACTACGCAAGTCATCTCTGCCACCAAGGAGAGCACATCAGGATGTTGTCGCGACCAACATCTGAGATGGGTTCCTGCCATTGTCACAAAATGACTGGGTGCCATATCAGTCAATGTGAAAGTCATTCCGTGAGGACCCACCTGGAGACATTACTGGGAGCAGCTACATCCCAGATACATCAGTAAGGATGATGTCAAGCCACCAGAGGGCTTCTCTGCTGACAGAAGCATCAACACAGAAGCGGAGATTGTGATTCCCACTCCAGATCATTCAATGGAGATGGGGGTAGACCTGCCTAAGCAAGCTCCACCAGCACCAAGGTTCAAGATTCCAGCACCGCAGTACGGACCACACAACCCATGCTGTTCCAAGCGGAGACCAAAGATCAAGAAGAAGATGTCACTCTAGATCATCAGCCTTCAGGGGACACCTTCAGGCTTAGTGGTGAGGTGCTGTGGAACAGCCTAGAATGATTCATCTTTTTACAGATAAGCTAAAACATGCTTATTTCTTGATTAATCTAGACTATTCTATAACCTTCTAGAACTTTCTTTCTCTGTGGAATACAACAGTTTATAAATCTGGTCTTTCTCTGTCTCAGGCAGGGGGAAGATCTGCCATCTCTGATTGCTCTTGATTCCGGGGCATCGGTCTAACCCTGACTGACTTAAAATAATATACTTTCACTAAATGCTTTGGCTTTTTTTTTTTTTGTAGCACTTTTATTTTTCTGAATTATCTTGCAAATACAGTGAAATCTGACAGTTCCCAAAAAAACAAGACAGTCCTTTGTGTCAATAAAATGGCACCAACCAGATGATGGCAAAAGCTGTTTACATGGTTTTCCAGCAAGTAAGTACTTTTACAAAATCTTTGCAATGTCAAGTAAAGTGGCACCCATTAGACTCCATTCCTCTTCCAAGGTCCAAACCAGTGTTGGACTTAATGTGTGCTCTTAAAGTTTATGTTACAGTGCCTGGTAACAAGCTTTTAATATATATATTTTTTCTTGCGTGTCGCCTCAAAATTTTGGTTTTAATTTTAGGGCAGAGGCAACATTTTCACCAGGTTTATTTAAAACATTTACAGCAATATGTTCTGTTAAAAAATACAGGAGAACATTGTCTATATCCTCATTGGTTGAGGTAAAATTATATCATTTAACAACAATGTTAGCATCATTTATTAATTTGGGGAAAAGGCTTTTTTTTTAGCATTTCAAATTGTACAGTTCTCAAAAGCACCAAAAAGTGATTATTAAAGATTTTGATTTAAAGATGGGTCTGCATGAACACTTTACCTGAACGTTTACAAGTTGGATCAGACTGTGGTGCAGCTAAGAACCCTGTATCAATGCTAAATTCTACCTGGTTGGTGGGGTAAGTCAGTGGTCTAGCCACTGTTCCAGGCTGACACAATGACTGAGAAGCTAGCTGGTGATAGTGCTGTGTGCTGGCCCTAGTACTCCTACAGCACGGCACAGATGGTGTATAAGGATCTGGGCTGTAGCAAAATGACAAGAGATTAGTCTGGTAAGAGTCCTGGTAAAGCGGTTTCTGGGACTCAGATATAGATCCGCGTCTGTTTGTGAGGTCATCGTAGCATACTGCTGAGATGTGGGATTCTGGATGAACATCTTTTCTGGGCCTGATCTTATCATGTTTGTTGGATACATGTGAGGTTAAGCATATAAATTCATGAAGGTCAGAACACATTTGGGTTGTGCCTGAATGCTGCCTGGCATAGCCGGTTAGCTGCAAAGAGTCCTGGCATTGTACTTGGTGAAATCTGGTCTGTTTTACATCCCTGGAATCTGTTGGATTTATATTTTGTCCAAAGGGTGAGTCTGTTCTGCAGTTTGTGATTTGGTCTGCTTCCTCTATTACAGGGTCTAATCTACCCGAGGACCCCCAAAGGTTGTACGGCAGCACTAGTGGGGTCTGAGGAGAATCGTGGTTGTCACAGCTGTAGTAACTTTCATACCCTGCGTTCAGAGTTTGGTCAGGTGCCCTATAGCTCTTGGGTCTAGGCCTAGGCTTGGGATCACTTTTGAAATAAGACACATCACATGACTTGGGACGGGGTTTAGAACTAGACCTTCTGTGCGCTTCAAAAGTGAAGTCAGAGAAGGACCTTGTGCTAGGTTTTGGATTCAGATTGTCTCCCAGCTGGGTGTGTCTGGTGCTTACCTCCACGCCCAGCTGTTTAGCGGGGGAGGCCTGGGAGCCGAGCACTGGGGAGAAAGGGCTGAGCGGGCTGGTGAGGCTTACTGAGCTCAGGGGACTGGCTGGACTATTGGTGCTAAAGGAACCTGACGCACCACCGGCGACTGTTCGAGAAGAGAGAAGAGGGCCTGGATAAGTAACAAATACACAATGACTACAAAAAACACAGTGTTTGACATGATGACAACTCCAGTGTGTTACCTCTGTGCTTGGCTGTGTCAGTACCGCGGGATGAGTTATTCTTGTGCAAACCTTCTAGAACGTCCTGGACTCTCCAAAACTCCTTCTGAATGTGCCTTTGAACCAGTTCACTCTACAAGAACAAAAATCCCGTTTATATTTGATCCATACATGCTTCCTATAACATCAAAAGTAGTATAACTTATTGAGTGATCACATTAGCAGGGTTTCCTGAAAATGAAAAGTATTGTGGCACATGGGAGCGAGCGTGCACGCATGCATGTGCACACACACACAAGTAAAGAGTTGTATTTAGTTGCTATATTTAATCAGTTTGAATGTATGAAATGTGACATTTTTGATGTATTAAACAGTTGCTGAAAAAAGTACAGTCCTGCTCACAATGACGGAAACCTCAGAATTATCAGTTCAGAATTTAAATTGTGTATTCTTCTATTAAAATCATCATCTGTTCCATTCTATCATGAAACTGAGGCAGATGGTGTAACAAATACGTCAGGCCACATAAATCTGTCAGTCCTTCAGAATTGTCTGGGTATCTTGGTGGTTTTCCTAACTCCAGACACATGTACTACATACATATGGTGTGTATCTGAAGTGAAGTGGACATGACAGGTGTTTTTTTCCCCTAAATTAAAGAAGTCAAGTCTTTTTAGACTTGAGTAAACTACATCAGTAGGCTAAAACAGATGAGTTAAGTTGACAATAATTTGCACATTGTTCAGTACTTAGTTGCGTATGCACTTAGTGTGTTGGTGTCATAAACAGAATACCCCTGGTTCAAGGCCAGACATGTCCCATTTTGTTTGTACAGCTGGATTAGCATTAGAAAAGCCAAATCAACATCTGAGTTTCAAACTTCTTGTCATGGTAAACCAAGAAAAATGGAAAAACCCAATGACATATTTGAATTGTTTACTTTTCTTTTGTTTGTAATACAGAATTAATCTGGCAAACACAGCTGCTTGCTGTAATTTAACATTGGGACAGTAATCGTTTTATGGTATGTTACAGTAGGCACAATGTAAAATAACACTAACACTGCAGAGCAACGGTTAAGTGTGCTTCTTTCCACCGCAGAAGATTCCCGGTTCAAGGCGCCAGGAAGAGCATCTGGTGTAAAAGTAGTGCCAAATCAACATGCAAACAAGGGACATACTTTAACAGCCAGTGTGCTCTGTGTACGCCTGATTCTGTCAGATATCACAGTTATTTGGATGAGAGACCTCTTAAGAAACCAGAGGCCGTGTCTGTTTCTTCAGTTAAAACTGCTTCTCCAGGTAAAGCTGAAGCTGCATCAGGAAGGACATCCAGTGCAAATCTTGTGTCAAATCCCAATGCGGATCTGTACTGGATCCGCTGTGGTGATGCTGTTTGGATCCTGAACAATAAAACTGGACCAGCCAAAAGGCAAACAACAACAACACTGCAGAACAACAGCACAGTAACACTGTAGAACAGCAGGATCCTGCTGGAGACCCGAGCTGCTAGTTGGTTTCCATGCACCATGCATGAACGTGGAAACCAACTTTATAGTTTCAGACACATCAGAGACAGGTCGTATGGTATGATTACCTGTCCTCCTGCATTGAGCTGCTCCCACAGATCCCCGTGGATGGCATGGGCCTCATCTTCTAATGCGTCTACCTCCATCCGTGTGGTGGTTAAAGCCTGCGACAAACACAAACACTCCCTGTGAGACTTCAGTCTACATTGTTCTAATCAAAGTGAAAGATTCTGATCAGAATGTTTCTTTTTGATAGTATACAAATAATGAATGTTTATGGGTTCAATGGTACGAAGCCTCATTGAATGGAACATTCCATCTTCATTTTATGTCACAATTCCACATTTTCCATTTCATTCAGCAAATAAACGTGAGAATCATTCTCTCTGTTCACCTTCTCAGACATTACAGTCTGTTTTATAGCATTTTAATTTTAGTTTGTTTGTTTTTTGGGGGGTTTTTTTGTTTTTGTTTTTTTGGTGGGAGAGGGGGGGAATTATAGGTTCAACTTTTGCTGAAAGAGAGAGAAACAAACTCCATATTGAAGACGTGAGCTTGGGTCTGGAAAATTTAACTTAGTCTGATGTTTTTTAAGCAACCAAATAATATCAATTCAATGAAAATGAATAGTTGGGAAATAATCAGCATTGGTGCAATAGTTAACATTCTTGCCTCACAACAAGAAGGTCCTGAGTTCAGGTCCAACCATGCAATTTTTCCTGTAGATCTGAAGTTACTTCTGGAAGGTTATCTGGTGTCGAACTGGTCAAATCCACATTAGGTGTGGTAATGTTAGTGTGGTGACACTGAGCAATCAGGAGCTGTTAAAAGACCACCCACCCCAATACCATGCCCCGAAACACTCCGCTGATTCGAAAATACATTTTGACATGCACTGGCTTGACTCCATCACAATCCACCCTGAAAATGTAATTTTACTTGACTCAAACCTCCAGCAATAAATGTATTGGTTTCTGAGTAATTCTGTTTTGTAGATGTAGCAGCTGTAATAGTGGCCTCACTGGTTTGCACTGTTGCCCCACAGTAAGATATTTGTGGGATTGCTTTCTGTCTGGAATTTGCATGTTCTCCCCATGTTTGTGTGGGTTCCCTCTGGTTGCTCCAGCTTCCTCCCACTTCCAAAGACATGTAGCTTTGGGGAATTGGTGGCTTTAAATTGGCTGTAGGTGCGTGTGAATGTGTCTATATGTGGCCCTGCAATAGACTGGCGGCCTGTCCAGGGTGTACACCATCTCTTGTCCAATCACCTCTAGAATAGGTTCCACTCCTCACGAATCATAACTGGTCTCGAGAATGAATTGAATGCATGCAACCTGATTTATACTTGCAGCAGGATAACAGTTCATTTCTGTCTTGTTTTGTTTAACAGATGACACGTCTTACACTGGACGCCTGTGACAGCTCTCCTCTGATGTTGATAAGTTGGTTCTGCAGAGTTTCCTTTTTGTACTGGAGCTTCTCCAGGGTCATAGGCTGGCCATGGTACAGCTCCATCTCCTGGTGTGTGGCCACCAGTGTCTCCTCTAGGTTGTCCTGAGAATAACAGAATGAAAATTCATTCCTAAAGATCCAACACCAGATGCAGCACAGCTACTCCCACCCAATTATTATTATTATTATTATTATTATTATTATTATTTGCTATACATTAAGGTTCTCTTGGTGCACACTTTAAATTCCATTACATTACAATTGTGATGCTGACCGACAGGGTGGCCCTCTGAGAGAGCCGTGTCCGTAAGTTAGAGCAGCTTCTTACTTCAGTGAAGTTAGAGACATCACAGGCACTCCAAATGAGCTTACTGTTGCCCAGCTAGCACGTCCATTAGCACTAGCTTAGCTCTGCCAGCTAAAGATGATGGCTTTCGGACTGTTGTTAAGCGGAAGAACTTCTGTAAGACTCTGTGCCCAGTTGTTTCACCAGGTTCACAGTCGCAGCTGCCAAATGTGAACCATTTTTCAGGCTTGGACATGCCTGTTGATAGCCCTCCAAGCCAACGGGTGACTTCTACACCCATTTCCAGGCCAAAGCTCTGTGTCTTAGTGATAAAGGATTCTATCACCCGCAAATTTGGATTACAGATGCTGACATTAAGTGTATTCCTGGGGCCAGAGACATTGCCTCTCAGCTTAGGGTGCTGATGTTGCACAAGGATAGTTAGACAAAGGAACATGACACTAGGTACAGCCACATAGTTATTCACAATGACACCAATGATATTAGGATGAAACAATAGGAGGTCTAAAAAATGGACAATGAGAGGACTTGTGACCTTGCCAGAAAGATGTGTCAGCATCGATTAATAGTCTCTAGTCCCCTCTGATGTCATCGATTAGGTGGCCGTTGCAGTTTTGGAGACCGCAAAGCTTTAGTTTTATTGATGACTGCCCTCTTTCTGTAGTGGCCGTGGCTTGCTGATGGCGCACGGCCTTCACCCTACTGGGGAAGGTGCTGCAATCTTATCTGTAAACATAGATAGTGTGCTACAGGGAGGTTAACATTAGGACTCTAATGGCAGAAAACAGACACACTGATGGTCGAGTTGGAAAAGGGAGACATTTCATGCCACAAAAACTTTCCAATGTGGAAAATAGCGATAATTAGCAAATGCAGTGTACCGCACATTTCCCCCGGAGGAGCTGGGGGAGGTGTGTGTGGATCGGGAGGTCTGGGCGGCTTTGCTTGAGCTGCTGCCCCCGCGACCCGACTCCGGATAAAGCAGAAGAAATGGATGGATGGAAGGATGGATGGATGAATGGATGTTTATTTATCTTTCATGTACATATTTTATCCTGAGATTTATACTTAGATTTATTTTATTGATATTGCTTTTCTTTCTTTTTGGCATTCAGTATAGGATGGCAAAGTAAGAACTTCATTGTTCAGGGAAACATGTTTCTTTACTGTCCATATGACAATAAAGCTTGAGTTGAGCTGAGCTGATCACAGCACAGAAGATCAGCTAGAGTTTCTTAGCCACTTAAATGGAGCTTTTAACATCAGTGTTATCGTTGCTGTGGTTGTTTCTACTTGTTTGTGTAAAACATACGCATGTGTTTGAGCCAACAGCATATGCAGTAATTCTGTATGTATAGCAGATTATGGCTGGCTATAAACCTTTCCCTGCAGTCGTGCTTTTATTAGTGATGCCATCAGTGGTCCTCTCCGGTAACCATCACCTTATCAGGTGAGGTTTGTGTGTCCCTATGAACCTGAGAGTTGTGTTGTCTGGAGCCTTCATGGTCAGGCCAAATTGGTCTCAGGAGAGGGGCCAGACTAAGAACAGTTCAGAACAATTCAATGGACAAACAAGGAAGACAAAATGTGGCCAGGAGGAAGTCCAGTGTCGTAGACCGAACGGTCTCCCCTAAAAATGGGTTCCCCTGTCTTCACTGCGCATGCGTCATTTCAGAGCATCAGCAGCAATTCACCAATTATCGCTTCATTTCTGCTTAAAACTACACTCCAGTCATCATCTATCTCAGCGACAGATATGTGAAGCTTTTGTACAACAATCATTTCCACATTAATTCAGCATTATTTCAAAATAAAAGATGGGGGGGGGGTGATCAATGCACCACAGCAGCACGTCTGAGTCTGACTCTCTGACTCTGACTCCACACACAAAGTGATCAAAGGGAATGTGATTATTAACCATCAGATGACAAAATAAAACCTCTTAAATCATTCTGAAGTCAATTTTAAGCAGAAATGAGGCAATAATCAGTGAATCCCTGCTGACGCTCCGAAATGACGCATGGAACGTAAAGGCGGGGAGACGAATTTTTATGGGGTACCACTCGGTCTGTGACACCGGGGCCCCCATATGGACCCAGGCCTGGACGGAAGGCCTGTTAGCAAATGCCTGGTGGCCTCGCCTCCACGCGCAGCCTCGGCTCCGCAACCATGCTCTTTGATAGGGGCGGACTTTATTCTACTCTGGAGTTGCCTGGGTGTAAAGTGCGCAAATGCATTGGAGTTTGACCTGGTAGAAGAGAGGGCTGTCCTTCAGGTTGTGAGAGGAAAAGCTCTGACTGTTGTTTGTGCGTTTGCACCGGACATATTCGGCCTTCTTCAGTTCTTTGGCTAGAGTCCTGCATAGGGCTCCAGTGGAGGAATCCATTGTTCTGCTGGGGGACTTCAACAATGACAGAGACACCTGGAGATGATTGGAAGGAAAGGCCTCCCTGATCTAAACCCGAGTGGTTGTTTGTTATTGGACTTCTGTACCAGTAATGGACTGTCCATAAAGAACACCATGTTCAAACATAAGGATGCTCAGAAATGGACATGGTACCAGAGCACCCTAGGCCGAAAGTCAATGATAGATTTTGTGATCGGATCATTTGATCAGAGGCTGCATATTCTAGATACTCGGGTGAACAGAGGGTGGGTTGCTGGTGAGTTGGATGGAGTATGGGGGAGGACTTTGAACAGACCTGGTAAGCCCAAATGGATAGTGTGGGTGAACTGGGAATGTCTGGAGGAGCTTATTGTGTCCGAAAGATCTTCAACTCACACCTCCAATGGAGCTTTTCTGGCATCCCTGTGGAGGTTGGGGGCATTGAACTAGAATGGGTAATGTTCAAAGCTTCCATTATTAAAGCTGCAGCAGAGAGCTGAGGACTGAAGGTCTTAGGTACCTCAAGGGTCGGCAACCCACAAACACTGTGGTGGACACCAGTAGTCACCGGCTATCTCAGAGGACTCTGGAATCATTTGCAAGGTACCAATAGGCCAGAAGGGTGTCAGCCTCTGTTGTGGGGGAGGCAAAGCAGTGGGTGTGGGAGGCATTCGGAGTGACCACGGAGAAGGACTTTTGGTCGGCACCAATCTGCTTCTGGAGGACCATGCGGCACCTCAGGAGAGGAAAATGGGGAACCGTCCGAGCTGTGTACAGTAAAGGATGAGACTCTGTTGACCTCAACTTAGGAGGTAATCAGTCGCTGGAAGGAGCACTTTGACAAAGTCCTGCATCAGACTGGAGCACCCCCTGCCATAGAGGCAGAGCTGAAAACTGATGGGGTATCATCATCAGTTTCCCTGGTGGAAGTCACTGAGGTATTCAAACAACTCTGCAGTGGTAAAGCCCTGGGGGTTGATAAGATCCATCAAGAAATGCTGAAGGGTGTGGGTGTGGAGGGACGGTCATGGATAAGATGTCTCTTCAACATTGTGTGAAGGTCTGGGACAGTGCCAAAGGAGTGGCAAACTGGGGTGGTGGTCCCCATATTTACAAAAGGAGACCAAAGAGTTTGTGCCAATTACAGGGGCATCACACTACTCAGCCTCCCTGGTAAAGTCTACTCCAGTTAGTTAGGCAACCTGGATTTGACTTTCATGACAGAAGTGTTGACGTCAAAGCATTTGAAGTTGTAGAACTCGCAGCACACACACACACACACACACACACACACAAAGTTACCTTCTCCATTCTCAGCCTGTGGACGAGAGCTTCATGGTCTTTCAAATTCCTGTTCTGCTCACACAGGCGTCCCAAAAGTTTCTGTCAGAGGACACCAGGAAGTTTAGTTATTTTACCGAGTGAAGAACACAAATCAAAAATGTGCTCTTTTAAAACAAGCATAAGAACATTCTTGATACAACAAGATAAATCAGGGAACAGCAATTTAGGATAAATCAAATCAAATCAAATCAATTTTATTTATATAGCGCCAAATCACAACAAACAGTTGCCCCAAGACACCTTATATTGTAAGTCAAGGCCATACAATAATTACGGAAAAACCCCAACGGTCAAAACGACCCCCTGTGAGCAAGCACTTGGCGACAGTGGGAAGGAAAAACTCCCTTTTAACAGGAAGAAACCTCCAGCAGAACCAGGCTCAGGGAGGGGCAGTCTTCTGCTGGGACTGGTTGGGGCTGAGGGGAGAGAATCAGGAAAAAGACATGCTGTGGAGGGGAGCAGAGATCAATCACTAATGATTAAATGCAGAGTGGTGCATACAGAGCAAAAAGAGAAAGAAACACTCAGTGCATCATGGGAACCCCCCAGCAGTCTAAGTCTATAGCAGCATAACTAAGGGATGGTTCAGGGTCACCTGATCCAGCCTAACTATAAGCTTTAGCAAAAAGTAAAGTTTTAAGCCTAATCTTAAAAGTAGAGAGGGTGTCTGTCTCCCTGATGTGAATTGGGAGCTGGTTCCACAGGAGAGGAGCCTGAAAGCTGAAGGCTCTGCCTCCCATTTTCTACTCTTACAAACCCTAGGAACTACAAGTAAGCCTGCAGTATGAGAGCGAAGCGCTCTATTGGGGTGATATGGTACTATGAGGTCCCTAAGATAAGATGGGACCTGATTATTCAAAACCTTATAAGTAAGAAGAAGAATTTTAAATTCTATTCTAGAATTAACAGGAAGCCAATGAAGAGAGGCCAATATGGGTGAGATATGCTGATAACACAGTGAATGGTACTTGGACTATTTTTTAGCAACTTGTGGTCTGTCTCAAATGTTGCACACATCCAAAAAAAAAACAAAAAAAAAACCTTGCCATTTCCTAATGTGCACCACACAGTCAGGATCAAATGATTAGTCAGTATTGAAAGTTCTAAAATGACTACAAAGTATCTTACACTGGTTTCAATTTCATTAATCTTCAGAGTGGGGTGGAGCTCTCTGCTGTAGATGTCGGGGAAAGGAGCATCTGTAAAAACAAAGATCCACAACATCATTCATTCTGATCTTTTGCAAAAATGATTCGAACCAGCAGAAACATAACTTAACAGGTGTCAGCATCAATGAGTGTGACTACACCCATTATGGATCTATTCCAACTCAAGTGTGTTACACCAGAAGGCAGTCTGTAGGTTTCATTGTTAGTCTATGTTTCTACTCAATCAGGCCAAAAACTGGAAATCCAAATGCTTATAGCAACAGCTTGTCCATGCTCATTCCTTTTCCATATGATCATAAGCTTCTTTCATTAACAACCTGTCATTTTTGAAAGGAGCCACAAAGGATCTTTGCACAATTGAGAAGATATGTCTAACTGACTTTAATGACAAAATTGTATCTCATGTTTCATGAGTGAAAATGCTGTTAAATCATAAGTTCACTATTTTACAACCCAAGTAATACTGATAGCCACTTGGGGCCTACTGAAGCATTTGGTGTTTTTTTTTTTTACTGATCCCAATAGATGGCAGTGTCTATCAAAAAAAAAATAAAAATAATAATAATAATAAAAATAATAATAATAAAATTCAAAGCAAAATGCACTCTAGTTTTCTTCAAACCCGAGACTGACATCTAGTGGGCCAAAAAACATAAATACGAGGTCTGTGATAAAAGTAACCGACCTTATTATTTTTTTCAAAAACCATATGGATTTGAATCATGTGTGATTACATCAGACATGCTTGAACCCTCGTGGGCATGCGAGAGTTTTTTTCACACCTGTCGGGTTACGTCATTCGCCCGTGGGCAGTCTTTGAGTGAGGAAGTCGCCCACCCTCTCGTTCGTTTTTTTCATTGTTAGGGAATGGCTCAAAGACTGCTGCTTGTTGATAAAATTTTTTTCAAAAACTGTAAGCACAAGTTGAGTGGGACACCATTCGATAAATTCAGCTGTTTTCGGTAAAAATTTTAAAGGCTGCTGAGAGATTTTGGTCTGGTAGTGTCGCTTTAAGGACGGCCCACGGCGCCTGACGGCGATCTGCGCGTCGGCGGCAGCGTCTCGCCAGTTCAAGTTGAAACTTCCTCATTTCAGCTCTGTTGACCCAGTAAGTCATCAGAGAACAGAGAACTTTCAGAAAGAAGTCGGCAATGAGGAGTTTATATCGGACATTCCATTGTTAACGGACAGTTTGTAATGAAGAACGTGCAGGCAGGTCGCATGTCGGGCCGGACCCGACCGCGGGGGGTCGCGACAGGAAAACACCTCCGTGTTGGAAACCTTAACGGGCAAGTTGGAAATGCCCAAGCTGTTAAACAATTTCTCAGTTACTCACTGTTGAAAGCCATCAAAAGCCGCCTCAATTTTACAAATGGTTTTCAACACGGAGGTGTTTTTCCTGTCGCGGCGCACACAGATTCGCCGAGTCGTTTCAGTGACGACTCTGCGAATTTGCGCGCCCGTCTTTCATTACAAAATGTCCTTAAACAGTGGAATGTCCGCATAAAGTCCTCATGCCAGCCTCTTCTGAATCTTCTCTGTTCTCTCACTACGTCCTGGGTGAATTAAGCCTTAAATTAGGATGTTTTCAGGTCGAACAGGCCAACGACGGCGCCTGAAGCGCTGCGCGACGTCCCGCTCCATGGGAAGGTCCTTACAGCGACAGAAACACCCCATAATCTCTCATCAGCTGTTAAACTTTTCACCGAAAACCAGCTTAATTTCTCGAATAGTGTCCACTCGGATATCCCTCACAGGTCCAGAAAAAATGTTGATAAAGCAACGCGCGCCGTCCGCAGCGGCTATTCAGACAAAGAGATTCCGACGGGCGGGGTGGAGCACTCCTCACTCAAGGCCTGCCCACAGGCGAATGACGTTACCGACACGCGTGAAAAACTCACGCATGCACACGAGGGTTCAAGCTTGTCTGACGTAAAAACATATGAATCAAATCCATTTATTTTTTGAAAAAATAAAAAGGACCGCTTTTTTCATCACAGACCTCGTAAATATGCAAATGTTTCATTTTCATACTGATTTGGCAATCAGTACCTAGTAATATTAAAACGCTGGCAATCATGACAATGGGCACTCTATTCTCACTTGATGATTGCTTGATATGGAAAAAAAAATACTGTTTTGAAAGAAAAATGTTTTGCAAGAAATATATGATTGACAATGGGGCAGCCATAGCTGGAGATGAAAAATACCCATATTCACAAATAGCAACAAAATAGCACTAATCAAGGCATATATATATATATACGAGGTCTGTCCGTAAAGTATAGGTCCTTTTTATTTTTTTCAAAAACTATATGGATTTCATTCATATGTTTTTACGTCAGACGTGCTTGAACCCTCGTGCGCATGCGTGAGTTTTTCCACGCCTGTCGGTGACGTCATTCGCCTGTGAGCACTCCTTGTGGCAGGAGTCGTCCAGCCCCTCGTCGGAATTCCTTTGTCTGAGAAGTTGCTGAGAGACTGGCGCTTTGTTTGATCAAAATTTTTTCTAAACCTGTGAGACACATCGAAGTGGACATGGTTCGAAAAATTAAGCTGGTCTTCAGTGAAAATTTTAACAGCTGATGAGAGATTTTGAGGTGATACTGTCGCTTTAAGGACTTTTCACGGTGCGAGACGTCGCTCAGCGCTCTCAGGCGGCGTCATCAGCCTGTTTCAAGCTTAAAACCTCCACATTTCAGGCTCTATTGATCCAGGACGTCGTGAGAGAACAGAGAAGTTTCAGAAGAAGTCGGTTTCAGCATTTTATCCGGATATTCCACTGTTAAAGGAGATTTTTTTAATGAAAGACGTGCGGGCGGATTGCAGCGTCGGCTCGCAGCCGCCGCGACGCTCCGCCACAGGAAAAACACCTCTGTTGGAAGCCTTGAGGACACGTTGGAACATCTCCAGCTGATAAACAATTTCTCATATACTTACTCCACTGAAAGCCATCAAAAGCCAACTGGATTTTACAAATGGTTATCAACACGGAGGTGTTTTTCCTGTGCCGCCGCGCCGCGTCGGCTGCGTCCCGACGCGCGGACCCGTCCGCACGTCTTTCATTAAAAAAATCTCCTTTAACAGTGGAATATCCGGATAAAATGCTGAAACCGACTTCTTCTGAAACTTCTCTGTTCTCTCACGACGTCCTGGATCAATAGAGCCTGAAATGTGGAGGTTTTAAGCTTGAAACAGGCTGATGACGGCGCCTGAGAGCGCTGCGCGACGTCTCTCACCGTGAAAAGTCCTTAAAGCGACAGAATCACCTCAAAATCTCTCATCAGCTGTTAAAATTTTCACTGAAAACCAGCTTAATTTTTCGAACCATGTCCACTTCGATGTGTCTCACAGGTTTAGAAAAAATTTTGATCAAACAAAGCGCTAGTCTCTCAGCAACTTCTCAGACAAAGGAATTCCGATGAGGGGCTGGACGACTCCTCCCACAAGGAGTGCTCACAGGTGAATGACGTCACCGACAGGCATGGAAAAACTCACGCATGCGCACGAGGGTGCAAGCATGTCTGACGTAAAAACATATGAATGAAATCCATATAGTTTTTGAAAAAAATAAAAAGGACCTATACTTTACGGACAGCCCTCTATATATATATATATATATATATATATTCTTAGGTGCATGTGCCCTGTGAGAGACATAATCTAAAAAAAATCTGGAAATCATAATGCATGATATTTATTTGTATGTTACTGCTGCAAATAAGTATTTACCAATCAGCAAGATTTCTGGCTCACACAGACCTGTCAATTTTTCTTTAAGAAGCCCTCTTATTCTGCACTCTTTACCTGTATTAATTGCACCTGTTTGAACTTGTTACCTGTATAAAAGACACCTGTTCACACACTCAATCAATCACACTCCAACCTGTCCACCATAGCCAAGACCAAAGAGCTGTCTAAGGACACCAGGGACAAAACTGTAGACCTGCACAAGACTGGGATGGACTGCAGGACAACAGGCAATCAGCTTGGTAGAAGACAACAACTGTTATGATTATTTATTAGAAAGTGGAAGAAACACAAGATGACTGTCAATCTCCCTCAGTCTGGGATTCCATGCAAGATCTCACTTTGTGGGGTGAGGATGATTCTAAGAAAGCTCAGAACTACACAGGAGGACCTGGTCAATGACCTGAAGAGAGCTGGGACCACAGTCACAAAGATTACATTAGTAACACATGATGCTGTCATGGTTTAAAATCCTGCAGAGCAGCAAGGTCCCCCTGCTCAGGCCAGCACATGTCCAGGCCCATTTGAAGTTCACCAGTGACCATCTGGATGATCCAGAGGAGGCATGGGAGAAGGTCATGTGGTCAGATGACACCAGAATAGAGCTTTTTGGAATCAACTCCACTTACCATGTTTAGAGGATGAGAACAACCCCAAGAAAACCATCCCAACCGTGAAGCATGGGGGTGGAAACATCATACTCTGGGGGTGCTCTTCTGCAAAGGGGACAGGACGACTGCACTATATCGAAGGGAGGATGGATGGGGTCATGTATTGCCAGATTTTGGCAAACAACCTCCTTCCCTCAGTAAGAGCATTGAAGATGGGTCATAGCTGGGTCTTCCAGCATGACAATGACCCCAAACAGACAGCCAGGGCAACTAAGGAGGGGCTCTGTAAGAAGCATTTCAAGGTCCTGGAGTGGCCTGGCCAGTCTCCAGACCTGAATTCAATAGAAAATCTTTGGAGGGAGCTGAAACTCCAAACCTGAAAGATTTGGAGAAGATCTGTATGGAGGAGTGGACCAAAATCCCTGCTGTATGGAGGAGTGGACCAAAATCCCTGCTGCAGTGTGTGCAAACCTGGTGAAAAACTACAGGAAACGTTTGACCTCTGTAATTGCAAACAAAGGCTACTGTACCAAATATTAACATTGATTTTCACAGGTGTTCAAATACTTATTTGCAGCAGCAACATACAAATAAATTATTAAAAATCATACATTGTGATTTCCAGATTTTTATTTTTTTATTTTTAGATTATGTCTCTCACAGTGGACGTGCACCTAAGATGAAAATTTCAGACCCCTCCATGATTTCTAAGTGGAAGAACTTGCAAAATCACGGGGTGTTGAAATACTTATTTTCCTCACTGTATATATGTATGTGTGTGTGTGTCTGTAAAGGCGTATATGCTTTAGATCAACCATCTAAGTGTTTTAGCTGTTGAGATAAACAGAAAAGGTTTACACTAAAATCTAATCACCTTTACATATCTATCAAGTAATCTCACCATGAATCTTATAAGAAATCAGCTGAGCTGCTTTTGAGTTATCTTGTCCACATTCAAACAGACACAAACACATGTCAGTAAAAACACCTGGCTATGTATGTATGTGCTACAAATGAGCTGAAGCCATGTTTATTTAAACACGGCTACAGACTTTATAAAGTAGTTCCATTGAGTTACTATGGAAATTTAATAATATCACCAGTAATATACTGTAGTTTGTTAGTAATCATAAAATGCAGAAAGACATCAATAAGTACACTATGCAGTTTAAGGTTCAGTAAGATTTGGTTTGACTTTATTTAGAACTCTGACATAGATTGTTCTACTTGAACACAAAGTGTTAACTTTCCATTGTGAAGCTGTGACCCTCACACAGTGACAGACTGTAAACTGACTCAGTCAAGCATGATGAAGTCAAATGGTGTAAAAAAAAGAAAAAACTATTTTTTTTTTAATACGGTGAAAAGTATATTTGAACTTTTTGCTGGTCACATGTCCTGCATTCTTGGGTGATCTTAAAAAGTGAAACCCAAGTCATAGCTTTTTAACTCGGCCAGTTTTGAATGAATATGTATTCAACGTGGTGGAAGGGTTGTGTGTTAGTCAAGGATAAAGTGGTTCTGTTTTGGACAGGATTTATCAAATGTCAAGGCTACCTGGCGGACCTGGTTGAGCCCTACGTACCGGCTCGGGCCCTGCGTTCGCAGGGTGCAGGACGTCTTTGTGTTCCTAGGGTGAATAAAAAGTCTGCGGGTCACAGAGCTTTTTCTTATTGTTCTCCTGCTTTGTGGAACGATCTTCCTGCACAAATAAGGCGGATGGATTCTGTGGAGACTTTTAAGTCGAGACTGGAATGACTCATTTGTTCTCCCTGTTTTATCGTAAGTATAATAAGATATTATATGTTTTTATTCTTTTTATTTTTTATGGTTTTGCTTTTTTGTTATGGTTTTGTGTTATTTGTTTAATTATGTCATGTGAAGTGCCTTGAGGCGACCTTGTTGTGATTTGGTGCTATATAAATTAAAAAAATTGAAATATGAAGGCTACACAGAACCATTTATATTATTATATTATATTATATTATATTTATATTATTATATTATGACATCACTGAATCACAAACAAATAATATGCCTGAATCGGTGTCATACTACACATCTTAGCGCCCAATCTAGTTCACTGTGCTGCAATATGACTGAGGTTGTAAAAAAGTGAATTTGTCCTTTAAGTGGCTTCTGTCAAGCACATGAAGCTTCGTGAAACAGGAAAAACAATAATGAAACAAATTTCAATTTGAAGTAATTTAGAAATGAAGACAGTAATAGCTGCTTTGTGGATCCTACCTGCTGGTCTAGGTACTCCAGGTTTCGCTGGAGCTGAAGGTCTAATATGTCCTCCTGAGCGAAGCAACAGTGACAGCAACAAACGTGAAGACAACACAGACACGCACACACAGCAGGTAGAAAGCCTTCAGATGAGACAGAAGCAAAGCAAACCCTGCGGCAACGTTACAGCTGCTGTCTAGCGGCACATCAGCAGCACACCAACACAGAAGAGCTTCACCTGACAGATGTTTCACTTACTGTGCTACAGAAACACGATAATTACATTGTTATATAATGTTTATAATAAAAAGATGCCTGTAATCAATCTGGATCAGCAGTGTCCTGTACTGCAGGACACTACAGGTGTCAGAATCCCAGTGTGGGACCATGTTTTTCATTACAAATTGATAAATGCTTTAGTGTCCAAACTGTTTTTTAATGTGTTGTAGGCCTTAAATGGAGGAATGGATGTACAGCGGGTAAAATAAGCATTGAACATGTTATCATTTTTCTCACTAAATCTATTTCTACAGGTGCAAATGACATGAAATTTTCACCAGATGTGGGTAACAACCCAAGTAATCCACACATACAAAGAAATTAATGACAGGGAAAAAGTACTGAACACGCTGACTGAAATTTATGTAATTCTTTGTACAAAAGCCTTTGTTGGTAATGACAGCTTCAAGACTACTCCTATGTGGAGAAACTTGGCTCATGCATTGCTCAGGGGTGATTATGATCCATTCTTCCACACAAACAGTCTTCAAATGTTGACGGATCCGTGGACCTCTTCTGTGAACTCTGATCTTTAGTTCTTTACATAGATTTTCTGTTGGATTAAAGTCAGATGATTGGCTGGACCATTCAAGCAGCTTTCTTTTCATTCTCTGAAACCAGTTGAGAGTTTCCTTGGTAGCGTGTTTGGGATCACTGTCTTGGTGGAATGTCCACCCTTGTTTCATCTTCATCATCCTGGTAGATTTTTACGAAGAATGCCCCTGTACATTTTTCCATTTATCCTTCCTTCAATTCTATGAGGTTTGCCAGTGTCATCTGCTGAAAAACAGCGTCACATCTCCAAACTTTACTGTCGGTATGGTGTTTTTGGAATGACGTGTAGTATCATTTGACCTCCAAACATTGGTGTGTATTATGGCATCCAAAGAGTTCAATTTCGGTCTCATCTGACCAGACTAAATTCTCCCAGTATTTCACAAGTTTGTCTAAATGTTGTTCAGCAAACTTTAAATGAGCTTCAAAAATGCTTTTTCTTCAGCAATGGAGTCTTGTGTGAGAGTGTGCATACAGGCCATGGAGGTTGAGTACATTACTTGTTTTCTTTGAAACAATTGTTCAGTTGCTCTCCACAAATGGTCCTTGGCTCTTGGACAACTCGTCTGATGATTATTTTCACTCCTCTGTCAGAAATCTTGCAAGGCGCACCTGGCTGTGTATGGTGACATTATGTTCCTTCTACTTTCAGATTGTGGCCCCACAGTGCTCACTAAAACATTCAGAAGTTTAGAAATCCTTCTGTAACCAATGCCATCAGTATATTTTGCAACAAAAAACTTGTGAAGATCATGAGAGAGCTCTTTGGTTTTAACCAACATGACATGATTCTTGTGTGACACCTTGGTAATGAGACACCTTGATATAGGCCATCAGTTGGGACTGAAACAGGTGATATTAATTTGCACTGACAAGGGGCAGGATTGCTTTCTAATTACTGGTAGATCTGAGCTGGTGTCTTGGCTTTCCATGCCTTTCTTGCACCTCCCTTTATTCATATGTTCAATACTTTTTTTCTGCGCCCTTTCACATTATTACACATAATATCTGTACTTATTTGTTTTGATTTCTTTGTATGTGTGGATTACTTGGGTGGTTGCTGACATCTGGTGAAAATTTCATGTCAGTATCACCTTTAGAAATGTATTTACAAATAAAAATGGTGACATGTTCAATACTTATTTTACCCAATATATTAACAAATAAACTAACCACATGAAACATGAAGTATCATGTGTTCATGGTATTTGCAATGAAACAAAAGTTAATCTAAATGCAATAGTTACATTTTTTTTTAACCTGCATTTTCCATATTGTGTCAACTTTGTTTCTGATTTGGGGTTGTAAAACAAAAACATTTGAAAGCATAACATATAGTACATGAACATAACTTTGCAATATTATTGTTAATTCATAGACTGTTGCTCAGTATCAAAACTGCTCAGTTGGCTTTCAACAACTATAGAGTCATACATCGTGGGAATAAGGACCTAAAATTGTGTTTAAGAATGGCACCTGAACCTATTAAATGGGTGTGTCAACTTTGCAAGTGACACACAGACTGTCTGCACAGACACATGGGAACGGACTCAATGTCAGGAGAGTAAACAGCCAGAGCAAAAGGTTCAGACACAGAATTGTGGTAGACGGCAGACAGATCTGGAAATCCTACAGCCAGCTGAAGCTGAAAAGCAAAGCTGCAAATCCTGTGTAAGCACATTTACTCCAGCTGAGTTCTATCTTTCACTGTGTGTGTGTGTGTGTGTGTGTTAGTGCACAAATGTATGTTTGACAGAACAGGAGCAGCACATACCATTTTGCTGTGGATGGAGGGGGATACAGGGTAGTTGTAGTGGTATATTCCATGATTTAAGGACCTTCTATCACCAGGATAGTCATACTGAAGGAAGGAAGGAATGATGGAGAGAAGGAAGGGAAGAAGAGAGTAAGGATGGGTAAGGATGGAGGGGAGTATGTTAGAGTGGAGTATGATGAATATGATAACATATGGAGACACTGTCAAAACAGAACAAATAGCTAACCAGCATTTATTTCCACCCAAGTTGTACTAATAAACATACACACACACACACACACACACACACACACACACACACACACACACACACACACACACACACACACACACACACACACACACACACACACACACACACACACACACACATTTTCAACCACTAACTCCAATTAAGGGTCATGGGGGGCTGGAGTCTATCCCAGCAGTCATAGAGCGTGAGGTAGGGTACATCCTGGACAGGACGCCTGTCACAGGGCCACATATAGACAAACAAACACAGTCACACCCACACGCACACCTACGAACAATTTCAAGTGTCCAATCCACAACCTGCGTGTCTTTAGATGTGGAAGTTGGAGCACCTAGACAGAACCCAGACAAACACAGGGAAAACATGCAAACTCCACACAGAAAGACCACGGGTGGGAATCGAACCCATGACCTTTTTGCTGTGATGCAACAGTGCTAACCACTGATCCACTGTGATGCCACTACTAATAAACATACACAGCAAAATCACCAGTGTTAACTTAATACTGTTGGTGTTAATTTAACACTGACAGTTAAATTAATACTGCCAGTGTCTATATATTCCTCACTGACCCAGTGTGGACCCATATAGACACTGTCAGTACTCATTTAACACTGGCGATTTTGCTGTCTATGCCTTATGTCAGATTTTTAAATAAATATCTGAATAAATAAACATGTTTTTCATTTGTGTGGCCCATTACTGATTTTGCTCATGTTTTTTACTGATCAAAGTACACTAACCATCCCATTTATATCTATTAAATCTAATGTCCCTTATTCTACATCTCAAAGATCTGTTTCATACAGATAACATTAAAATGTTCATTGACTTACAGTGGGGCCAAAAAAGTATTTAGTCAGCACCTGATTGTGCAAGTTCTCCTCCTTAGAAAGATGAGAGAGGTCCGTAATTTTCATCATAGGTACTCTTTAATTGTGAGAGACAAAATGAGAAAAAAAAAATCCAGGAAATCACATTGTAGGATTTTTAAATAATTTATTTGTAAATTATGGTGGAAAATAAGTATTTGGTCACCCACAAACAAGCAAGATTTCTGGCTGTCCGCCACTCATTTCCTGTATTAATGGCACCTGTTGGAACTCGTTATCTGTATAAAAGACACCTGTCCACAGCCTCAAACAGTCAGACTCCAAACTCAACCGTGGCCAAGACCAAAGACCTGTTGAAGGACACCAGGAAGAAAATTGTAGCTGTGCACCAGGCTGGGAAGAGTGAATCTACAATAGTCAAGCAGGTTTGTGTGAATAAATCAACTGTGGGAGCAATTGTAAGAAAATGGAAGACATACAAGACCACTGATAATCTCCCTCGATCTGGGGCTCCACGCAAGATGTCATCCCATGGGGTCAAAATGATCATTAGAACAGTGAACAAAAATCCCAGAACTACACGGAGGGACCTCATGAATGACCTGCAGAGAGCTGGGACCAAAGTAACAAAGGCTACACACTATGCAGAGAGGGTCTCAAATCCTGCAGTGCCAGGCATGTCCCCCTGCTTAAGCCAGTACATGTGCAGGCCCGTCCGAAGTTTGCTAGAGAGCATATGGATGATCCAGAAGAGGATTGGGAGAATATTATGTGGTCAGATGAAACCAAAATAGAACTTTTTAGTAAAAACTCAACTCGTCATGTTTGGAGGAAGACAAATGCTGAGTTGCATCCCAAGAACACCATACCTACTGTGAAGCATGGGGGTGGAAACATCATGCTTTCAGGTTGTTTTTCTGCAAAGGGGACAAGACGACTGATCTGTGTTAAGGGAAGAATGAACGGGGCCATGTATCATGAGATTTTAAGCCAAAGCCTTCTTCCATCAGTGAGAGCATTGAAGATGCAACGTGGCTGGGTCTTCTAGCATGACAATGATCCCAAACACACCGCTCACGCAACAAAGGAGTGGCTCCTTAAAAAGCATTACAAGGTCCTGGAGTGGCCTAGCCAGTCTCCAGACATCAACCCCATAGAAAATTTGTTGAGGGAGTTGAAAGTCTGTGTTTCCCAGCGACAGCCCCAAAACATCACTGCTCTAGATAGAGCTGCATGGAGGAATGGGCCAAAATACCAGCTACAGTGTGTGCAAACCTGGTGAGGACTTACAGGAAATGTTTGACCTCTGTCATTGCCAACAAAGATTATGTTACAAAGTATTGAGTTGAACTTTTGTTATTGACCAAATACTTATTTTCCACCATAATTTACAAATAAATTCTTTAAAATTGCTACAATGTGATTTCCTCATTTTCTCATTTTGTCTCTCGTAGTTGAAGTGTATCTATGATGAAAATTACAGACCTCTCTCATCTTTCTAAGTAGGAGAACTTGCACAATCAGGGACTGACTAAATACTTTTTTACCCCACTGTAAAATCTCAAATTTCTTTTCCTGATTGTTTATGAGTGACCTTAAATCCTGATCAGCATGTTAGCTGACTAATCTATCCCCTCTTTTATGCATGCGCTCCTAAAGTTGTCTGGATCAACTTGGACCAGATGTTAAACAGAATGTTATGTTTGATTAAGCCCAAGTGTGAACGGAAAAAATGGTTTATTGATGACTGCCACAAAACTGGAAAAAACAAACAACCGTGAGTGAAGAACGGCCACATACCCAAAGACATAAATGAAAATATCTAACTGAAGACATGATGGTTTTCATAAAGTTTTACCAGTTCAGGTTTTGGTGTAACAAGGCAACTGCCAGTACATTCCCTGGGGTCTAAAATAGTCCAGGCTGGTTGATATCCTGGGGTATACTTTTATTTTGAAAATAGAAATTGCCAATCCCAAATACTACCTTGGGGTATAGTTAGGGAATAACCCTGCTGTGTCTGATGATTTGCGGACGTTCATGCTGGATTTTACGGTAGCAAATTGAGTTTTTTTAAAAGGAGTTTTACCGGCTCCACTAACACGTCGCTGCGACCATAATCCACCATGAATGTCCACAAATCATCAGACACAGCAAGGTTATTCCCATTCTAATCCAGTTCCATCATTTGCACGGTTTATTTTTCTGTCGGGGAATCGTGAAAGGGTGTGGTCGGCATGTCAAAGCTTACCGCTGCAACAGCGTCATCATGCCCAACTGGAAATTCTGTGAGCAGACCCACAGATTTCTCCATCTCCTCAGCTGCATTGAGTTAAATCCACAGTAAATCCATCAATCAGTCCAGTTAAATCCACGCATTTTGGGACTGTTGTAGCTGCACTAGTTTCTGTCGGTCTCAGGTGACACCTGTGCAGCAACGCGGTTAGGGGTGGAGCAACACATCAAATGTGAAACGGTTTTAATATTTCACCACCATCAACGTGATATTTTATGGTTTGAAATCTCACATGAGTAACCAATCAGATTTGCGGAAAAAATGTAATTGGATTAGAATCCAGAATATACATGTAGGCAGTGGTGGGCACAGATAACCAAAAAATTAACATCGATAACAGATAATCAGATAACTGAAAAGTTATCTTTGATAAAATAAAACGATAAACCACCCAAAAATGTATCAGAAGTTACAGATAACCGATAAATTCCAATACTGTCTCTGGTACATTTGCAACTACTAATAAGCTGAATTTGAGTTTTAACACCACAATGGCTTGTACTAGTATTAAAAGTAACAACAGACCCAAACAATGAGGCCACACTTTTGTCTTTGAACATCCTACTCCCTGTTGGAAGCTCTTGTTTACTACACAACAAAGGCCACAAGGAGCCCCCAGAGTGCAGCCATAAAGCCAGCTCTCTACAATCACAACACTCCGGTCAGGCGGAGGTCTTGGAAAATAAAGTAATGCAAACTTATGGTTTTGATTTATAAATAACATTAATTCCGACAGAATAACTCCATTAATGTCAATTCTGTCATTTGTATAAAGTTAAAATATAACATATATCTTTTAATGTTGAATAATGCACTAATTCTGAGGTTTTGTAACAAACACAGACAGATCGCAAAGGATTCTGGGTAAAAGTGCCTCTGCTAAACACAGATTGGTTCAGTCATTCATTATGTAAACCAACACGTTAATGTGACATCTGTTGGTGTTTACAGATAAATGTACTTTTGTAAATATTCCATTTTTTATTTGTAAAAACAGGCATTTTTACGGAGCCCTGGAAGTGTCATCGTAAAATGTTTTGTATATGGAGAGAATGTGCGCTCGTTTTATTAGTGCCGTGCACACTTTTGATGATGATGTAAAATGTGCACTCAATATTGTCTTGACACATAAATGCTGGCTTTACACTGTGCGAGTTTTGGCCCTTTTTTCAGATGATTTTTCATTCGTTCGAGAATTTGTTGGACTGAGTTTCAGGTTAATCACGCGTCCTGCATCGTGTAGAGTACATGGAGTAACAAGCTGTGTTTAACATCTCACGACCATCTCTGGTCGCCAATCGTATGGTCAGATGAAAATCAAGCCTGTTTGATATTATTCTGGTCAGCCGTCGTGAGGGTATCCTGCTGCAGAAGAGCTGCAAGCATCCAACCACTCGCACTGTGCATGTGCAAACATCACAGAGCTGTCTTGTAATGTTTTGTTGTTGTTGTTTTGTTTTGTTTTAAACTTAATTTGTAAAAAAAAAAAAGAAAAAAAAAAAGCCATTTGCAAAGCCAAAAAGTTGATTTGACAACCATCTGATATAATCGGGGTCAAACTAAATAGAACACTGCCATCTACTGGTGCCCAGATGCTTAGTATTTAGGGTGAATACTGCCATGAACACTACTGGCCAGTAGATGGCAGTAGAGGCCTTGAAAACTTGCCAAAACAAAATTCCAGATAATCCGTGTCTGCTACATTTAAAATGCGTGGAATTTAACAAACGCAAACACAGTAACAACGTCTATAAACCCAGAGAATATATTCACGAGAGTTAGGCACTAGAGTTTAATGCTGTTGTCTATGGAGCCTGAACAGAGTGTCTGAAATGCATTTGTCCTGTCGTGAACGTACTGAGATTAACCTATCCTACCCATAATGCATTGCTGGGCACACAGCATGTGCTCACTAAAACCTTAAAAATTAGCACATTACTTTAAAACTAAAACATATTTTCACTTTATAAAGCTTCAGACATGACAGTAATTTTAAATAACTTGTCCCAAAATGAGTTTGGCTAAAAATTTGAACCATAAGTTAAAAATGTATGCTTGTGGATGACTTGGGTGATATTTTTTTTTGTGTGTGTGTTTTGTGATCAGTTCTCCTTTGCCTGCAGAGGATAGAGTGGTTTCTCCTGAAAGCAGCTCTGTTCTGTTTACAGAGGGTAGAACTACACATCTGTTACAAAACTTTTTAACAGGTAGGTGCTGAACTGGTTTTAAATTTGAAAAATGTTTGTCGCTGTTCAACTTTGTTTATTGGTCTAAAAGTTATTGGACAAAAATTTATCGGAAGATAATTGGTCCAATAATGGTTTTTAAAGTTATCTAAAAAGATAATCCCATAATGAAAACATTATCTTCGATAATTATCTGTTATCGGATTATCGGAACTGTGCCCACCAGTGCATGTAGGAAAAAAAAAAACATTGAGCCCATCCAGGGTATGTCTGAGTAGAAATTATCTTGGGATAAACTGGTCCAGATTGTGAAGTGACAGGGCCAGTGGTGAAATCATCACACAAACTTCAGGGAATAGAAAGAACTATTCCTGCAGTGTATGTTTTGCTTCACGTCCTCTTGCAGGCTCTATCCAGGCCAGCATTCTCCTAAACCAAACATAATATGTTCGGTGGGTGAGAATGTGTCTGCCACAGATAATTCCCATTAAATGCTGCATGTCTGAAAGGGCCACTCTGTCTGGAGAACTGGGTCAGGATATTGTTCAATGTGAGGATTTCATGTGACAAACCAGCTTTTGTCAGGTATTTTCACAGCAACGTCCTGGGTCCACTGACTGCTAGTTTAGCTTTTAATAAAAGTAGTGAGTGATGAGTCACATGGAAATGTTTTAAGGTTTTGGGACATCTCTAATATTGTCTTCTTATAAAACTTACTTTACACACATCATAATGTCTCATACTGTATCATGTCATATTGTATCTCAAAGAAGATTCTTAACTTTAACAATTCAAAAGACAATACATTTCATGAGTTAGCTATTAGTATTTTTAGATGGGTACCTCCATGCAGAAATGGGGGAGATATCTTATGATATTATGGTGCATTTACACATAGGCAGGACGCGTTATGAATGTCATATTTGTGTAATTCATGGCACATTCCTAACATTCTTAACATGCCTTAACGCATCTGAATAAGTTTCTTAATAGTGCGTGTTGGTGTGTGATATTCATGATTTTCGTGGAGCATGTTTTTGGCTGTCAAAAATCTTTCATGGATGTCAGGCACCACCCTCATTTTGCCTCATGTCATGGAGGTCGCAACTGAGCATTTTGATCCGTCTTGATTAGTGGTGATCGTTAATAGAGTGTGACAGCATTCTTCTCTGACATGCGAACAATTACACCCTGCTGCACTGCATTCAGTTTCCTTGCTGCAGTATGGTGAAGAAGGACAGTGACATCAAGTTGGCGAAAAGTCTTGTTGCAATGCTCCTCAGCGCGCTCCTGCAGGTGTTCCACCTGCTGCTGTGCCGATGAGTTTGGGAAAACGAGCGAGACAAGAGCCGCGTGAGCCACACATCTGGCTCTCTCAGTCTCCTCCTCTCCTCTTTGCCACTCCATGGCACAGAGCCCACTAAGCATGCAGTCACAAAGTCCTTTGCTGTGGATTTTGAGGAGCAAACTGGAGCAATCTGAATTGTTCAGCAGCTGACGGTAGGATGAATATGGGTGTATGTGTGTGTGGAGACAATTAATGTCATTCACAGCATGACAGAACATAACGATGTGCGCAAGAATGGTTCCTGATAATTCTCCAGCAACACGTGCCATTAATCGTAACGCTTGGTACAGGTTGCAGCAGTTCCTGAGGACACCTGACGCCTCTGCCTCAAATCATCACATTTGTGATCAGCGGCCAAGAATGTATACTTTGTGGCTGTGTAAACGCAGCATTAATCTTAAAAAATATGGAAAATATCTATGCCCTTAAATTAATCTGGAATGGATAATAAATTTTAGCATGCAAATTAATCTTGATTACAAAAAATTCTTAAGGAAAACATATATCACGTACTGAATTATTATTATGATGATTATAAAAAGGTTGTCTAAGAGCACCACTAGAAGATAACTGTATAAAAAGACTTTCTGAGAAATCAAACTCTCAACATGGACATCATTGTTTCTTCTTGTTTGTTTGTTTTTCATGTTATGTTTCTATAACATTGTAGTTGTTAATAAAAATCTTAATTGACCACTTTTTGAGAGTTTATTTGTCCAAAATACACATTATTTTAAGAAAAGAAAACAGTTGAAGTATGATCTCAAAACCATTCCTCAAGCCCTAAATAACGCTAGATATGTTCCATTCATTTATCAACGCTCCAAACAGACAAACCTGAGCAAAATCTGAAACTTGCCTTGTTACCCCGTTCGGTGGCAGGGCAAAGTTTGAGCCTTAAATAATTTGTTGAGTAACATGATCTGACTGGTTGGAAGACAACGTAAAATTTTATTTGTATACTAAACTCATTGACAGAGTTGAGAATAGCACCAGATGTTGCTCAAATTATGTGTTTGACATGTAAATGTGATAAACCATAATCTCAATGACAAACAGAACTTTAAATGTTAACTATTACTACTGGTTCAGCCCAGTGATGGGCCATCAGGGCAAGCAAGGCCTTCTATGCTTGCCTCGATATTATCAAACAGAAAACTGATTTCCAAAATTTATTTCATGTTTCATGTATTTCACACAAGTCCTTTGAATCACTTATTATTCTGTCTTCAAGTGATGATTAGCTTTCATACGTATAATTACTTTACATAGAATATTGCTTTCCTGACATCATTACTGCTGGCGTGAATGACATCCGTGGGCTTGTGGCAATGCACATGCAGCAGGCGCTACATGTGCACAGGGGGTTGGCTAGAATTGTGTTAATGGCATTTTTGTTTGCTTGGTGGTCATATGAGTAAATGTGGTTGTAGTGAGTTTTTGTTTGTAATGACAGTAATGTTGGATATACGAGGTCTGTTAGAAAAGTATCCGACCTTATTATTTTTTTCAAAAACTATATGGATTTGAATCACGTGTGATTGCGTCAGACAACCTTGAACCCTCGTGCGCATGCGTGAGTTTTTTCATGCCTGTCGGTTGCGTCATTCCCCTGTGGGCAGGCTTTGAGTGAGCACTGGTCCACCCCTCCCGTCGGAATTCCTTTGTCTGAGAACTTCCTGAGAGACTGGCGCTTTGCTTGATCAAAATTTTTTCAGAAACTGTAAGGCACATCCAAGTGGACACCATTTGAGAAATTCAGACGGTTTTTGGTGAAAATTTTAACGGCTGATGAGAGATTAAGGAGTGTTACTATCGCTTTAAGGACAGCCCACGGCACCGGACGGCGCACCGCGCCCCGAGCCACCATCGTCAGCCTGTTTCGAGCTGAAAACTTCCAAATTTAAGCCTCTGTTGACCCAGGACATCGTGAGAGAGCAGAGAAGTTTCAGAAGAGGTCGGGATCAGCAGTTTATCCGGACATTCCACTGTTAAAGGAGATTTTGTAATGAAAGACGTGCGGACAGATTCACGCGTCGGGACGCAGCCGCTCATGGCACGGCGCCACAGAAAAACACCTCCGTGTTGATAACCATTCGTAAGATTCAGGCGGTTTTCAATGGCTTTCAGTTGAGTGAGTATCCGAGAAATTGTTTAACAGCTGGGCATGTTCAAACTTGTCCTGTGAGACTTCCAATGGAGGTGTTTTGCGGCTCGGGGCGCGGCGAGCCGTCCGGCTCCGTGGGCTGTCCTTAAAGCGATAGTAACACTCCTTAATCTCTCATCAGCCGTTAAAATTTTCACCGAAAACCGGAAATTTCTCGAATGGTGTCAACTTGGATGTGCCTTACACTTTCTGAAAAAATTTTGATCAAGCAAAGCGCCAGTCTCTCAGGAAGCTCTCAGACAAAGGAATTCCGATGGGAGGGGTGGACCAGTGCTCACTCAAAGCCCGCCCACACGCGAATGATGCAACCGACAGGCATGAAAAAACTCACGCATGCACACGAGGGTTCAAGCTTGTCTGATGTAATCGCACGTGATTCAAATCCATATAGTTTTTGAAAAAAAATAAAAAGGTCGGTTTCTTTTCTAATAGACCTTGTACACAATAACTATTTGAGAGGCTGCATCAGTGATACTACAATGTTTAATGCTGGGTAGACAGCTCTGAAGGCTGAGGTGGAAAATGCACAGCCTGCCACTAGTAAAGCCAACCAGGTTTTTTTCTGATGACCAGCATCGACTTGCTCTTTGCAATGCACCACATAGAATTATCAATGATTCTAATGATTTCAAAACTTATGAGATCATCACAATAACCAATTTTGCTACAGTGATGTACTCTACCCACTGTCTAATACACACACACACACACACACACACACACACACTGTTCCTCTCACCTTTGGTGAGCTAAGGGATCTTCTCACAGCATAGACGGATGGATCAGCATAGATTAAGTCATCTCTCATTCTCCCCGGGAACCGGTCAAAGCGTGCAGACGGCGATCTTGCTGGTGAAGCAAAATTGGGTGGAACTGGAGAGTAGGGCCCCCCTGATGATGTGGATGGTGACCTTGGAACAGACCTGGAGCGCGGTTGAATGGAGAGACGTCTCATGGAGGAATGGGGTATGTCCATGGAGTTTCCGCCATAGTACTGTCGCCCCCACTGGTCCCTGGGCATTGCAGGTCCATAATGTGGGAGGCGTCCATCCCTCAATGACCGCCGCTTGTCCTCAACAGTCCAGCGGCGGTCAAATCCCCCCATGGCAGAGACAGAGCAAATGCTGTCAGGTCTCATTCCTGGTGGGTACAGAGGATACTCTTCTACATACTGGGGACTGCCAGGGTAACCATAGTACTCGGATACTCCTCGGTTCACTGGGTAGTAGCGAGTTGGACTAGAAGATCAGGAAGAAAGGGACGTTAGACTTTAATATTTTTATTTTTAAAATTAATTGTTCATTTACTTTTTAAGCATGTACAAGGGTTTTTTTTTTTTTTGTCATATTCACAGGTTTGGCGTGAGCTGAATATTTTATCAACCAAAAGACAAAATCATCACACATGCGAGTGATGTGTGCATAGTGTGCAAAGGTGTTTACTAAACCTTTTGGAAATTACTGACACAAATACTAAATGTCTGTTATATATACAACCCCAATTCCAATGAAGTTGGGATGTTGTGTAAAATGTAAATAAAAACACCTCTTCAACCTATATTCCATTGAATACACCACAAAGACAAGATATTTAATGTTCAAGCTGATAAACTTTGTTGTTTTTGTGCAAATATTTGCACATTTTGAAATGGATGCCTGCAACATGTTTCAAAAAAGTTGGGACAGGGCAACAAAAAACTGGGAAAGTTGATGAATTCTCAAAGAACACATAATTGGAAACAGGTGAGTGTCATGTTTGGGTCAACCTGGTCTCACGGCACGTCGTGATTCAGCACCACGAAATATACATTAATTTATTGGTTCATGATATTGTGACGAAAAGCGCCTCATGTTCGTCACGGCAACACAAATTCATTCTAATTCACTCCGTGATGGCTGCACAAAATTAAAAGTGAAGTGGGGGTTCGGGGGTGGTTATGGTTAGGGTGGGGGGAAAGAGTAAGACTAGATTAAGGTTAAATTTAGGGTCAGGGGTAGGAGTAGGGTTAGGAATAGTGAGTTAAAAAAAACCCATCACAAAAATTTGACTCATTTCATCATGGGAGCACGAAAAAAAAAGTGAGACTGGGCTTGATTGGGTATAAACGGAGCATCCCCAAAAGGCTCAGCCGTTCACAAGCAAAGATGGGATCAACTGCTTGAAAAATAGTCCAACAGTTTAAGAACAATGTTTCTCAACGTTCAATTGCAAGGAATTTTAGGATTCCATCATCTACAGTCCATACTATAATGATAGAATCTCTGAATCTAATATAGATTCAGAGAATCTGGAGAACTTTCAACACGTAAGCGGCAAGACTGAAAACCAACATTGTATGCCCGTGACCTTCAAAAGCTGCTGAAACAGGGGCAGTTTGAAAAGTACAGCTTCATTGTTATTAACTTAAGTAAGTCCCTTCTGCTGCTCCCTTGTTTTCAGTCTGAGTCACCACAGCAGATCCAAGGTGGACCTGCATGTTGATTTGGCACAAGTTTCACACCGAATGCCCTTCCTGACAACTCCACATTGCATGGATAAATGTGACAGGGGTGGGGTTTGAACTGGGAACGTTGTGCACTGAAACCAAGCGCAGTTACCACTTGGACACCAACCCTCTGTTTGTTTATTTTTTGTTATTATTGTTTTACATGTTGAAGTGTTAGGACTCATACGGATGCCATCAGAATTACCAGCACCCCTATATTTTAACTGCATATTTTAAAATATGTTCAGAAATGAATGGGATATTTTTTTGAAAATATTGAACAAAAATTCCAAAGTTACCGAACAGCAAAACAAATTGGTTTTACAAAGTGAAATAAGTACTGATTGGAGAAGCTATAGTGCAACTTTTGACTGTTAAATCACCAAGGTTTTATGGTGGAGTAGCAAATAGAAGGACTTTTTGAAAAAGAAAAATGAAATTTTAGCTACATTTTGCCAGAACTCACATGGAGACTGAAGCCTAGATTTGCTAAGTTTTCTCACATAAAAATCTTTTTTTTTTTTTTGTGGTCTCAGTAAGGTTAACAAAATTCCTTGGCCCTGTAACATTAAGAATACCTTGTTTCTGCTCATTAACCTTGAATTTTTCTTTTAAAAAAATCATTATACATAATTGGTTTGTTTGCATTCATTTTGGAACATTTTTTTTTTTTTAATATGTACTTAAATGAAGGGGTGACAGTAATTCTGACCAAGTTCTTCAGGGCTTCAGAGCATGACAGCACCCCTCAAAATGATGGGTACAAAAAACTAAGACTGTTGAACGTATTATGAAGAGAATTTGGCTCCAGTCTGAAACCATTTTCCAGTTCACCAGCTCTGTATCCAGGCATCTCCTCAAAGATCAACATGGAATATAAAGTTATTTATTTTTTGTATTATGTCATTTTATTATTGTTTGCAATTCCATTGTTTTATGATCACAAAAAGCTGAGGATAAAACCCAAATCTCACACAATGTTTATCTTCTGGATAACCTTCTGGATCATGGCTACAATTAAATGGGGCCTTACGCTTGTAAAATCTGGTAAAATAATATTCTTTGCTAATGTACCTGTCAATGTCTTCTTGGGAGTTCATGCTCCGCCGTTGGTTGACCCACTGCTGGAGATGAGCCATGGAGCTCTTCCTTTGAGCCACCCTCTCAGGGACCGTCCTGGGCACAAAGCCCCTCCTCAGCACCACATTCTCTTGCTGCTCCCTGGACTTTTGGGCCACTCCAACACCTCCAACTGTGTGCGCATGAGGTGCATGAGTTCCACTGTGAAATCTTGCCAGTGCAGGGTTGCCATTGTTGTTGTGGGACAGGTTGTTAGTAGGACCAGAGTTGGTCCAGCCATTTGGGTGGTGGTTTGAGTGAAGAGTGTGGCTGGTACCACCCCCTCCACCCTCATCTTCACCTTCACCTTCACCATTTTCTCCACCTCCACCTCCTTCTGGTGTCTGGTCACTCTTCTTTCCCTCCTGCGCAGACTGAGTGGTGGAGGACGGAGGTGTTTCCAGCGTGTCAGCCCCGTTGATCTTGGGGTGTGGAGGTGGATCACTGTCAGTTTCGGTGATGGTCCGTGGGTGTTGTGGTGTTTGTGGGTCAGGTGCCTTGGTCACCATATTGTGGCTGAGTTGATATGTATTGGTACTGCTGGTTGTTCTGTGAAACATGAACACAAAACAAAGATAAACAGCCTGCAATAAGGAGATGTAGTGTCATAGGTGTGCAGTTTGCACCTCTCGTTGAACTGAGCTGCCTCGCTCATTGCTCGGATCCACTCCTCCTGCTCCTCATGGCTGTCTGAGCTGAAGTAATACGTTCTGGTGCCAGCGTGCTCAGCCTGCATGCAGAACACAGTGGGAAGCTTAAACTCCCCTTCCTCACCCTCCTCCTCCTCCTCTTGTAACCACAACTGCAAAGAGAGGAAACACAGGGAGGAAGAGCCAATCAGAGAGCAGAATTATCATCATCTTTATCATCACCTGCTTCACCGCATGCAGTGAGGAGGAGTAGAATGTTACAGGAGGCAAACAGTAGTGATGGCAAAATGAGGCCTCATCAAACATTTGTGTTTTTTTCTGAGCCCATGTGATATCAGTAGATGGAATTCCATAAACCTCCAAGTTGCACAAATTGAAGTAGTGAATTGAAAATACACTTAATGATTTTGAAAAAATTCAAATACAGTGGTCCCTCGCTATAACGTGGTTCACCTTTCGCGGCCTCGCAGTTTCGCAGATTTTTTTTAGTGCAATTTTGCATGCTTTTTTTTTTTTAACAGCGCATTGTGTTCTGCGTCCTTATCAGGCGGGCCGGTCGTGACACCGGTTGGCATCACCGCGATTGCTCTCACTGCCTCCGATGCACTTTCTGCGGGTTCAGTAAACGCAGCAGCGGGCCACTCACACCGCCCTCCTGTCTGCTGTGCGGAGCTGCGCCAAATCTGGCAACAGGTCCAGAGACTACGCTCACTGTTTTGATCCGGATGTTGACCGCAGCCGCAGAGCTCCGTGGCCACCGAGAGAGGACTTGGATTCTTTGCGGTCCCGCATCCGTACCCCCGGAGGCAGTGAGCGAAGCGAGAGTACGCGCATTGTGTTCTGTGTGTGTCTGTTTATAATCTCGCACAGAAGAAAAAAGAGAGTGTTTACACAAGAGAGAAAAGTGAGAAAATGTTAATGCCTGTTTGAGAAAAGTGTATAAAGTGTGTAGTGAGGGGTTTTACAGCCTTAAAACATCTATAATAATTGCAAAAAATAGCGCTGACTATTTCGCGGATTTCGCTTATCGCGGGTTATTTTTAGAACATAACTCCCACGATAAACAAGGGACCACTGTACTGCAAAAATTATTTTATATCTTGCGTGAGGTGTTTTTTTAAGGTAAATTTAAAAAGCCTTATTTTTAAAAACTGCAATAGAAAGTTTTTTTCTGGAATTACAGGTCACATGACATACAGAAAGCATCACATGTGTTTATAAAATAAGTAACTGACATTTTTTTTTAAGGGTGGTAATAAATTAGGTAATGAGTTGGAATGGCGTGTGAGTCCAGAATGTTTTTAGAACCTTAGACCTCAACAGTTTTTAGAGGAAGAACTCAACCCTTTTATTTCCTGTTAATTACATAATTTTTTTAATGTTAATTTACTGTCTTAATGTATTTATGTATCTTAATGTAATGTATTAAATTAAAATAGCCAAGTGGCCTCTGTGTGCATACATGCATGCGTGCTTGTGTGCATGCATGCATGGAACTGACATTTTCCCTTCGGATGAAGGATGAACGGCACCAAAACAGAAAGTTAATACAACTAATATTTTTGGAGAAATTAGCTCCACAAAATGCACAATTTCTTCAATCACAACCACAGAAGTCTATAATTTGTTCAGAGTTGTCCGGGTGTCTTGGTGTCGTTCCTCTCCAATCTCTTTCTTGCACAGTCACTCAGTTTTTGAGAACTGTTGCCTCCACACAGATTAATCATAAAGTGCTATACTATTTATGTTTCTTCATAATTCATGTAAATAAAGTCCAAAACATTATCAGTGTCTTGAGAATGTTCAAGTATCCATCCTCTGACTTGTCCAAAGAAAACTGGATGTAAAAGTGATGTTTTTTTTTTTAGTTTTAGATTTTTATTTTGTTTAATTCATGATGCAGAGATTACTTTCCACTGTGAATTTAAAGGCCATAATATTAGAAATTTAAATATATGTTTTGTTTTTTGATGTCCTAAAAAATGTTCTAATATGTAAAAGCTCAAGAGGGCAAACACTTTTTCACATCACTGTATATTTAATTGACATTTTGAAAATATCGCTAAACTTGTGGACAAATCTGTAATGGAAACCCAGCCAAGGTCTAATTACAAAAGGGTATGAAGAAAACTATCGTGCAGCATCCTTTGAACTCTTTTTTTGTTGTTGTTGTTTTCAGATAGATACTGACATTTATTGGGCTCAGAAAAAAAAAAAACACAAATGTTTCATGAGGCCTTGTTTGGCTGTCACTGGACAAAAGCTGTGGTTGTTAATGCTTTTAGTGTTTGTACAATATTCCTGATTGTGTGAATGTTGTGTATTAGTTCTGTACATCATGACCTGGTGTCCCTGTCCATGACAGATGATGAGATATGCTGGGACATGCTCCAGCATCCCTGTCTGCCTTAACAGAATACTTTAAAGATAATTAACTAAATAATCTCAAAATAATGTGACCAAAATCACCACAGCTCAAATGTGTTATGTTAAAAGGCTCCGTTTGTTGCTGCTCAGCCCAACAGCACGTCTGAGACTGTGCAGTTCCTTAGAGGACATTCAGAACAAGAGGTGAAATTATCGCTCTTAGACAAGAAGCTGTTCGGCGCTACAACAAACGTTTCAGACCACATGTTCAGAGCCAACAATCTGCATGCAGCCAGTACTGATCAGAAGAGGATGACACCCCGGGTTTGTGTGTGTGTGTGTGTGTGTGTGTGTGTGTTTTTCATGCTTGCGTTCAAAGTGTCACTTCCTCCACACATGCAGCATCACACCACCATGCAGCAAAGAATGGAACCATAACATCGTACCTACTTTACTTTTCCACAACGTGGGAGCCGCTGGAGTCAGGAGATCTCACAGGTGGAGGGAGAGGAGACAGTGAGGTGAAAGGTCAAAGGTCAAGCTCTCAAAGGTCACTGGTTATGTGACTTCAGTGCCTTAAAATAAACTGAGCAAAAGTTGCAGTGTACCAACAGAGTACTGGGTAAAACACTTCAAATATTGATTTTAGATCCTGAGTCCTTCATGTACTGAGAATTCTTAAACAATGTGATTTATTTTTGTGCGTCTTCACAGAGATTTTTCACCATGTACAAGTTAATGCTTCACTTGAATGAATACATTGACTGGCCAGTCATTTTAAAGTTTGTTGAACAAATGAGCCAAGTGGAGTCCACATTAGATAACATTTTTCTTTGTTTTGACCTTTTTTAAGCAAATGTACAGTAACATCTAAATCAACTCGAAACGTCACTTTTCATGTTCATTACTGGAAGGTGAGAACAGCAGGTCGCACTCACACAGTGTCAGTGCAACCAAGGTTACAGAGACAATACAAAGAGACAGACAGCACAAATAACTGACAATGTCCAACTATACCTCAACAATATCATCCACCTCCGGCACCTACATCACTTCCTGTGACTGTGACTGTGAGCACTGCACAAATCAGAGTAAATCTGACCACAATGAATCAGAATGCAGGCAGCAGGTCTGAGGAACTCATTGATGGTTCTGATCCACAACAATGATTGAATTCAATTCAACTTAATGATATAGTGCCAATTCATCACATCAGTTGCCCCAATACGCTTCACAAAGGGAAGGTCTCCCCCCCCCCAGAGCAAGGACACTGGCAACAGTGGGAAAGAAAAACTACCTGTTCTTTGTTCTTTTTTTTTTGTAGGAAAAAACCTCAAGCAGACCAGACTGGGGGGGGGGGGGGCATCTGCGTTTGCCATATTGGCAATAACAAAGAATCAAATAAACAAAGCACAAAAAAGAATGGTCAAACATGCAAAGCCAAGTATAATACAACAAAGCATATAAAGTCTACTGATCCGTCGTCAAAGAGGTGATAAAGATCATAGACCTGTGAAATTTGTTCATGCAAATCTGACTGTGGAACAACTGTATTTTTTCAAAATATTTATAATAATAATAATAAGAAGAAGAAGAATACATTTATTTAATAGTGTTTTAGAAAACAAAGGGCTGAACAACTTTGGAATTACAGTTCAATCAACATACATAAAGAACAAATTAAAACTTTCACATCAATAAGAGTATCAGCGTGTGCATAACATTAAAAATGAAATGAAATTCAATCAATGATTGCTAAATATAGTGACTAAATCGGCCACTTTAAATTTAAATTTAATAGCATCTAATATCAGCAGGCAGCTGGTAGATTTTGGTTTGTATGGAACAACACCAAGTTACATAAAATATGTAAAATGTTCCACTCTACAAAAATGAAGATCAAAGTGGTGTGCTGGAGTTTTTGCTGAGTGTATATACAATATAACCTAAAATCTTTGAGTCTATCTGGATTGTGTGAAAACATAAACATGGATCCATTTAAAATAATGTCACACTGAAGCAAAATAAGTAAATAAATAAATCCAAAGTTGCTGAAGAAAATTAATAAAATATGCATAAAGAAGATGTTGATCATCTGCACAACACTGGTCAAAAATCTGGATACACCAGGTGAAAATGTGGACTGATGGGAGTGTCCAAAGTTTGACAACAAATTCTTTCTTTCACAGTGTATGGAAAGTTTTTGTTTGTTAAGGAAGAGGAATATTCAGTATTTAAAACTGTTGTCACTGAATTTATTTAATTTGAAATCAAACCACACAAATGCATCAGATTTTAGCTCACAAATGTGACTGTTGTGTCACCAGTAAGAAGAGTTTTGAAGACGTGGACTATGGGACCAAGCATGTGAATACATTTTATTAAAAAAATAAAATATACTCTTAAATTCTAATATTATAACTCAAAAATAAAGTATAATCGCAGAACAAATGCAACTGAACTCAAACCAATTACAGATCCCTACCACCAGAGGGCAGCACTTCCAAACAAGTTGATGTGACCAACTTCTAGGCATCTTTGGTCTCAGACTGACAATGTCAATACAGTGATTCACTTTATTAAAATTAATCAGTTAAATCAGTAATAAATTCAGCATTCAGTCTTCAGTTCCTTCATATTATTTATTTCTTACATGATAAAACTAATAATATATGCCTTTGTAATGAAGTACAAACTGCTGGCTTGCTTACATTTGACACTGAAAAATGGGCCAAAACCAAAACCCCAACATTAAATCAACTGTCTACAAGATTTTTAAGTCTTCACGCTGATATTTTATTAATAACACTATGTAACAAATTTTTATTTTTATTTTTGTTTTGTTCCTGGGTACACAGTGTGTTTTCCTAACCTGTTATGCCTTAAATAAATAGAAAATAGCTGTTATTCCACAGAAACTTTGCTTCTATGATCAGGACAATGATATTTTGAAATGTGTCTGTTTTCAAGAATATTCTTGATTCGCCTTCACTACTACTGAGTAGTCTTCTAGAATATTCTTGAACTGCTAGAACTGTCCAGAATTTTCTAGAAGTTTCCAGAATTATCTACAAATTTCAAGAAACTTTTAGAACTTTCTAGATCATAAAAAAAAAATAAAATCAAAGTTTGTGCTGAATGTAGTCATTTTTCCATAGACGTTTGACATAAGCAGTTGAAATATAAGACTTAGAAGCCAGGAACAGAAATTGTGTTACATAGTGTTATCAAAGACACTTTAATGACAATAAACATACAGACCTGAGGTAGACTATAAATATGAAATAGAAAAACGGTGACGTCTTCCTTTAGAAGAACAATGCTTCAAAACATGCATTTTACAAAGGTGTAATTTGCAGTACCATCAATCAATCAATCAATCAATCAATCAATTTTTTTATATAGCGCCAAATCACAACAAACAGTTGCCCCAAGGCGCTTTATATTGTAAGGCAAGGCCATACAATAATTATGTAAAACCCCAACGGTCAAAACGACCCCCTGTGAGCAAGCACTTGGCTACAGTGGGAAGGAAAAACTCCCTTTTAACAGGAAGAAACCTCCAGCAGAACCAGGCTCAGGGAGGGGCAGTCTTCTGCTGGGACTGGTTGGGGCTGAGGGAGAGAACCAGGAAAAAGACATGCTGTGGAGGGGAGCAGAGGTCGATCACTAATGATTAAATGCAGAGTGGTGCATACAGAGCAAAAAGAGAAAGAAACAGTGCATCATGGGAAACCCCCAGCAGTCTACGTCTATAGCAGCATAACTAAGGGATGATTCAGGGTCACCTGATCCAGCCCTAACTATAAGCTTTAGCAAAAAGGAAAGTTTTAAGCCTAATCTTAAAAGTAGAGAGGGTGTCTGTCTCCCTGATCTGAATTGGGAGCTGGTTCCACAGGAGAGGAGCCTGAAAGCTGAAGGCTCTGCCTCCCATTCTACTCTTACAAACCCTAGGAACTACAAGTAAGCCTGCAGTCCTGAGAGCGAAGCGCTCTAATGGGGTGATATGGTACTACGAGGTCCCTAAGATAAGATGGGACCTGATTATTCAAAACCTTATAAGTAAGAAGAAGAATTTTAAATTCTATTCTAGAATTAACAGGAAGCCAATGAAGAGAGGCCAATATGGGTGAGATATGCTCTCTCCTTCTAGTCCCCGTCAGTACTCTAGCTGCAGCATTTTGAATTAACTGAAGGCTTTTAGGGAACTTTTAGGACAACCTGATAATAATGAATTACAATAGTCCAGCCTAGAGGAAATAAATGCATGAATTAGTTTTTCAGCATCACTCTGAGACAAGACCTTTCTGATTTTAGAGATATTGCGTAAATGCAAAAAAGCAGTCCTACATATTTGTTTAATATGCGCTTTGAATTACATATCCTGATCAAAAATGACTCCAAGATTTCTCACAGTATTACTAGAGGTCAGGGTAATGCCATCCAGAGTAAGGATCTGGTTAGACACCATGTTTCTAAGATTTGTGGGGCCAAGTACAATAACTTCAGTTTTATCTGAGTTTAAAAGCAGGAAATTAGAGGTCATCCATGTCTTTATGTCTGTAAGACAATCCTGCAGTTTAGCTAATTGGTGTGTGTCCTCTGGCTTCATGGATAGATAAAGCTGGGTATCATCTGCGTAACAATGAAAATTTAAGCAATACCGTCTAATAATACTGCCTAAGGGAAGCATGTATAAAGTGAATAAAATTGGTCCTAGCACAGAACCTTGTGGAACTCCATAATTAACTTTAGTCTGTGAAGAAGATTCCCCATTTACATGAACAAATTGTAATCTATTAGACAAATATGATTCAAACCACCGCAGCGCAGTGCCTTTAATACCTATGGCATGCTCTAATCTCTGTAATAAAATTTTATGGTCAACAGTATCAAAAGCAACACTGAGGTCTAACAGAACAAGCACAGAGATGAGTCCACTGTCCGAGGCCATAAGAAGATCATTTGTAACCTTCACTAATGCTGTTTCTGTACTATGATGAATTCTAAAACCTGACTGAAACTCTTCAAATAGACCATTCCTCTGCAGATGATCAGTTAGCTGTTTTACAACTACCCTTTCAAGAATTTTTGAGAGAAAAGGAAGGTTGGAGATTGGCCTATAATTAGCTAAGACAGCTGGGTCAAGTGATGGCTTTTTAAGTAATGGTTTAATTACTGCCACCTTAAAAGCCTGTGGTACATAGCCAACTAACAAAGATAGATTGATCATATTTAAGATCGAAGCATTAAATAATGGTAGGGCTTCCTTGAGCAGCCTGGTATGAATGGGGTCTAATAAACATGTTGATGGTTTGGATGAAGTAACTAATGAAAATAACTCAGACAGAACAATCTGAGAGAAAGAGTCTAACCAAATACCGGCATCACTGAAAGCAGCCAAAGATAACGAGACGTCTTTGGGATGGTTATGAGTAATTTTTTCTCTAATAGTTAAAATTTTGTTAGCAAAGAAAGTCATGAAGTCATTACTAGTTAAAGTTAATGGAATACTCAGCTCAATAGAGCTCTGACTCTTTGTCAGCCTGGCTACAGTGCTGAAAAGAAACCTAGGGTTGTTCTTATTTTCTTCAATTAGTGATGAGTAAAAAGATGTCCTAGCTTTACGGAGGGCTTTTTTTTATAGAGCAACAGACTCTTTTTCCAGGCTAAGTGAAGATCTTCTAAATTAGTGAGACGCCATTTCCTCTCCAACTTACGGGTTATCTGCTTTAAGCTACGAGTTAGTGAGTTATACCATGGAGTCAGACACTTCTGATTTAAAGCTCTCTTTTTCAGAGGAGCTACAGCATCCAAAGTTGTCTTCAATGAGGATGTAAAACTATTGACGAGATACTCTATCTCCCTTACAGAGTTTAGGTAGCTACTCTGCACTGTGTTGGTATATGGCATTAGAGAACATAAAGAAGGAATCATATCCTTAAACCTAGTTACAGCGCTTATTCCCCACTGCTGGGTAGTCCATCAGAGTAAATGTAAATGTTATTAAGAAATGATCAGACAGAAGGGAGTTTTCAGGGAATACTGTTAAGTCTTCTATTTCCATAGCATAAGTCAGAACAAGATCTAAGATATGATTAAAGTGGTGGGTGGACTCATTTACTTTTTGAGCAAAGCCAATAGAGTCTAATAATAGATTAAATGCAGTGTTGAGGCTGTCATTCTCAGCATCTGTGTGGATGTTAAAATCGCCCACTATAATTATCTTATCTGAGCTAATCACTAAGTCAGACAAAAGGTCTGAAAATTCACAGAGAAACTCACAGTAACGACCAGGTGGACGATAGATAATAACAAATAAACTGGTTTTTGGGACTTCCAATTTGGATGGACAAGACTAAGAGACAAGCTTTCAAATGAATTAAAGCTCTGTCTGGGTTTTTGATTAATTAATAAGCTGGAATGGAAGATTGCTGCTAATCCTCCGCCCCGGCCCATGCTACGAGCATTCTGACAGTTAGTGTGACTCGGGGGTGTTGACTCATTTAAACTAACATATCAAAAGGTGTTTCCTGTTCTGCTGGATATTTCCACCTGTATTTGTCTGTGCAATTCTTCATATTTCAGCACAGCGGCGAGCACACTACATGCACAGTGGCCAGGAGGCAGACAAACCACATGTAACTTTAAACACAGCTGGCAGCAAGACATCAAGAATTTATCCAACATCAGCCAACCATGTAGCACGTGGCTTTAGGTCTCCAGGAGGGTACATACACAAGGCGTCCTGTCCAGGGTGTACTGCTCCCCCCCACCCCCTGTGACTGCTGGGATAGCCCCCCGTGACCTTTAACGGGCATAAGCAGGTATAGAAAATGGATGGATGGTACATACACAAAACAAAGTTGCTCTTTTGATCAGCACCACATTTTACCAGATACAGTGGGATGACATGTTCATTTAATTTAGTGAGTTACAAGATGACAGCATGTACTGTTTGTGAGTTATTGTCAACACAAGGTGGCTGGGATGGACTAACTCACACACCCACTTATCCACATTTTTGCTGTCCAAATACTAAATTACCAGAAAGGGAAGAAAGCATTAATGTGAGGAGTAGCTGCTGCTGTGCCATGTGGTATTAATTATAATGTAACACCCAATTCAGTTACTTCAAATAGTTACTATGTCTGCCAAAGACACAATAAAATCACCTGTGTTTATTTGTCTGTCTGTCTGTCTGTTAGCAGGATTACGTCAAAACTACTTCACCGATTCTTCAGTAAATTTTCATCACAGAAAAATATTAGGTCACAGAAGACTCCATTAAATTTTGGAGGTGATCTGGATCTGAATCTGGATTCTGGATCAAGATTTCACTTTATATGCGCTTTGAAGGATTACGTCAAAACTACTGCACAGATTTTGACAAAATTTTCAACACAGATACATATTAGGCCATGGAAGACTGAAATTTTTACTGAAGATTCATATCCTGATAGGCAAGAAATGATTCCATTTTCAAGGTCATATATCAAATGTCAAAGTCAGGAAAAATCTTGGAAAATCCCTATTAACATTGAACACATTTTCAAAAACTCATAACTGTCAAAAAATATCCAATTTCTTTCATATGTGTGTTATGTAGATGGTATCCTTTATCAACTGACAAAGTTTGATCCAAATCTGATCCAATTACAGATTTTGTGGCCATTTAAATTTAACATTGAAAACCCCATTTAGTGTATATTTTATATTATATCTAAATCAAACATGCACCAATCACTCTCATATTTGAAAGTGAGGTGCAGACTGACACCTGACAAAGTTTAATCCGGATCTGATGTGGATTGAAGATTTTGTGGACATTTAAATTTAATATTGAAAAACCCTTAAAGGGTGTACATTTTGCATTACGTCTCAATCAAAAGTGCCTGAATTATGCTCATTTGTGACAAAGAGGTGCAAACTGGCACTCTCACTGAAAAGACTGTTTAATCCACATCTGATCCATATTGCAAATTTAGCAGATATTTGATTTTAACTTTGGAAATCCGTTTTGATTGATATTTTATATTTTAGCTTATGAAAAGCCACTTCTAACAAGACTTTGAGCTTGAAAATTTTCTCCAAGGTAAAAATTTGTGGAATTGGAAACTAGTGTTGGTGGAGGATTGGCCACTGATTGGTGCTGTAGTTAGTAAGAGGTTGAAGATGAGTGAATGAAGATAAAACAAGAGAGAGAGAGAGAGACAGGCCTGGATCCAGACCGGTTTGGACCGATGCACTTGCATCGGTCAAATTTTTTACGCGTCGTTCGTCATTGGTAAAAAAAATTCTTGAATAATCCCGAATAGTGCTGAACGTGTCCCCAAGGTGAACACAGCTTTTTGGAGGTTTTCATGTCAACCTATAGGCTGTAAATTATACTGATTTTTCCGAGTTTCAGTGTCATACAGACGTACAAATAAAGACGGATATTCAGGGTTTGGTCTGCAGCGGGTCTGTAATCAACCGTTTCTGCAGCGCGACTCCACTTTGAAGCCGTGAACCATTGAAGCAATGCTTCGATTCAATGGCTCGTGGTTCTTTGATTCGCTGCTCTTCAGAAGCGGTAAATAAAATGACACCTCTTTCCAAATGTTGTAATACAGACAAGAAACTACAATCGACTAAAACGTTTTTTTTCCTCCCAAAATGAGACGTGCTGTATTTCTTTACAAATTACATCCTGAAGTGAAGCACAGCAGCTGCAAGAGCTCAGCTCAGATATATGGAAAGACATTTATGACAATAATGTCTGAAAGGAAATGCTTTTCACAAAAACTACAGATTTTGTTTATTCCTATTTATGTCCAGAGATCAAGGATCCACCATGTAGAGTTTATTATGTCCAAAGTTTAAGGATCCAGTGACCAATTTCATATGTATTTACTTTAAGACTCAATAAAATGTTCAATTTCAATTTAGTTTCAATTTAATCGGCTTATAAAGTGCCAAATCACAACAATCTAAATCTAAATTACTAAAACAAATACATCACAATTGTACACATACCACAGTTGTGATATGTGTATTTGTATATTTATGTATTAGTATATTTAGTCATGGACATGATGAATATTGTTACCTGCTGGACTGTTTCTAATTTTGATTGGTATCAATGGAACTGTCTGTATCTCAATATATTATTATTAAGAATATATGCAGTCATATTTTTATTGATTTTATCAATTGAAAAAAAATCATATATAGATTCAGGTATAATTGAAAGATTTTGGCAATAAATTTGATCCTGTTTACAGTCAATTTTTGTTATAGTGTTGTTTTTTTAGGACATCATATTTATACAAATAAGAAGTGTTCACTATGGTCCATGAAGTATAATAAATATATTAAAAGAAGTGTGACAGTGTATGTTGCACACAAATAAAAGAATGAAGATTATTGAATAATAAGACGCGTACGATTTTTATTTTATCATTGGGCAAAAATGCATCTGTCAGATTTTCTCTCTGGATCCTGCCCTGAGAGAGACTCCATTCATTTGTGCAACAAGCAATATCTGTTGTGTAGTTTGAATAATATCAGTTATCAAGTTGTTTTACCAATGAATATGGGTTTTTACACCCTTCAGAAAGCCATACACCCTAAATATAAATACACCTATACACCTATAAATGATAAATGTTGTATGGTTTTCTGAAGGGTGTAAAAAGCCATATTCATTGGTGAACAACTTGATAAGGATTTTATCTTATACAGTGGTCCCTCATTTATCAGGGGAGTTTCGTTGTAAAAATAACCCGCGATAGGCGAAATCCGCGAAGTAGTCAGCGTTATTTTTTACAATTATTATAGATGCTTTAAGGCTGTAAAACCCCTCACTATACACTTTTCTCAAACAGGCATTAACATTTTCTGACTTTTCTCTCCTGTGTAAACACTCAAAGTTCAAACCTTAGTAGAAAAAAAAATAGAACGTTTTCCTATAAATAATTATGATGGCTTTTAGAACTAAGAAATTAAATTTTAACGATCAACCTACGAGGTTGGACACGTAAGAAATTATTAATAGTGACTCACCAGTATTTCACAGTTCCTCTGACAGCGACTCTTCGTCGTGGCGCCGCTCCGCTGTCCGGATTGGCTGATTACTCGGGTGGTATGAAAAATATTACCTGTCCGCGAAAAGGGTGTATTGCTATTTATTCTTTAGTGTTTTATCCAATCATATTGGCGTATCATTTATAGGTATATGATAAAACCATATACTGCACAGTAACTAGTCAGAAATACACAGTGGACTAAAAAGTACTCCATTCTGTTACTATGCAGGACATACTCAGGTACATAAGTGGGTTTAGAAAATGAATGGATGGAAGGATGGATGGATTATTCTGAATCTTAAACTTTTTGCCCGAATATTCAAGAACAGATGTTTCAGCTGTTAAATATCGAAAAAGAGCCTGTTCCCGTTATTAGAAATGGAAAACTACAACAGAACTGGAATGTGCACGTGTGAGATATCATCACTTAGTGGTGGGAAGATTCTCACTATGTCCTAAAATAACCTGCTGACACCTTTTTAATATGAATGAAACAAAAAGTCATACACGTGCTTCACAGTCAGGCATACGAACAAATAAACAATCTGCTCAGGAGGCATTTGGAAATTACTCTCAACATCAGTCAGGAGGCTGATTTCCACCTGGGGATGATAAAAACATTGACACCTTCGGGCCCCTGACAGCCCGGCGGCCCCGCAGCCGTTTGGCTTCATGAGGAGAGTACAGTCTGTGACAGATTAAAAATCACTTCACATCATTTCCTTCATTATGATCAGTCGCCCTGCTCCCTGCGGCCAGAACACATTTATCTGCTGCTGCTTTCTAACAGAAATGTTCTGCTTCTCGACATCAATGTCATACTGAAAAGAAGCTTTGTAATGAATTATGTGTCACACTGAATTAATTAAATAAGTATTCAAATATGTCTCAAGTTCTGCTTTGCGACAAAGCTGACGTGTTTCATAAAAAAAAAAAAAAAAAAAAAAATCCTCTTCCACTGGAATAACCCTGAACACATTTAACAGCATGTGACATCATTAGTTAACTCCTTTTTAATAAATGTCATTATTTTTAATCCAATAGCGTTTAATCAGTTGTGGCTGCTTTTTATTTTCGGTTTCTGCTTTTCCCAAGTCAGCAACAGCAACCACACAGTCTGCCTTCAGATACGGCAACAGCCTGGACCATAAGTATTTGGACAATGACACAGTTTTTGTTTTTTGTTTCTTTGGGAGGCGGCTGCAAAAAAATTACCACTGTTCTAAACAAACAAACACTGACTGTCTCTGATGATGACTGAGGTCACTGTGTTTGGCTTCAGCTTCGACTGTGGCTCATGATTAAAGCTTCGTAATGTGTGTGTGTGGTGGGGGGGGGGGGCACCACCACAGGAAATGATGTCACAGACAGATTGGAGTCACTTCCTTCCACGGTGGAGCACAGTGAGGCTCCGCCTCCAGCAGTGACAGTGTGGTGCCGTAATTGGCTGACAGGTGTGTGGTAAGTGGCGACAGTAACCTAGCAACAGAGGCAGAGTTATGTGAAGGCTGTGCTACGTGCAGCTTCGTCCTTCCACTGTTCATTCATTCATTCATTCAGGTTGATGTAGAGATGGAGGAGAAAATTACAGCAATTAATCTCAGTTAAAAACGCTTCTTCCACTTATTATTGGAACAAAAGAAAAACAGGGTGTGAGGAAGGAGAGAAGGGAAGGTGGAGCAGTGTTGATCACATAATGGAGGACAGGAAACAATGAGGACAAGAATTAATATTATATCTCGCGGACATGACGGGCGAAGCTCTTCAGCATCTCACCATGTCATTTAGGCTTCAGGGGGGGTTAGAAAAATTTTAAAAGAAAATAAGATTACAACCTTAATTCCAATGAAGTTGGGATGTTGTGTGAAATGAAAATTAAAAACAGAATACAATGATTTACAAATCCTCTCCAACCTATATTCACAAAGATATTTAATGTTCAAACTGATAGACTTTTTTTTGTTTTTGTGCAAATATTTGCTCATTTTGAAATGGATGCCTGCAACACATTTCAAAAAAGCTGGGACAGGGCAACAAAAGACTGGGAAAGTTGATGAATGCTCAAAGAACACCTGTTTGGAACATTCCACAGGTGAACAGGTTAAGTGGAAACAGGTGAGTGTCATGATTGGGTATAAAAGGAGCATCCCCAAAAGGCTCAGGTGTTCACAAGCAAAGATTGGGCGAGGATCACCACTTTGTGAACAACTGCATGAAAAAAATAGTGAAACAGTTTAAGAACAATGTTTCTCAATGTTCAATTGCAAGGAATTTAGGGATTCCATCATCTACAGTCCATAATCAGAACATTTAGAGAATCTGGAGAAGTTTCTACATGTAAGTGGCAAGGCCAAAAACCAACACTGAATGCCCGTGACCTTCAATCCCTCAGGCAGCACTGCATTAAAAACACATCATCGTGTAAAGGATCATGGGCTCAGAAACACTTCAGAAAACAATTGTCAGTTAACACAGTTTGTCGCTACATGTACAAGTGCAAGTTTTACCATGCAAAGCAAAGCCATACATCAACAAATCCAGAAACACCGCCGCCTTCTTTGTGCCCGAGCTCATTTGAAATGGACACACGCAAAGTGGAAAAGTGTGCTGCAGTCTGATGAGTCCACATTTCAAATTGTTTGTGTAAATCATGGACGTTATGTCCTCTGGACAAAAGAGGAAAACAACCATCCAGATTGTTACCAGCGCAAAGTTCAAAAGTCAGCTTCTGTGATGGTATGGGGGTGTGTTAGTGTCCATGGCATGGGTAACTTACACATCTGTGAGGGCACCATCAGTGCTGAAAGGTACATCCAGGTTTTGGAGCAACACATGCTGCCATCCAAGCAATGTTATTTCAGGGACGTCCCTGCTTATTTCACCAAGACAATGCCAAGCCACATTCTGTACGTGTTACAACAGCGTGGCTACTAGACTGGCCTGCCTGCAGTCCAGACCTGTCGCCCATTGAAAATGTGTGGCACGTTATGAAGCGCAAAATATGACAGCCCCAGACTGTTGAACAACTGAAGTCGTACATCAAGCAAGAATGGAAAAGAATTCTACCTACAAAGCTTCAACAATTAGTGTCCTCAGTTCCCAAACGCTTATTGAGTGTTGTTAGAAGGAAAGGTGATGTAACACAGTGGTAAACATACCACTGTCCCAGCTTTTTTGAAACATGTTGCAGGCATCCATTTCAAAATGAGCAAATATTTGCACAAAATAATAAAGTTTATCAGTTTGAACATTAAATATCTCATCTTTGTGGTGTATTCAATTGAATATAGGTTAAAGAGGATTTGCAAATCATTGTATTCTGTTTTTTTTTTTACATTTTACACAACGTCCCAACTTCAATGGAATTGGGGTTGTATGATCCTGTTGTCTTACATACAATTTGTAGATGATCAACAAAGCCCCTCTATCAATCAATCAATCAATCAATCAAAAACACAATGTATATTTTAACGGCATCTGAAGGAGGCGTTGCGGGTGTGTGTACATGAGCTTTTGACAAGAGCGGAAGTTGTGCAAATCAAGGAGTATTTGTAGATCACCCTCTGTGCATTTGCATGTATTAATGAGACAAATCTAACCCAGAGGAAGTTAGCTTTGAGTTAGCGAAGGTTAGTGTGCATGCTAACGCTGCAAAATGTCTTGTAAATGACTCCAGAGGTGTTATCAGTTTGCAAAAGCAGCGTTTTCAGCTTTAGAAGCGTTTATTTCTCGCAAGCTTTTACATGACAGGAGGAGGATTTGCAAATTGTAAAATGTATTCTGTTTTTATTTACATTTTACACAACGTCCCAACTTCATTGGAATTGGGGTTGTATAAAATCAAACCTTCACTGTGCCTTGTGAGAGAATCACTACGGTGACCGGTCCAAGATGGCGGCCGCATTTCTTGCACCACAGCAACCAATGCAGCGTCTACTCCTCTTTATAATGTCTATGTTTGGCTACCGTCAGTTTGTGGCTTTTACGGCTTTTTACATGGTTTGTGGCTTTTTTCCCCACTGGGAAGATTGTTTGTGCCATTTCCAGTTTGTGTCTTTGTCTACCACCTCATGCCGCGCAGGCTTGTATGAACGAAATACAAAGTAAAAAGCATAAAAATAAAATAACAAAGACTGAAAGAATTAAAGGCAGAACAAAGCAAGTTGCAGCAGTAGAAGCATTAATTATTTTGCAGCAGGTGTATTCGTAGTAGTTGTAGTAGTAGTAATTGGGGGTGTCGGAAAAAATTGATTCACGTCTGAATCTTGATTCTTATTTATTACAATTCTGAATCGATCCAAAATGTCCAAGAATCGATTTTTAAAAAGCATTTTTTTAAACATTTTCTTGCTTACTCGCTGCGTGTACTGTTTGTCAGGCAACAGCTTCCGTACCACAGCGTCCCCGCGACGGGGGGGGGGGGGGGGGGGGTTTCTGGCGTGCTTCAAACACTCGTGAGCTGCAGAGTTCAGTGGCTGTAGTTTAGCATGGCGGACGAAGAGCTAATTCAGCCAGCACCGTCTTTGCTGAAGGCAAATGTTTGGGCGCATTTTGGATTTTATTATTTGCTGCGTAAGAAGGAGCTTGATATGACTTATGCAGTGTGCAAAATCTGCAAAATGAAAGTCAAGTACTTCGGAAACACTTCAACTCCGCAAGCCCACATGCTACGCTATGACCCGGAGCTAAAAGGAGCGGAGCAGCGATATCTGCCGACTACTGAACAGCGCTTCGCTAAACTGCCAGCCACCTCCGAACGCGCAAAGCAGATAAGTAAATTTACATCTAGAATCACTTGATTAACCTTGTAAAGCTGCATTTTCTTAAACATAAACATTTTTAAGTAATATAACTATTTCTCAGAGCTCTTTGAATCGAAAATCGATTCTGAATCGAATCGTCACCCCAAGAATCGCAGTCGAATTGAATCGTGAGTTGTTGAACAATTCACATCCCTAGCAGTAATAGTAGTGTGTGTAGTTGAAGTGAATCCTGCAAACGTGAAGCATTTGAGTGTCAAATGTCTTTGTCATATGTGTTTGATAAACAGTCGGATCATCGTGTTCCATCGAGTTTCCTGTTTGTGAGGAGCGTGTGTGTGTGCGTGTGCGAGTGATATTTTATACACTGCATACTGAACGTGCTCTCCAGTCATCAGGTACTGACTGCCTCTTATTTCCTGTCATTTTTTTCTTTTTCACACATGCTTGTACACATGCGCACTGTCTCCCACTGAGAATTGTGTTTATTTCTGGGAAACAACAAAATACACTTTGGACTGTGTGCTTCACTAGCAGGAAACCTTAAAACACACTTTGTGTCACTTTAAACACCATTCTAATCTGTAACCAGGTTCACACAGCACAAAAAACCAGACTATAGTTCAGTCTGTCAGTCAGGGGTTCAATCCCCATATGCCAGCTGAGGGCCAAAATGTCCTTGAGCAAGGAAAAGAAACTCGAAAGTGCTCAACCACAGGAAATATACCCAATTGATAAAAACATATGGTATAAAGATACAGGAGAAGAATAAGTCAGTGAGTCACACATAAATAAAGTGTGACTGATTGTCAGAATTACATTTGAAAATATCCTGTTTGAAAATGAGCAGTTTTGAAGTTTCTCTGAGTGATCAAATTGTCTCAAATAACCAAGAATATAATTTTAGGATTATTTCTCATGAAGCAGTTGTAAACATCAGCCTCCGGCTCACAACAAATGGGACTGAAACCCATAAAAACTGAAGCTGATAAAACTGTTCACAAATAAATGAGCTGAAGCAAGACTAAAGTTATTGAAAGAGGTTAACAGACAGACATTTCTGTTTCTCACTCGCAGACAGTAGCGCCATCAAATGTGCAGATGGCGCTGCAATCATTACTGTCCAAAGAAAGCAGCAACAAAGAGCGCATGGCGAGTAAAGTTACAGGCAAGAAGAGCCAAAACAGTCCTGAACACTACTGGAAGGCAGAAGCTGATGCCCTTAAATATATTATACTCACACACCCATGCTGCATTATTTGAACACTGCAGGAAGTGAGGAAAGACACAAAGTGAGCCGAATTTTGGGGCGGTGGGGGGTTGTAATTGTGCACCAGTGTATTCTGGCAGAATGAAACATTTCAGTCATCGTTAGGAGAAGAGGGAGGCCAAAGAGGAGGTTTATGGATGCGCTGAGGGAGGACGTGCAGGGGAAGACACAGAGGACAGGGTGAGATGGAAACGAGTGATCTGCTGTGGCGACCCCTAACGGGAGCAGCCAAAAGAAGAAAACGATGAAAAGGATTTGAAAGAAAATTGGTAAAAAGTTCATTGTTTAAGCCCCCATCACACACACAGCAAGAATGTGCCTGAACCCTGCCCGACACGACAAATATTGCCATAATCTGACACAGTTGGGAGGAAAAGAGGCGTGGCCAGCAGTGTCAGAGCGCAGATAGACTGCCTCATCCACACCTGTCAAATCGCATCCAGAGCGCATGTCGACAACACAGACTGCTGCCAGATGGCCATAAAAGGCACTGCGGACTGCCCGCTCTCCAAATGTCTGGATGGCAAACACAGGACCAGAGAGCTGTGTTCCTCACACACATGTTCACACGAGTGCGCAGCTCCGCGCACACGTGTGGGGATGCAATTATCAGTCAGCTGTGTGCGTGTGTGTGTATGCATAACGCTGCATGGGCCACTAAGCACACGCAAGCGCACGTGTGGAGCACACATGTGGGGCACACATGCCACTGGACAGCTTCGCTCAAAGTTTGCTGGCTCAGACAGAGCGCCTTTCCAGGTAACTTTCTTTTTTCTTGTTTGCCCATTTTAAAAGCACAATGCAACTCTGGAAACCGCAATGGTTGGATTATAACATGGAATTCATTTTTTCTTTTGGGTGAGAGAATTTTAAGCGCAAGCTGCTGTCCCGACTTCATGTTCACTTCATGTTCATGCATCCACATGATTTTTACATGTGGATGCATGCTGTGAAACACTCCTGGACCACTGTTGGAGGTGAGATTCATGTTTGTTAATAGTGTAATGGCCTGGTACATGTTCCATGTCATATCTCCTACAGAGTTAGAAGGTGATCATTTATTACAGCGTGAGATCCATCCAGCTCTGAGCCTGACAGGTGCAATGACACGTTACTGCACATGACAGAGAGACGCAGCTGCCCATGTTATATGCAGCTATGATGGAGACAATAGTTCACATTCTTTACATGGGAATGAATGGACAAATATCTGTACTGTAAGGTCTATTGTGGACATAACAGCCTGTTCAGATTTGCGGCAGTGTGCACACAGTAGCGCACAGAGCTTTCGGTTTGATAACTGCTTTTCACATTTACTGTACATGATAATAATTCATAATTATTATTATAATTATTAACACAAATTTGCGGTCAAAGATGTAGGGGAAGACAACTTGTTAAAAAGTTCATTCATTCATTCATTTTCTGCTTTTTGTATGGCTAGCATACTGGCATAGTATAGTTGTATGCTTTTTACTCTTTTAATTCATTTTATTAGGAAACGGAGCGTGCCGCAGCCTCAACTTTACCTAAATTCTGGGGCTTTTAGTGATGCTTAGGGCTCGTGGCCAGCGATCACCTTAGTATTCCCTGTTTTTCTTGTTATTTAATGCTGACAAATTATACTGTATTTCTTGTCTTTCTGATGTCTGATTCTGTTTGTTTTTTCTCTGTTTAAGGTGCAGCTCCATCCAGAGATGGGTGTGGTATTTGTGCTGGAGACCCTCTTGTCCTATATGCACCGACAGCATTACCTGTATGTTCATTTTGTGAATTGTTCTGTAATTTATGTCTGTAGCATGGCCCATGCAGAGGGTCACCCCTTTGAGTCTGGTCTGCTTGAGGTTTCTTCCTCAGAGGGAGTTTTTCCTTACCACTGCTGCTCTGGGGGTTAGTAAGGTTAGACCTTACTTGTGTGAAGCGCCTTGAGGCAACTCTGTTGTGATTTGGCGCTATATAAATAAAAATAAATTGAAATTGAAATTGATGCTCATGCGGGGTGCGGTGACTGTTTATTAACTAGTAACTTCACTATTTCTCTGTGCCTGTAGTTTACATATACCACAAAAGACATCATCACTTAATATCACCACAAAAGACTAAAATATAGAATTACATAGCTTGCAGACATATACAGTATGTAGCTCATTCAGGTGTCACTTTAGCTTTGTTCTGTTCTTCCTGTTGAGTTTGTAGAAACACCTTTTGTCTCCCTTTTTTAAACTCACAATGCACAGTGCCTGATTTGTTTTTTCATTATAGTAAAGAATAAATAAAGACATTAATGGTTTTCACAGAAAGAATTGGCCAAAGAGGCGTTCGTGGCGAGTTTGCATTTTTATGGTTTTAGTGTTGATGTGCAAAGAAAGTTGTTTGTGTTAATCTTTGGGTGCAGATGTAGAACATGTCCATCATCAAGTTGAGATTGAACAGGACAGGATGTGTTTATGTGACTTCAAATGTTGGCTTCTGGTGCACAAATTCCATTGGATCAGTGATATTTACAAAACAAATATTATATAGTGTAGTTGTACTTCTTTTTTTAACATCACATACAGTAATCCTCAATTTCTCTGAGGGAGTCTTCCCAAGGGATCAATAAAGTTCTATCTAATCTAATCTAATCTAATCTACTCAACAACATTCACTGAAAAAATGTCTTAGTTGTGTGCTTAAACAGATGTTTCAACATTATTTGTTTGGAGGGGAAATTTGTTTTTGATCAAGAATTTGTGACAGATGTTAAATGATTACATGAACACTGGAACGCTGGGGTGACTTTTGGTGTACAACTTGATGTTTATTATTTTGACATAAATTTAATCCAACACTGTTGGCTCAGTGAGGAGCACTGTTCCCCTGAAGCTGTGAGGTTTGTATTTGATCCTCAGTGGAGCTGACTGGGCCTTTCTGTGTGGAGTGGGCATGTAGTCCAGATGCCTGAATGTGTTTCCTCCCATAATCCAAATACATGTAGAGGTGGATTCACTGACGTATACAGTATTATAAGGCCAGTAGGAGTGAGCGTGTGAATGTTTTTGCCAATATGTGTTAAATGAACTATAACCTGCACTGGGTGTTACTTTGCCTCCTGCCCAACAGGGTGGGTGGGAAGTAGGGTTGCCAACTCTCTGAAAAATAAATAAGGGACACCTCACTGGCAGGGCTGACCGGCTCATGGAAATATAGACTGGAATGGACATGCGCGCCTCTATCTATTAGCGTCACTCAGGACAGGAAGGCGCCATTACTAAGGGTGGAAATGTGCAGCTCATCAATAATAAACTGACTGCTTTTTTTGCACTAGCGTCACTATTTCTTAATGGATTTTAATAAATGTAGGCTTGTTTCAAAGCCCTTTGAAAGCTCTTTCCAATGCAACTATGCATGTGTGGGTGAAAAAAAAAACTTTTATGTAAAATGCAGAAATATGGGGAAATTATGACAAACTGTGCTGCTTTTCTCGCTTTATTGTCGCTATTTGTTAACAGATTTTAATAAAAGTAGGCTTGTTTTAAAGCCCTTTCATTGCTCTTTCTAATGAATCCATACATGTCTAAATAGAAAAAAATGTTTTATGTAAAGTGTGGAAATTTGTGGAAAATATTCCATTCTGTTCATTTACTGTGATTTTTTTTTCCTGTCATAATTCTCGATGGATTTTTATAAATGACGCTTGTAAGTTGTATTCAAGCTGATTAAAAGCTCTAATGAACCCATACATGCCTGGATAAAAAATCCTTATGTATTAAAATATAAATCTGAAGTATGCCTTGCCATTGTGCTCATTTATCTTGCTGCTTTTTCCACTGTAATATTATTGCTAGTCTTTTAATGACAACAACATATATATGATTTTTACTAGCATTTTATTCCAAGTAGATATAAAGCCATTCAGAATTTATGACTTTTGACCCTCAGTCAGGGTAAAAAGTACCTCCTCCATCCCCTCCAACCACACTGTTAAAATTTAAATGCCTCCTGTGACCACCATGTAAATATCATATTAAACAACACTGCAAGTATATATATAGACAGAAATATATTTAAACATTTTTGTTTCCGCATGTGAACGCAGCTTAATGAAAAGAACTTATGGCGTTGAGTTATAGTCTCAGTATATTGACATTAAATTGCGGCATAATGACTTTAAAATAGACATTTGTTTTACATAATTACATTAAGGCTCTTGTACAGTTCATTTTAGTATTGGAGAATTTGTTTTTGTAGTCGTGCAGTTGATAATGAAGCACTGGCTGCCTTTTTTCTCCTCATATCGCTTCTGTTTAACAGGATCAAGGTCTCTCTCCACCCTCAGTAATGGCCGCCGTGGGGCACGCCGCTAGTCACGTGACGTCCATTCCAGTCTCTATTTCCATGGACCGGCCAACTGACCATTGCCTTCACCCTTCCCAGCGCGTGTGTGAAATGATTTTTAACCATTTGACTATTGACTTGACCCTGAATTTAAGTAGATGCACACATGCATTTGTTATCAATCAATCAATCAATCAATTTTATTTATATAGCGCCAAATCACAACAAACAGTTGCCCCAAGGCGCTTTATATTGTAAGACAAGGCCATACAATAATTACGTAAAAACCCCAACGGTCAAAACGACCCCCTGTGAGCAAGCACTTGGCGACAGTGGGAATGTTATGATATGAACATGCGGAAAACAAATTATTATTTAGCAATTTATTTTTAGTGCAAAATAAATTTTCACTCACAATTTCAATATGAGCATCCTGTCCTGCTTCAAAGCATAAAAAAAATTTCTTTAAAAATAAATATTTCTCTGTCATGTTATTGCTTAACTTAAAAGTGTATAAATTAACAAAAAAAAATCATCAAAAACAATGTAACAGTGAAAGTCTGAAAAAGTAAACAATACTTATAGCTGTTGTCGCGCACCTTTTCCATCCAGCCATTTTCCTTTTCCCATTTGCCCATGTATTTTTGCTTTCTTTTTTGTTTCGTTTTTTTCGAGGAGGAGTAACGACGTTACAGACATTGCTGTTCGTAGGCGTATGTGCAGTGCCAGTGTTGGTGTCTGTGTCGGTATCAGCCATGCTACTTTGTTATGGTCGTCCAACGACCGTCGTCGGCTCATGATTCTCGTCCGGGATCTTCTTGCGAGCAGATGTCCCTCAACCACTGAGATAAGAGTGATTCTGTATCATCAACTCGTGTCTGTCAGCTCATTGGTGAAGAGCAGGAGAGAGGCTGGGATCATATTTACCGTAAGTTTCCATATAAAGCGCCAGTCAATTCCATTGACATTTTACAGACTTTTTGATTCTTACAGAAATACGGGAAAAACTGCGTCCCGTTTCAGGTCAATACAGAATGCACACTTTTATTTCCAAATAAGGGACGATTCCGTTTTTCAAGGGACGGTTGGCAACCCTACTGGGAAGAGAAAGTGAATAGATGGGTAACCTTTCCTCCAGTGCAAACCTCAGAAGAAACTTTATACCTTCAGCCTCAATACAAATAAATTCTCAGGAAAGAAGTGAATAGGATCCAATTGATGAAAAAACATGCTGCGTAAAATTTTGTTTGGATAAATACATTTTTAAAGGTAGCTCAAAAACACTGGAATGTTGCTATTTTCATGCTATATAACGCAATACATACTGAAGCTTGAAAATCACCAGTGGAGGCCATCTTGAATTTCTAAGTGAGCGCCATGAGGATTCATCAGGACTTTTGATATGTTGTTTAGGACGGGTGTATTTTACACTTTTTACAGCCAAAATCAGATCACTTATAGTATGAATTTCTTTCCATCCCAATCCTATCTCAAATCCTGCATTTGTGATAAGTTCTGACACTACTGGATGTTAAGAAACCATTTCCTCAAAGTTGACATATTGAATGCAAGATTATATTGAAATGAGCACAAAAGCCTCAAAGGACTGAAGGCTGGTCCTTTCACAGCAACTTGATATTTTTTTTTCCTCAGTCACTGTCAGGGTGAGGCTAATCACTGCACAAACACACCAGTAATAGAATCCTGTACCTCTCCCTCTTACACAAGTGACTTATACAGTAAACAGTAGCTAATGACCTTGAGCAATAATTTACTATGCAACGGGGTAAGGAACAGTGTACTTTCAGTTAGTTGTAAAGTTTTTACTAACTACTTTACTTGTAGAACTACGTTGCAACAGTAAATGTTGATTTGTAATATTAACCGAGTTTTAATGATGACCTTGGTTATAAATACGTCTGGCTCAAGCACTGTTTTTGCTTTCACAGATATACGCCACTGAAGGTCATGGTTTGAAACCTTCTCCTCACCTTGGAGAACCTTTGAGGGTCCAGGAGAGTGTCCAGATTGACCCGGGATATTCTATAATTGTGTTGTGCTCTTGTTCATAGTTGAATTATCATATTGAACAATGTTTCTTCCATTGCAACGTCTGACACACTTTGGTGATTATGACAGCAACCACAATAATGACAATCTCTCACATTTCCCTGGTGTCTGTTTGAAATGAATTGAACTGAATTGAAATATTCTCATACATGCTATAACATCAACAAAAGTTTTTTTGTGTGTGTGTGTTTTCAGAAGTTCCACATTTGTGCTAGAGTTACACTGTGGGTGTGCTCCTGTTGTTTTTGCACACATCACATGGTACAAACCCAAAGTGTTACATCATCAGTGATGACTATGAGCTTCAGGGAATCCATGAAAGTGATAACGGGGCTTTAAACTGTAAGTTTGTTGGATAATAAATTGCTTTTAGCCAAACCTGTACAGTGGCCTTATGTTGTTACAGCTGCAGGTACAATAAGTTTTGACATTTCTGTCATTGGACTTCAAGTGGAAACACCAGCAAATTTGAGCAAGTGACCATGAGATCATAGACACTATCATCCATCCATCCATCCATCTTCTAAAACCATTTATTCCACTTAAGGCTCACGAGCAGTTGGAGCCTATCCCAGTGGACACTGGGTGAGAGGTGGGGTTAAATGGACTGGATTTATAAAACGCTTTTCCATCTGCATCAGATACTCAAAGCACTTTACAATAATGCCTCACATTTACCCAGATGTGAGGGTCCTGCCATACAAGGCGCTCATTAGAGGATTAGTGATTTTCCAGTCAGGCTGGGATTTGAACCAAGGACCCTCTGGTCTCAAGCCCAATGCTTAACCATTAAACCATCACCTCCCCAGTCTGTCCAGGGGTTCACCCTGGACAGACTGCCCATCTATTACAGTGCCAACAAATATAAACAGACAAACTCATTTACACTCTGACGCACACCTACGATAAATTTTATCAATTCACTTAACCTGTATGTCTTTGGAAGAGGGAGTAAGTTGGTGTATCTTGAGGGAAATTATGCAAACAAGGGGAATATGCAAACTCCACTCAGAAAGGACAAGGTGGGAAGCAAGCCTGAGGCCTTCTCACTGTGAGGAAATTGTTGTCCTGGGAACCACTAGGAGAGTGGATTGGACCCCAGGATGCAGGTAACCAGACACAAGAGCTTAGTGCAAAACAAAGGTGTCATAATGTCCAGGTGACAATAATAATACAAAGGTGACAAAGATACATCCAAGTGACAAAATGCAAAACTGACTGACAGGGTGATAAAACCACAAAGGAAAGCAACTGTCAAAAAGATGACATTGAGACAACACTTACTAAATGCATACGACATCAGGTGACAGACAACACATGACAAGATGCAGCTACAGAAAGTAATCGACCAGCAACCGGCTAAAACAAAGGCGTGGCTTAAATACTAACTAAACTGATTATCAACAGGTACAGCAAGAGCAAATTGAAAAACTGGCACACATAGGACAATTAAAGGAAAACACATAAACAGACAACTTGAGATATGTGGAAAAATAAAAGCAGATCATAAAAACACAAAGAAATGTGCACGAACTGCAAGGTCTAGCATGAACAAACAGATGATAGAAATACAGAAAAATAACTAAGATGTGGAAGCACCCAGAACAGTAAAACAGACCTGAAACCTAACGGAAAGATAATGAATAGAATACACACGAGACCTGAACTGGAACAAAGTAAAAATAAGGCAAAAGAAAGAACAGCCCGACATAACCCGTAGTGAACACAAAACGAGGAAACTGTCAACCGTTGCACATGGCTGTCAGGTGCAACCATGACAACTGCATGTGGCCGAAGAACAGAGAGACAACAAGGACCACACACTCACACACACACACACACACACACACACACACCAAGGGCAACCCCACGAACACAGGCACAACGGCTGATGACAGGGGGCAGCTCACACAATCACACACTCAACACATGAAAGACAGGTGCACCACATCTATACACACACACACACGCAGACCACAGGGGAACAGACACAAATTCCCACATGCGCCACACACACACACACACAAAACCGGAAGACAGGACAGGACGGGTGACAGGAACGTAACATACGGACAGCTAACAAGGTTTCACACAGGGACTCACATACAAGACACCCAGTGACCACAGGGAGACAAGACATGACAGCTGACTAGGACATGATAACAGACACAGGGACAACTCAAAAACCAGATGACCGAGCAAACCCCAACAGAAATGGTGCTAAATGCAAAGCCACTGTGCAACATCGTAGATAATATCCTGGAAAAAAGTAGTTTTCTCCATCCTTTGGGACAGAATTGGGACTTCAGAGATCCAGAAGGTCCTTAGGCTGGAGCCACTGCTTCTTTGCAGAAAAATGATTTGCCTGTTAGGACTCTTGTTTGAATGTCCAACTGAGACTGAGGACCCAATAAACCCAGAACACACTGGTGGGACTAAATACCCACTCTGGCTTGTGAAACATTTTCAGTTCAGTTAAATTTGTTTATACATTGACGAATCATAATGTAATGCGTTCTACACTCATTTCATAAGCATGCACACTAGGCATGTGGAGATTAATCATTACGAATCGGTATCGACATACATTCATTCATTCATCTTCTATCGCTTAGTCCAATTAAGGGTCGCGGGGGGCTGGAGCCTATCTCAGCAGCCATAGAGCGCAAGGCGGGGTACACCCAGGACAGGACGCCAGTCTGTCGCAGGACCACAAACACACACACACACACACACACACACACACACACCCCTACGGACAATGTAAAGATACCAATCCACCTAACGCACATGTCTGTGGATGTGGGAGGAAACCAGAGCACCCGGAGGAAACCCACGCAAACACGGGGAGAACATGCAAACTCCACACAGAAAGGCCACGGGAATTGAACCCATGACCTTATCGCTGTGAAGCAACAGTGCTAACCACCAAGCCACCGTGCTGCCTTGGTATCGACATACAAACATGCACAATTCATTCAGTGTGCATCTATTCAATTCCCAGATTCCAGGGCCTGCCTGTATCTGTCAAACTGCAGCTGAGAAACAGCAGATTTTGAAAGAAGTCTGGTTTTAAGTGTTTGTACCACCAGGCTGTGTGAGCAACTGTGACACCTGAAGGGGGAGTTTTCAATGTAGTATATTGTTTTTTTGTTTTGTTTTTTTTACTCATAGTCAAGATAACTTGTTATAGAACACGACTTCTTTCTCTTGGCTAGTGGAAAGCATTTTGTGTAAGTTGTCCTATAAAATAATGGCCTTCGTAATTGGGGCAGGCTGTAGCCATAATCATGTTCAAGGCTATTATTAGTGAAGTGCACTCTCAGTAGCTACAGCTATTATTAGAGCACCTTGTTCCATCCATAATTGTGGCTTCCTCTCCATCGACACCAGCAACAAAATTATGACAAAAACAGTTTCAGTTAAAATATTTCAAGCTCAGCACTGAGTCTCAAATGTAACGAGAAAAACAGCAGCACCAAGATGATCTCCCAGTAAACACAGTTGAGCTCAAAAGTTTACATACCCTGAAGGAATTTTTGTGTTTTCTGGCCATTTTTCAGAAAATATGAATGATAACACAAAAACTTTTTTTTCACTCATGGTTAGTGGTTTGGTGAAGTCATTTATTGTCAAACAACCAGGTTTACTCTTTTTAAATCATATTGACAACACAAACTACCCAAATGACCCTGATCAAAAGTTTACATACATCTGTTCTTAATACTGTGTATTGTCCCCTTTAACATCAATGACAGCGAGTCTTTTGTGGTAGCTGTGGACGAGACTCTCTGATGGTAAAACTGCCACTGAATATGCCCATTAGACGTTATAGGCTTACGTGGCTGTGACTGGAGAAATTATGCACAGTGCAAGCTTTGCATTTTGTATCACTAATTATCCATCTTCATGATGAAGTGGTATAGATGAGGATTTTCTTAAAAAGAAGACCTGAAAGTTTAGCTACAAATTGCCAGAAGGTATCTGAGATGCCAGCCTGGATTTGATCTGTTTTGGTGAAAGAAACTCCTTCTCTGCTCTACTTCACTATGAAGCTAAGAGTAGTGATGCAAAATGCAAAGCTTGCACTGTGCACAATTTCTCCAATCACAGCCACATAAGCCCATAACTTCTCTTGGGTCGTCTGGGTGTTTTGATGGCTTTCCTCACTCTTCTTGCACAGTCACTCAGTTTTTGAGAACTGTCTACTCCATGCAGATTTACCATAGAGTGTCATACTGTTTGTATTTCTTTGTAACTGATGTAAATAAAGTCCAAGACAAAAATTCCACCAGGGTATGTAAACTTTTGAGCTCAACTGTATTTTGGACTGAACTGTATATATATATATATATATATATATAAACACAGTTCAGTCCAAAATTATTTGGCCCCTTCACATATTTAATTCGTTTCTGCCATTTCAAACACAAAAAATACAAAAACTACAAAATTTCTAAAATTATCCTCCTTAACCTCAAACTTAAAGCCACTCTCTACAACTTGATATAAATTAAATAAAAATATAAAAGCCAAGATGATGTGGTGCATAAATAATGGGCCACTTTGGTATAATACCTGTAAATAATCAGTTTTATTGCAAGTTTTCTTCAGACAATTCAGGGGATGATACATGAACATTTCCAAGTCACTAAATATGTCTTAGACTTTATTTACATCACTTATAAAGAAATACAAACAGTATGGCATTCTGTGGTAAATCTGCATGGAGTAGACAGTTCTCAAAAAACTGACTGTGCCTGATATCAACAAGGACATGAAGGAGGTGCGCTGTGTCCAGCCGCTGCAGCCCAGTCGGTGCAAAGGCGAAAGATGTTTTATATATTTACGCGTGAGGACAACAGGCAGAGACATGCACCTCACAGAGGAATGTTGTAAGTTCATGTCCTTCCAAACACTTCTCAAGCTGGGATGTCCAGGAGCAGAGACCTTTCCAGCCGTGGCTGTGAGCAGACACGCTCCCCTGTCCATTCAGCGCCCAGACCAGCGTCTCACTCTGTGTTGTCATTCATTTTCGTTATTTGTTATGTAACTGCGTATGTACAGTAGGTATTGTCGTAATTATTTATATAACTGTCCCAGAGGTGGTTTCCGTATTTGTAATGTGTGCACTGAGCCACCATCCAGCTGTCAGTGTGCTGTGTTCAGCTGACAGGCCCCTCCCCCTGTTGTGTGCGATCAGACCTCGCTGTCCGGCCCCCATGTGATGAGATCTGTGCATACATATAAGCATTTTATGCAAGTGTGCCCCCCCCAGCACGCCAGATGTGTTGGGGAGAGTGTGCGGGGGAGGGGGGGTAACACATGCGCACACGTGCGAGACACATGCAGCGCATGTGTGTGACTTTTTGCAACTCCATAGCCGTGGTGGCACTCAGACAAATTTCACATCCAGCTCCACAGTGATCATCTGCTGACTGTTTTCGTGCTAATAGTGTGAATGGCCATGCATTTACTAAGTGCCAAACGAGTGGTGTTAGATGTTCGTGCATGTCATCTGGAATTTGCTGTGAAAGGGTTCTATGGGTTCTCACAACGCACACTCTGTCTTTCAGCCGCTTGTGTGCACAAATAGTTGTAGTAACAGGTGTACAAGGCATCAGAGGTAACTACAATTTTACACGTTTTGCCTACGATTCCTGCTTCATGTGCAATTCAACCAAATTTGCACTATGTGTTAAGGAGCCCAAATTAAATAAATATTCTGTTGCTCTGACTGAAAATGATTCTCTGAACTTCCTGTTAAATAACAGACTGTTGAATGTGTGTGTTGGATGACTGCCACTGCAGTAGGATATGACTGACACAGTGGAACATTTCAGTGCAAACAAATGTGAACTAGAAATTCTGAAATGTGTGAGTCAAACTTTTGTCTTTCTGTTCTGGGTTAGAATCAACACAGCTAATGCTTCGGTATCTTATCACAGCTGTAAAACACATTTGTGTTGATTAAAAGTTCCAAACTGCAGCACATATAATGTTTCATTTTTGGACTTTGAGGAATTGTTTTTCTCCAAAAACATGCACACATTGTTGTTGTGAAAAGGAATCAACACATCAGTGTTATCTCAGTGTGTAAAATGTGTCCCTACATGTTTTGTGTTCATCTGAGGGTAATTCTGTGACAAACAGAAGCGGTTGGACAGGAATCATCTGGTAGCGTGCTGAGACAGGACGTGGAGACGTTAACTCTGCCACGCCTCCTGCACGGCGACACCCAGCGTGACGCCTTCCCCTCACAAATACACACTCAAACCACTGACTGACACACACAACAAACTGTCATTATGTAATTCAGAGTTCCGCCATCTGTCTGAGGACTTTGAACCACACGCCAACATTCAAAGCAAACGCTAAAAGATGGAAGATCACGATAAGAGATGGCTTCAACACAGCTTTTGGCAAATCCAGTGATAAAGAAAAAATGTGAATGAACAAAGCAGTTCTGCTGTCATACTCAGACAGCTGAACAAAGAGCAGTTTGAACCAATACCCGCTTCCGTTGCATGTTCTCTGCCCGTTGCATGTTCTCTGAAGCACAAAGCTGATGTGAGCTGCAGGCTTCTCAGCTCCCACTGAATCACTCCAGATCACCGAAGAAGCTACGACCAACTACTACAACAGCATCATTTAACATGGTGGCCATGTGGATTGTGCACTTGCATCCAAAACAGATGTTTCCCATTTCAAAACCACTGGTGCCCATTCTCCATGTAATATGCGGTTGCATGAGGATGGGCATCCTGTGCAAAATCTGTGCCAAATAATCACACAGACGCATAATGAATCTGCTGTGGGAGCCTGTGCAAAAAAAAAACAACAAAAAAAAAAAACATATTAGTTAATAAAAGAGGAACATGAGTCAACCAGGACTCCAGGCTACCAAATAAACTGCGGTTACTAATTGAGTGTGCAAGTGTGTTGTGTTTTATGGAACAACATGCACGTGCCTTTAAGATTCATTCACCCCGTAGTCTGAACTCAATAGTGGAAAAATGACAAACATTGTTTAAAAGAGGATAATTTTTTCCTGTTTTTCTTCATTGAAATATAGCTGTCAATATTCTGTCACGGCAGGATTTTAAAAAAAATTAGCTAATAATTAATTTCGGATCTTCCCATATTGGCCTAGGCAGATTAAAAAAAAATTAAAGAAGAAATTTCAGCAATGTATGGCTGAACTCCTTCATATTCTTGTTCAATATATACTGGTCCCTCGCTATAACGCGGTTCACCTTTCGCGGCCTCGCAGTTTCGCGGATTTTTTTAGTCCAATTTTACATGCTTTTTTTTTCACAGCGCATTCTGATCTGCGTCCTCATCAAGCAGGCCGGTCGCAGCACTGCGAAGGGAGAGTACGCGCATTGTGTTCTGCGTGTCTGTTTATAAGAATCTTCTCACCCAGAAGAAAAAAGAGTGCCAACAACTACCCATAACTGTGTTCTTCACTCGGAAAAAGACACCTGGACCGAGGTGTGACTCAGTGGAAAAAGACGTTGAAGATGCGCAGTCAGAGGAACTGTGAAATACTGGTCAGTCACTATTAATAATTTCTTATGTGTCCAACCTCGTCGGTTGATCATTAAAATTAAATTTGTTAGTTCTAAAAGCCATCATAATTATTTATAGGAAAACATTCTATTTTTATTTCTCAAACAAATGTTTGGGCCTGAAAACAGGTTGGTCTTATTTTTCTACTAAGGTTTGAACTTTGAGAGCGTTTACATATGAGAGAAAAGTGAGAAAATGTTAATGCCTGTTTGAGAAAAGTGTATAAAGTGTGTAATAAGGGGTTTCATAGCCTTAAAACATCTATAATAATTGTAAAAAATAATGCTAACTACTTCGCGGATTTTGCCTATTGCGGGCTATTTTTAGAACGTAACTCCTGCAATAAACGAGGGACCACTGTATCCCCGAGTACCTCAACGATGATTTTTTAGTTTGTTTTGTTAAGCTCTTAAAAGTACATGTTAAAGCTGCATGTAACATGAACGTACGTAGACAACGGTGCGCGCCCCTCCACACATAGCACAAATCAGGGTAAAACAGCTCAAATGAGCGAACTGATGTCGGGAGAGACATGCGGTCAGGCAGGTGTGAATGATCCCACTGCGACTGTTTCATGCGTGCTTGTCCATGTGCACAAACACAGTGCGAGCAGCTGGAGTGCGTGGCATCACATCGTGCTTCTGCTGTGGAGAAAAAAAATTAAAACCACACAACATAAAAAACACACCACAATTTCTCATTTTTAATCCATCATATTGAGCAGACAAGACAAGTATGATCCTTCTGTGCCTCTGTATATGACCCATGGTCAAAGACGTACAGTCATGAAATAACATGAATGAAGCAGTGCACGCTTATTATGTCCAAATCTGCTGGCCCCACGTGTCCAGCGGGGCAGGGGTCACTACAGCTTGAGGATGTGATCCGAGCAGCTCTCGCTTCTGGTGTCAAGCTCCCGGCCCCACTGGGTGTGTCCCGCTCCGGGGGCAGTGTCAGGTGAGGAGTTTGACTGGGACGGTCCACCTGTCAAATGGTAATGAAGGCAGCAAACTCACAGAGGACAGAAACCTCCCCCACTGGTAAACAGCTCAATAATCTTAAGAGAAACGCTGTAGAAAAACAAACAACACTAGATTCTAATATCAGGAAGGTGGACAACGAGCTACAACCTTATGTTTCCTAGGTTCTTCCGTACGTTTCTGTCCTCTGTGAGTTTGATGCCTTCGTTCCTGTTTGACGGGTGGACCGTCCCAGTCAAACTCCTCACCTGACACTGTCCCTGGAGCGGGATACACCCAGCGGGGCCGGTGTTCTGTCGAAATGAGGTGCGTCGTCAAGATGAGGTGCGTGGTACCTCCGCTCGACAGATAAGTCTGTCGAGATGAGGTGCGTCGTCGAGGTGAGATTCCTCGCGTAACTGCATATGTGTGCACTGAAAAAATACTTGACGAAGGTTGCTTATTTTGATGGGCAATTAAATGTATAAATTGTTCATCCGAACATAGTAATGTATAAAATCTACTCACTATAAAATGATAAGTATTTTTAACCTGGAGTTATCTTATTTCGACAGGCAAAATATACATATACATACATTTATGCTCCTAACGTAAAATACAGAAAATGTTTAACTTACTAGGCTATAAATACGAGGTCTATTAGAAAAGTATCCGACCTTATTATTTTTTTAAAAAACCATATGGATTTGAATCACGTGTGATTACATCAGCCAAGCTTGAACCCTCGTGGGCATGCAAGAGTTTTTTCACGCCTGTCGGTGACGTCATTTGCCTGTGAGCACGCCTTGTGGAAGGAGTGGTCCAGCCCCCTCATCGGAATTCCTTTGTCTGAGAAGTTGCTGAGAGACTGGCGCTGTGCTTGATCAAAATTTTTTCCAAAACTGTGAGGCACATCCGAGTGGACACCATTCGACAAATTAAGCTGGTTTTCGGTGAAAATTTTAACGGCTGATGACAGATTTTGGATTGTTTCTATCGCTGTAAGGACTTCACGGGACGTCGCGCAGCGCTCCTTGGCGACATCGTCATCCTGTTTCAAGCTGAAAACCTCCAAATTTAAGCCTCTGTTGACCCAGGACGTCGTGAGAGAACAGAGAACTTTGAGAAGAGGTCGGAATCAGCAGTTTATCCGGACATTCCACTGTTAAAGGAGATTTTTTTAGTGAAAGACATGCGGCGGATTGGTGCGTCGGCTCGCAGCCGGCGCAGCGCGCCCGCCACGGGAAAAACACCTCTGTTGGAAGCCTTAAGGACAAGTTGGAACATGCCCTGCTGTTAAACAATTTCTCAGATACTCACTCAACTGAAAGCCACCAAAAGCCACCTGGATTTTACAAATGGTTATCAACACGGAGGTGTTTTAACTTAACTTAACTTAATTTTAACTTTAACATCTATGTTTTCATATAATACACTACATTTGTGATTCAAAGAGTTTGAAAACCCATTTCTAACACCAAAGCAGTTGATCCACATGAATAAAGGTGTATTTTCACTAAAGGTGTGAAGACTCACAACACTTTCATATTCTCAGCAACAGAGCCAAATTATAGTGTTTACACATTGTAGAGAAATATATATCTCACATACATATATACATGTATTATATGCAAGTACCTTCAAAGAGGAATTACTGAAGGTTTGCTAAAATGACCTGGATGAGCCGGAGAGTCTGTCAATCACATAGCTTAAGAAGTGAAAATGTCACCAGCCCCATTTATGATTTCTGAAAATGGGACATGAAATTGGTTTCATGCCGGAAGTTTAGGTTATTTAACATCAATAACACTGTAAAATGTCCAGCTGTTGTCTATGGTCCCACTGTTGTGGAGCTCATTATCAAATCTTCACAGCACTATTTATTTTGAAAACACTCCTTCTGTAGTTTTTGTTTGTTTGTTTGTTTGTTTGTTTTGTTTTTTCAAATTAAGATACTCTCAAAGCCCACACACTGAACTTTCTTGACAATTTTATAGCACAGACTCATTGTGATCAAAAATATTTCACAACACTTGGTTAAATAATAATAATAATAATAATAATAATAATAATAATAATAATAATAATAATAATAATAATAACAACATCCTACAGAATTTCAGTTTTGTCAAATCAAAACTGTGAATATTAAATGTGTCAGAAAACACTTGTGACACATGACAAAGTTATGGAATTACAAATACCTACATGGCCTCTGAGCTGCAAAGAAAACTGCACCTGTGACTCATCCATGAGTGTTTCGGGCACTCTGTGATAAACTGATATGTTCATCCTCTGAGACAGCCTCTTCTTATCCAGCGCCTTCACAACAAGTCAGGAGAGCAACCATCCAGTAACCTTTCAACTCAGAAATGTAAATGTGATGTAACACACAGTTTCATGATGCATCTCACTGGTTTATCAAGTGGTGTGATGTTGTGGCATACCGGTGTCGCCGACCGAACGGTCCCCTCCCAAAAATCTATCCACCCTGCCTTCACTGTGTATGCTTCATTTCTGAAGGCCGGCAGCGATTCACCGATTATCACCTCGTTCCTGCTTCAAACTGCACTCCAGTCATCATCTATCTCAGCGACAGATACTATCTGAAGCTTTTGTACAACAATCATTTCCACATAAATTCAGCATTATTTAATAATAGAAGACAGGGGAAGCGATCAGAGCGCCGCAGCATCACGTCTGAGTCTGATGTGCTGCTGCGCCTATGTCATTTCAGAGCATCAGTAGCGATTCACCGATTATCACCTCGTTTCTGTTGTGTGGGCCACTGAAGAGGAGGTACTGCTGGCCACCATCAGAGGGCGCCCTGCCTGAAGTGCGGGCTTCAGGCACAAGAGGGTGCTGCCGCCTCTTCAGGACAGTCAGATGTGGCAGCTGTCAATCATCATCTCCAACAGCTGTCATTCATCAACCACTCCATAAAGCCAGATGACATCTCCACCTCGCTGCCGAGATATCTTCAAGCCAAGAAGATAATACCTCAGCCGTGATTGTGCCGTGCGCACATTATTTTCTCCATTCTTTGATATTGTTTCAGGAGTCTACTCGCTGTTGTTGTTCTGTCGGAGTACGGAGTGGTGACGAAGTGAAGGGCGTTCACTTGTCACACCGAACTACAGAGACAACCGGAGTTTAACTGTCAATAAAAGGTGGAGGTGTTCTTTCCCACTTTAAAAGGAGAAGTCTAACTGTTCTGACTGTGTTAATGGATGTGCACACACCCACCCTCGATTGTTTCTGCTTCCTGCCAGCAGTACCAGATCGACAGCTGGAGACGGTGACCACCTGGGGAATCTGGACTTGGCGGCTCCAGTATTCTCCGGGTTCGGTGGCGGTGGAAATCGTGTGGGTTCCGGCTCCTCTCTGGATGGACATCTTCTATCCCTGAGCCTGCCCACACGTCACCTTTGTAGATTGACTACATACAAATTCTGTAATCGTCTGTATTTCGTTGTGCACATTCACAACAGTAAAGTGTTCTATTTTCGGCTCATTCATTGTCCATTCATTTACGCCCCCTGTTGTGGGTCCGTGTCACTACACTTTCACAACAGGATATCTCGGCCAACGTCATGGATTCCGAGGGGCGTCAACCATCTGTTGGACAACCAATGGAAGAGCAGGGTGCACAGGCGCCTGTAGGAGGTGTGATGGGTGAGTTGCAGCAAATCCTCACCGCCTTTACTGCTCGGTTGGATCTGATGACCGAGCAGAATGTCATCCTCAACCGCAGGATGGAGGCTCTCACCGCGCAGGTGGAAGCGCGCGCTTAGGGCGCTGCTGCAGCTCCTCCTCCTGCTGTCCTGGTGCCGACTATAGACGTTCCAATGGTCATTCAACAACCCCCCCCACCATCCCTGAAGCATACATAAGTCCCCCAGAGCCGTACGGAGGTTGTGTGGAGACGTGCGCTGACTTTTTAATGCAGTGTCCACTCGTCTTTGCACAGCGTCCCGTGATGTACGCGTCAGACTCCAGTAGGGTGGCTTATGTGATTAATTAGCTTCGAGGTGAGGCACGCGCTTGGGCTACAGCGCTTTGGGAGCAGAATTCACGGCTCCTAACCACTTATACTGGGTTTGTGAGGGAGTTCAGAATGGTTTTTGATCACCCTAACAGAGGCGAGACCGCTTCAACCGTGCTGCTGTCTATGAGACAGGGGCGTCGGTGCGCAGCTGAATATGCAGTCGACTTCCCCATCGCGGCTGCGAGGTCCGGCTGGAATACGACTGCGCTCCGCGCCGCCTTCATAAACGGACCGTCGTCGGTCCTGAAGGAGCACCTGGTGGCCAAGGATGAACCGCAGGATTTGGATGGACTTTGACAGGACTGAGCGGAGGCGAGGCACAGTCAGAGGCTGGACACAAATGCAGGCTCACCACAGGACGTATGCGTAAAGGATGGTTTTATTCAGGCCTGAGTTCAGTAACAGGAAGGCAGTCCGCGGAGCAAAAGTACTGGGCAGGGACAAGACAGAGGACGTGGTCAAAAACAAGCAGGGTCAGTACACGAGCAAACAGAGTTGTCAGGGCTGAGCCAAAAGGCAGGATCCGGTACAAAGAGGAGAGTCAAAAAACACGGCTTGGCAAAACAGGACTGAAACAAAGTGCTGGTGAGTGAATGAATCAACAAACGAGCAGTGAAGATGTGAACTGAAGTAGTTTAAATAAGAACAGGTCTTAATAAGATAATGAGGTGCACGTGGAGGAGGAAGGGCCTGGAAGGGGGCGTGGTCAGGAGACAACTAAGAGGCAAAAGAGATGCAGAAAGGCGGTGACAAATGGGCAAGAAAATGACAGATGAATGGGGCATGGCCAACAGTGATGACAAAGTGCAGGTGCGGGACATGAGAGTGCAGTGATCAGAAAGAGACTGTGATAACAATGAAACTGGAGATGACAACTTAGAGACCTGAGAGGAGTGCAGACAAAGAGAGAATGACAGGCAGGTGCAAGTGAGCGGTGAAGAGAAGAGACTGTGATAACAATGAAACTGGACATGACAACTAAAGATCATACAAAGAAAACATGAGCACAAATCTAAACTTGATCAGGACTGAAAAGCATACCAGAACATGATAAACAGAATCATGGGAAATAACACACTGACAAAACCAAGTGGAACAGACAGACAAAACTATAAGAAAAACAGAAACTAAGTGATAACAAAACCTGGCATAACAGTACTACATAACAGAAATGAGAACAGCAAAAACAATAGGCAAACAATAACCAAATGGTAAACCATGAAAACACAGACTGATAGAACAAAACTAGAACGGAACTGGAACATGGCTGAAGTATAAAAGTAACAGAAGAATGTGCCAAAGCAAAAATAGAACAGAATAAACACATGATGAAGAAGGCAATTAATAAAACAAGGCTGGGGCAAAAGGAACAGAACCAAATAAAGAGGAAAAATAAGGGCTGAAGCCTGGAACTGGCCGGGGCATGACAGACTTATCGATCTAGTCATACGATTAGACAATCGATTAGAAGAACGCCGTCGGGAGCGAGACGAAGGACGTGGCAGGGCACGCGCCGTCCCTCTCCCTTCTGGGTCCGAAAATGTTCCGCCCTCCCCACACTCCACAGCCTCGGCGCTCCGTGTGGCAACAGCTCCCCCTGCTGACGATGCTATGGACACGAGCAGGGCTAAATTAAGAGCTTCTAACAGACAGAGGAGACTGGCCCGCGGGAAGTGCTTTATCTGCGGCTCAAGTGAGCATCAGCAGAGAGACTGCCCAAGCAGTTAAGCACCAACGCCTGCCCTTAGAAACTGGGTTAAGGGTGGGCCAAGACATTCACGTGGAACATACATGTATTTCTACACGTCTCCCAGTTACGATCCTGAGCGGGGATCGAACCCTTCAAGCCCCAGCACTGGTGGACACGGGGTCAGAAGGGAATCTGCTGGACAGCAGATGGGCAAGGGAGGTAGGGCTCCCTCTGGTGGTGCTTCCTTTGCCATTGAAGGTGCGGACACTAGATGGCACCCTTCTCCCTTTAATCACACACAAGACACAACCAGTAATTCTGGTGGTGTCTGGGAATCATCGGGAGGAGATTGAGTTTTTTGATACTCCTTCTACCTCCCGCGTGATTTGGGGCTTCCCGTGGATGGTAAAACACAATCCCCGGATTGATTGGCCATCTGGGGTTGTGGCTCCGTGGAGCAAAACCTGCCACCGGGCGTGTTTAGGATCCTCGGTTCCCCCCGGTTTAATTGCTAATGAGGAGGTTAAAGTCCCCCCCAATCTGACGGCGGTGCCTGAGGAGTACCATGATCTTGCTGATGTCTTCAGCAAAGATCTGGCACTCACTCTTCCCCCGCACCGTCCGTATGATTGCGCCATTGATTTGATCCCGGGCGTTGAGTACCCATCCAGCCGACTGTACAACCTCTCATGTCCTGAGCGCAAATCAATGGAGACCTACATCCGGGACTCATTAGCTGCCGGTCTGATCTGGAACTCCACCTCCCCGATGGGTGCAGGTTTCTTTTTTGTGGGCAAGAAAGACGGCGGACTCCGTCCGTGCATTGACTACAGAGGGCTGAACGAGATCACGGTTCGCAATCAATACCCTTTGCCCCTGTTGGATTCAGTGTTCACGCCCCTACATGGAGCCCAAATTTTCACCAAACTAGATCTTAGGAATGCGTATCACCTGGTTCAGATCCGGAAAGGAGACGAGTGGAAGACGGCATTTAACACCCCGTTAGGTCACTTTGAGTACCTGGTCATGCCGTTCGGCCTCACGAATGCTCCCGTGATGTTCCAAGCTTTGGTTAATGATGTCTTGCGGGACTTCCTGCACCGATTCGTCTTCGTATATCTGGATGATATACTCATCTTTTCCCCGGATCCTGAGACTCATGTCCAGCATGTACGTCAGGTCCGGCAGCGGTTGTTGGAGAACCGGCTGTTTGTGAAGGGCGAGAAGTGCGAGTTCCACCGCACTTCTTTGTCCTTCCTGGGGTTCATCATCTCCTCCAACTCCGTCACCCCTGATCCAGCCAAGGTTGCGGCGGTGAGAGATTGGCCCCAACCCACAAGCCGTAGGAAACTGCAACAGTTCCTCGGCTTTGCAAATTTCTACAGGAGGTTCATTAAGGGCTACAGTCAGGTTAGTAGTCCCCTGACAGCCCTGACCTCCCCAAAAGTCCCCTTCACCTGGTCGGATCGGTGGAAAGCCGCGTTTAGGGAGTTGAAACATCGGTTTTTGACTGCACCAGTTCTGGTGCAGCCCGATCCTTGCCGCCAGTTTGTGGTTGAAGTGGACGCCTCTGACTCAGGGATAGGAGCCGTGCTATCCCAGAGCGGGGAGTCCGAGAAGGTTCTTCACCCATGTGCCTACTTTTCTTGCAGGTTAACCCCAGCTGAACGGAACTATGACGTGGACAATCGGGAACTCCTTGCGGTGAAAGAGGCTCTTGAGGAGTGGAGACACCTGTTGGAGCTTCGGAGCCATTCACGGTTTTCACAGACCATCGGAACCTGGAGTATATCAGGACCACCAAGCGGCTGAACCCCAGGCAAGCCCGCTGGTCACTGTTCTTCGGGTGTTTTGACTTCCGGATCACCTATCGCCACGGGACCAAGAACCAGAGATCGGATGCCTTGTCCCGGGTACACGAAGACGAAGGCAAAACAGGGCTGTCGGATCCACCGGAGCCCATCATACCTGAGTCCACTATCATGGCCACCCTCACCAGGGACGTGGAGAAGACCGTCCGGGAGGCCCTGGCATGGAGCCCAGACCCAGGAACTGGTCCGAAGAACCGTTTGTACGTCCCACCAGAGGCAAGAGCTGCTGTCCTGGCCTTCTGTCACGGTTCCAAGCTCTCCTGTCACCCGGGGGTGCGAAGGACCGTGGCAGTGGTCCGGCAGCGCTTCTAATGGGCGTCTATGGAAGCCGACGTCCGGGAATATATCCAGGCCTGTACCACCTGTGCCAGGGGCAAGGCAGACCATACCAAGAGTCAAGGACTTCTTCAACCACTCCCGGTGCCTCGTCGCCCCTGGTCCCACATCAGCCTGGATTTTGTCACGGACCTCCCGCCGACCCAGGGTATGACTACCATCCTCACGGTAGTGGACCGATTCTCCAAGGCGGCCCACTTCGTGGCCCTCCCGAAGCTCCCAACGGCCCAGGAGACCGCAGACCTCCTGGTCCACCACGTCATCCGTCTGCATGGGATACCAACAGAGATTGTCTTGGATCATGGTCCCCAGTTCTCCTCTCAAGTCTGGAGGAGTTTCTGCAGAGAACTGGGGGCCACCGTGAGCCTCTTGTCCGGGTATCACCCACAGACAAATGGTCAGGCAGAGCGGGCTAACCAGGAACTGGAACAAGCCCTTTGTTGTGTAACATCCGCGCACCCGACGGCCTGGGTTACCCATCTGGCCTGGGTCGAGAACGCGCATAACAGCCAGGTGTCCTCTGCCACCGGCCTCTCCCCGTTTGAGGTGTGTCTGGGGTACCAGCCCCCATTGTTTCCCGTGGTGGAGGGAGAGGTCGGTGTGCCCTCGGTCCAGGCCCATCTGCGCACATGCCGTCGGGTGTGGCGCGCCGCCCGTTCTGCCTTACTGAAAGCCCGGATGAGGGCTAAAGCCCATGCAGACCGCCGGCGCTCCCCGGCCCCTGCATACCAGCCCGGGCAGGAGGTGTGGCTTTCTACGAAGGACATCCCCCTCCAAGTGGACTCACCCAAACTAAAGGACAGGTACATCGGTCCTTTCAAGATCCTCAAAGTCCTCAGTCCGGCCGCAGTGAAGCTCCAGCTCCCAGCTTCACTGCAGGTCCACCTGGTTTTTCATGTTTCCAGGATCAAGCCACATCACACCTCACCCCTCTGTGCTCCCGGACCGGCGCCGCCTCCTGCCCGGATCATCAACGGGGAGCCGGCTTGGACGGTCCGCCGGCTCCTGGATGTCCGTCGGAAGGGCCGGGGGTTCCAGTACTTGGTGGACTGGGAGGGGTATGGACCTGAGGAACGCTCCTGGGTGAAAAGGAGCTTCATCCTGGACCCGGCCCTCCTGGCCGACTTCTACACTCGACACCCCGACAAGCCTGGTTGGGCACCAGGAGGCGCCCGTTGAGGGGGGGGTCCTGTTGTGTGGGCCGCTGAAGAGGAGGTACTGCTGGCCATCACCAGCGGGCGCCCTGTCTGAAGTGCGGGCTTCAGGCACAAGAGGGTGCTGCCGCCTCTTCAGGACAGTCAGACGTGGCAGCTGTCAATCATCATCTCCAACAGCTGTCATTCATCAACCACTCCATAAAGCCAGATGACATCTCCACCTCGCTGCCGAGATATCTTCAAGCCAAGAAGATAATACCTCAGCCGTGATTGTGCCGTGCGCACATTATTTTCTCCATTCTTTGATATTGTTTCAGGAGTCTACTCGCTGTTGTTGTTCTGTCGGAGTACAGAGTGGTGACAAGTGAAGGGCGTTCACTTGTCACACCGAACTACAGAGACAACCGGAGTTTAACTGTCAATAAAAGGTGGAGGTGTTCTTTCCCACTTTAAAAGGAGAAGTCTAACTGTTCTGACTGTGTTAATGGGTGTGCACACACCCACCCTTGATTGTTTCTGCTTCCTGCCAGCAGTACCAGATCCGACAGCCGGAGACAGTGACCACCTGGGGACTCGGGACTTGGCGGCTCCAGTATTCTCTGGGTTCGGTGGCGGTGGAAATCGTGTGGGTTCCGGCTCCTCTCTGGACAGACGTCTTCTATCCTCGAGCCTGCCCACACGTCACCTTTGTACATTGACTACATACAAATTCTGTAATCGTCTGTATTTCATTGTGCACATTTTTTTTTTTTTTTTTTTGTGCTGCTGTGAAGAAAATGAGGCGCTTTTCATCACAATATCATGAACCAATAGATTAATGTATATTTTGTGCTGCTGAGGCTGTGCTACTAGGTTGTTTTGTACCTTACAAATGTTGGTCACTCCACTAGTGTTTCATAGACAGGCTAACGTGTAAAGCAAAATAATGTTGGTAATAGTTTACTTGCCCCAATCTGTCCAGCAGAGTCAGATGAACTATTGCATGAGCGGTAGAATATTGAGTAAAATATGGGCCGTGTCTATATATTTTTATAATGTCTGAAAGATACATATTATGCCACAAAAGCTTACATGAAATATTTCACTTGGTTCTAGCTGGTTCATGAAAATTTTTTTATTGTGGAACCCAAATCTGCAAATGTAATTATGCTCAGAAACAAACCAATGGACAAAAAATTATGTTTTGAAGCCCGGTGCTATGCTGTGTGTGCAAAAACAAGAGTAACATATGCATAGTATAATATTATACATTATTATCACTTTACCGAGGCGTTGCTTGGCCAGTAGCGTAGATTTACATTGACACTATCTGGCTATACCCGCCCGCTGTGCGTAAACAAATGACGTCATAGCGCGCAGCCCAAGAACTGTCCGCAGAGGCAATATGGATATTCCGGATGATTTTCTCATGGATAGTATGACAATGAACAGGGAAGCCAAAGCAGCCAGGTTGATGAGGACGCACTGCTGAATTCGGAGAGCAGCGCGCACCAGCCGACACGAAAAATAAAAAGTTAAAGTGATCCAACTTGTTATGTATGTGTTATGTGTTGTGTATCTCAGTAAAGTGATAATAATGCAAATAACATGCATTTATTGTGCTATATGCATTTTCTGAGTCCCTCCATCCATGCCCAGTCACCCAAGATGACAGATATTTGCCTGAGTTTTATATATATATATATATATATATATATATATATATATATATATATATATATATATATATATATATATATATATATCGTATATGTAGACAGGTGTGTGCCTTTCCAAATCTTGTCCAGTCAATTGAATTTAACTCAAGGGGACTCCAGTTAAGCTGTTGAACCATCCATGGAAACAAGATGTATGTGAGCTCAATTTTGACCTTCATGGCAAAGACTGTGAATACTTATGTACATGTGATTTCTAGTTTTTTATTTTTAATAAATTTGCAAAAATCTCAAACTTTTTTCACGTTGTCTTTATGGGGTATTGTGTGTAGAATTTTGAGGAAAAAAATAATTTAATCTGTTTTGGAATCAGGTTGTAACATAAAATGTAGAAAAAGTGAAGTGCTGTGAATATGTTCCAGATGCTCTGTATCATCATAGATGTCAGGGTGATTGTGCTGCTAAAAGAAACAAAGCTGAGGGCTCCCAGAGCAGCACAGAGCACCATTAGCTGATCTGCAGCAGAAAACTGCATTCAGCACTGATCTAAATATCGCCAAAACATCCCAGTATGACGCTACAGATCACCTGTTGAACAACTCAACTGTGAACTGAGTTCTAATTCCACTAATTAATTGTTGTATCAGTCGTGACTTGTGGCACCATCGCTTTCTTTTTGGCAGTTGTCAGATGTGCACATTAGCATTGCTGCAGGCTGTCTCAGATTCGGAGGGATTTCCCAATCGCTGTTTAGAAAATTAACAATGTGTCAAAACATGTCTGAGGCTTGAAGCCACATTTTGTCAAGAAACATCCATCATGAGGACGACACAATAATTTTCCTCTCATTCTCATCTTCCTGCAGCAGCCACTCACACAACCAGCAGAGGGGAAAAATGCAGCATTTTCACTTTGTAAGATCGAATGTTTTTATGTTTCTCAATGCAGAAGAGATCAGAACCTGTCACATTAAATCACCAACGTCTGTTTGATTTTATAGTGTAGAAGAATAACAGGGAACACAAAACAAATTCTGTCAAGGTTGAGAAATGAACCACAGTTCTTAAAGTGCATCACTTAGGGCCCCACGCAGAAACCGGAAGAAAATCTGTGAACCAAATACGAAATGGGGAACCATGAAGCATTCCACCTGTTGTCGTGAGGGACGCACGGTCGCACAGGCGTGCATGACACACCGGCGATGGTTTTGTGCATGCTCGTGCATGAAGATAGTGGGAGCACCTGGAATGTGTTGCACCACATCACACCGCTGATGTGGAGAAACAGAAAAAAAACAATACATGCCACCCATGGGATTCGAACCTGCAATTTACTCTATATATGATGTACATATAATAATTTTCTCTAATACGAGGTCTATTAGAAAAGAAACCGACAGTTTTATTTAAAAAAAAAACTATATGGATTTGAATCATGTGTGATTACATCAGCCAAGCTTGAACCCTCGTGCACATGCGTGAGTTTTTTCACACCTGTCGGTGACATCATTCGCCTGTGAGCACGCCTTGTGGGAGGAGTGGTCCAGCCCCCTCGTCGGATTTTCATTGTCTGAGAAGTTGCTGAGAGACTGGCGCTGTGCTTGATCAAAATTTTTTCAAGAACTGTGAGGCACATCCGAGTGGACACCATTCGAGAAATTCAACTGGTTTTCGGTGTAAATTTTAATGGCTGATGAGAGATTTTGGATTGTTTCTATCGCTGTAAGGACTTCCCACGGAGCGGGACATCGCGCAGCGCTCCGAGGCGACGTCGTCATCCTGTTTCAAGCTGAAAACCTCCAAATTTAAGCCTCTGTTGACCCAGGACGTCGTGAGAGAACAGAGAACTTTCAGAAGAGGTCGGAATCAGCAGTTTTTCCGGACATTCCACTGTTAAAGGAGATTTTTTTAATGAAAGACGTGCAGACGGATTGGCGCATTGGCTCGCAGCCAGGGCGGCGCGCCCGCCACAGGAAAAACACCTCCATGTTGATAACCATTTGTAAAATCCAGGCGGCTTTTGGTGGCTTTCAGTTGAGTGAGTATGTGAGAAATTGTTTAACAGCAGGGCATGTTCCAACTTGTCCTTAAGGCTTCCAACAGAGGTGTTTTTCCTGTGGCGGGCGCGCCGGATGCGAGCCGTTGCGCCAATCCGTCCACACGTCTTTCATTAAAAAAATCTCCTTTAACAGTGTAATGTCCGGATAAACTGCTGATTCCGACCTCTTCTGAAAGTTCTCTGTTCTCTCACGACATCCTGGGTCAACAGAGGCTTAAATTTGGAGGTTTTCAGCTTGAAACAGGATGACGACGTCGCCTCGGAGCGCTGCGCGACGTCCCGCTCTCTGGGAAGTCCTTACAGCAATAGAAACAATCCAAAATCTCTCATCAGCCGTTAAAATTTGCACTGAAAACCAGCTGAATTTCTCGAATGGTGTCCACTCGGATGTGCCTCACAGTTTTTGAAAAAATTTTGATGAAGCACAGCGCCAGTCTCTCAGCAACTTCTCAGACAAAGGAATTCCGATGAGGGGGCTGGACCACTCCTTCCACAAGGCGTGCTCACAGGCGAATGACGTCACCGACAGGCGTGAAAAAACTCTTGCATGCCCACGAGGGTTCAAGCTTGGCTGATGTAATCACACGTGATTCAAATCCATATGTTTTTTTAAAAAAATAATAAGGTCGGATACTTTTCTCACAGACCTTGTATATTGATACGCAATATATGATGTATATATATTGTAATTTTCTCTAATATATATATATATATATATAGTGAGGGAAATAAGTATTTGAAGACCCTGTGGTTTTGCAAGTTCTCCCACTTAGAAATCATGGAGGGGTCTGTAATTTTCATTTTAGGTGCATGTCCACTGTGAGAGACATAATCTAAAAAGAAAAAAAAAAAATCCAGAAATCACAATGTATGATTTTTTAATAATTTATTGGTATGTTACTGCTGCAAATAAGTATTTGAACACCTGTGAAAATCAATGTTAATATTTGGTAAAGTAGCCTTTGTTTGCAGTTAAGAGTGCAGAATAAGAGGGCTTCTTAAAGAAAAATTAACAGGTCTGTGTTAGCCAGAATTCTTGCTGGTTGGTAGGTGTTGAAATACTTATTTGCAGCAGTAACATACAAATAAATTATTAAAAAAATCATACATTGTGATTCCCGGATTTTTCTTTTTTTTTTAGATTGTGTCTCTCACAGTGGACATGCAAAACCGCATATTCAAATACTTATTTTCCTCACTGTAGGTCTTCCCCTGGAAGACGTCCCTTGACAGACAGTAAGGGGTCATCCTCACCACATGGCAAGAAAGCAATGGCTCTATTCAGAGTCCTTTCCAGACATTCAAGCTTCTCACCCTGTCCCTGAATGTAAGCCCAGATACCACATGGAAGAGTCTAACTTCCACCACTTTTACCTGTGACCTTGTTTTTTCATTTATGGCCCAAAGATCATGACTATCGGTGAGGATAGGAGCGTGAAGAGTCGCGCCTTATGGCTCAGATGTTTCTTCACCAAAATGGTCCGGTGTAACATCTACAGAACCTCAAACACAGCCACAATCAGGTGATCAATCTCATGCTCCATCTTGCTCCTGCTTGTAAAGAAGACCACAAGATAGTTGAACTCCACCACTTAAGGCAATAACTCTCCCCTGACCCAGTGGGGAAAATCCACCCTTTTCCAACAGAGGACCATGGTCTCAGTTTTGGAGGTGCTGATCCTGATACTCAGCACCTCCAAATCCTCCATGGAAATATATTGAAAAGTATATTGAGAATCAAAAATGACACCAGAGGCATTCATGTGTCACACGACTTGAATTTAATAACTGGTTCTTGAGGAGGACTCAGATTGTTGGTTTGCAGCACGACACAAGACGTTTGTGCTCCAACTGGTGCTGCTCTGTTACTAAAGTCTTTTCATTTGGGACGTAATGACAGCTAAAGACCAAAAATAGTAGAATTTTAATTTTGTCATGATTTCAAATAGATCAAGGCTGCATTTCTCCAGTTCCTGATGAACTGGATGAGAGATGACAGTCGGGATAAACGGAGCTCCAGAGGCACCAAACAATCTGACAGGTTTTTAGATGTGAGTTTTAGGCACTAGAGTTTAATGCTGTTGTCCGTGGAGCCTGAACAGTGTGTCTGAAATGCATTTTTCCTGTCGTGAATGTCTGAGATTACCCTATGCTACCCATAATGCATTGCTGCCAGGCACAGCATGTGCTCACAAAACCTTAAAAATTAGCACATTACTTTAAAATGATAACATATATCTGATATTTTCAATTTATAAAACTTCAGACATGACAGTAATTTTAAATAACTTGTCCAAAATGAGTAGGTTAAAATTTGAACCATAAGTTAAAAATGTATGCCTCTGGATGACTTGGGTGATATTGCGGTTATATCAGTATGGTGCTAAAGAAAATGATTTGGGGTTTTTTTTGTTTTTTTTATTTGGGTCACCAGTTCTCTTTTGCCTACAGAGGATAGAGTAGTTTTTTTTTCTGAAAACAGCTCTCTTCTGTTTGCAGAGAGTAGAGCAATATACCTATTAGGAAACTTTTAACAGGTAGGTCTCAACTGCTTTTAAGTTTTAAAAATGTTTTTAACCCACACTTACACAGGGAGAACATGCAAACTCCACACAAAAAGGCCACAGATGGGAATCAATCCCATGTCCTTCTTGCTGTGAGGCAATACTGCCAACCACTAAGCCACCATGCTGTCAGACAGACAGACAGATGATTTTTTTTAGATTTGACATAGGAAGTCATCATGTTAAAGAAAAATAATAGAATCAAACACTAAAGCAACCAGAAATGTCATATGTGTGTTGATTTTTGTCTGACCACGATCTTTAGACTCTGAATGTGGTTTCTTGGAGGGGATCATATGGAGGGCCAACAGTTTTGCGGGGAGAGACTAAGGTGCACTAAACATGCACGCGCTTGGCCCACATATGAAACCATGGAACAGCAGAGGTTGTATTACAACACACACAGAGGAAGTGTTACTTCAATCTCCACATGCGACATCATTGTACACCACAACATCTTTACATGGAATATAGCTGTTGGCTACTACACAAATATTTCAACATAGCACAAATACTACAGTATTACACATACAAAAAACAAAAACAAATACATGTTCCCTGTGACGTGGCCCCAGATAAGTGCTGGAAGATGAGTATGACAAATACACATTGACCATTACTGGCACTCTTCTCAGCCATATTGCATTCTGTTAGCTCGCATTGTATGCCCAGTGTGAGCTGTGGTGCAAAGTCCAGTGCCTGTGCCCAGTGTACACACAGGACCTACAGACACACCTGCAGTGATGACACACTCTGCAAACATGGTCAGTGTTGCTATAACAGCCTGCCAAAGGTCACAGTCTTCATTTCCCAACATCCCTGAAAGCACAACCAGTTCTGACACTCATATTTGATACGTTATTCTTATATATATATATATATATATATATATATATATATATATATATATATATATATATATATATATATATATATATATATATATATATATATATATATATATATATGCCAGACCCTTCCAGCCTGTTTGACGGCCATGTCTGGCCCATGTATCTGAAACATATCTGATTTTATATATATACTCAACAAAAATATAAACGCAACACTTTTGGTTTTGCTCCCATTTTGTATGAGATGAACTCAAAGATCTAAAACTTTTTCCACATACACAATATCACCATTTCCCTCAAATATTGTTCACAAACCAGTCTAAATCTGTGATAGTGAGTACTTCTCCTTTGCTGAGATAATCCATCCCACCTCACAGGTGTGCCATATCAAGATGCTGATTAGACACCATGATTAGTGCACAGGTGTGCCTTAGACTGCCCACAATAAAAGGCCACTCTGAAAGGTGCAGTTTTGTTTTATTTGGGGGGGGGGGGGGAGGATACCAGTCAGTATCTGGTGTGACCACCATTTGCCTCATGCAGTGCAACACATCTCCTTTGCATAGAGTTGAAGAGAACACCTCTCCAACGTGGCAAACACCAACGAATGTGAGCATTTGCCCACTCAAGTCGGTTACGATGACGAACTGGAGTCAGGTCGAGACCCCGATGAGGATGACGAGCATGCAGATGAGCTTCCCTGAGACGGTTTCTGACAGTTTGTGCAGAAATTCTTTGGTTATGCAAACCAATTGTTTCAGCAGCTGTCCGAGTGGCTGGTCTCAGACGATCTTGGAGGTGAACATGCTGGATGTGGAGGTCCTGGGCTGGTGTGGTTACACGTGGTCTGCGGTTGTGAGGCTGGTTGGATGTACTGCCAAATTCTCTGAAACGCCTTTGGAGACGGCTTATGGTAGAGAAATGAACATTCAATACACGAGCAACAGCTCTGGTTGACATTCCTGCTGTCAGCATGCCAATTGCACGCTCCCTCAAATCTTGCGACATCTGTGGCATTGTGCTGTGTGATAAAACTGCACCTTTCAGAGTGGCCTTTTATTGTGGGCAGTCTAAGGCACACCTGTGCACTAATCATGGTGTCTAATCAGCATCTTGATATGGCACACCTGTGAGGTGGGATGGATTATCTCAGCAAAGGAGAAGTGCTCACTATCACAGATTTAGACTGGTTTGTGAACAATATTTGAGGGAAATGGTGATATTGTGTATGTGGAAAAAGTTTTAGATCTTTGAGTTCATCTCATACAAAATGGGAGCAAAACCAAAAGTGTTGCGTTTATATTTTTGTTGAGTATACGAGGTCTATTAGAAAGTATCTGACCTTATTATTTTTTTCAAAAACCATATGGATTTGAATCACGTGTGATTGCGTCAGACAAGCTTGAACCCTTGTGCGCATGCGTGAGTTTTTTCACGCCTGTCGGTTGCATCATTCGCCTGTGAGCAGGCTTTGAGTGAGGAGTGGTCCAGCCCCCTCGTCGTTGTTTCATTGTCATGAAATGGCGGAATGATTTGCGCTTTTTTTCCATCAGAATGTTTTCAGAAACTGTTAGAGACAGGCAGCTGGAAACCATTAGAAACATTTATCTGGCTTTCAGTGAAAATGTTACGGGCTTGGTAGAGAATAAGGAGTGTTACTGTCGCTTTAAGGACGGCCCCCAGTGGCTGTGGGGCACGCCGCGCTCCGAAGCCGCCATCGACAGGCTGAACGACTATTTAATTTCTAAACGGATGGCTGTCTGGATCTGTGACCATCGTGTGCCATTTCTCTGGTTATCACAAGAGCTGGACATCAACCATTTTCCGGCAGATTTCACTTTTAACAAGAGATTTTGTCATGGAAAGCCGAGCGGAGGCTTCGCGCATCACGATGGATTCGCTACTGGAGCGAGACAAAACCACCTCCGTTTTGGTCTCACAGGACGGCTTTGAGATGGTGTTCAGACAGCTGTCGGTGGTTTTTCCATCGAGTGATTATCCGAGAAATTGTGGATGTGCCTGGACATGCCAGAACATGTCCAGTGAGGCTTCATCATGGCATTGCTGTGCGCCATGTGGCACCGCCGCGACGCCCGAAGCCTCCGCTCCTCTTTCCATGACAAAAACTCCTGTAACAGTGGAATGTGCCGTTCATTTCCAAACTGGACGCTGTGTTTTATCCGGGACGTCGTCTGACTAGCACAGGAATTGTGAAAAGACGTGGACATCAGCACTTTGTCGGCACATTGAGACAGACGTGCGGAGGAATTCTGTATATATATATATATATATATATATATATATATATATATATATATATATATATATATATATATCAGTCTGGTATGAATCACAAACCATAAATAATATATTTAAGTTTTAATATTGCAGCAGAGATTTGCCTCTTCAGGAGTAACACAGACACACAAAGAGTAAAAGAAAAGCAGCAAATGGTGCTAAATAAAGAGGTTCATTGTGATGCTGACAGTATTCATTTGTACATGAGTGCGATAGTATACTGAGTAAATATGAGTAACGAGAATGTTTGTGTATAAATGTGTGAGAGTGATAAATGAGAGTGTGAAGCAGTGTTGCCAACTCCTCAGTAAGAAAAGTAGCTACTGGCTGTCCAAAATGTTGCTAGAAGTCACTAATTGACGTCATTTAATTTGCATATTGTTTGCATAATATGGTGTCTCAACAGATGCTGTAGGAAATTAAAAAAAAAAAAAACGCGGGAGAGGCCTTTGAATACATTATCAACCTTTTAATATTGTTTGGTAAATTCCACATTCATAAATGCAGAGTATTGAAAAGGAATTTACACTTCTGGCTGAATTTGAACAATATATACGTAAATATCACAAAACTGTCACGTTCTATAAGGAACTTTTGAAAGAGAATCAATGTTAAAGAATCTCTTTACTTTTGTTATGTACAATTTATTATATTTTCTATCTCTTTCTATTTATAATGATAACAATGTGAATGTTATTGTAGCCTTAATTGTTTGTTTACTGTTTTTTAATGTATTTGTTGAAATAAAGTTTTGAAAAAAAAAATGTTGTGGGAGAGACAAAAATAGTGAGTGAAACCACCTTAAAAATATTTAGAACTAAAAATAAACTTGATTCTTGGTTTGTTTTTGTATTTTACCATTAAAAGTGGCTATCACTTCTCAAAATAAAATAACGTCTCAAGGCCAGGGTTTCTCAAAGTCCAGAAACTAATTAGTCACAGCGCAGGGAATGAGGTCAGTAGGCTGAGCGAGTCCGAGTCAGGTTTGACATTCAGTGTGGGAACAGCTATGTGAGTGTTTGTAGATATCCCTCCACGGAAGATTGTAGGTATCCCTCCGCTCAGTGCTTTACACTCAGGTGCAATGGAGTGGGGGGCGGGGGAGGGGAGCGGCGGGGACCCGATGCCGCTCGGTGAGAACAGAGACTTTCACTTCTGAGTCGCCAAACACCAAAAAAATCTCCAGTGACACCAGGAAAAGTAGTTAGATTTGTCACTAGTCGCTTTTGAGAAAAGTCGTCAAGAAGGTTTGGAAAGTCACCAGATTCAGCACAAATATAGGTGTGTGTGTGTGTGTGTGTGTGTGTGTGTGTGTGTGTGTGTGTGTGTGTGTGTGTGTGTGTGTGTGTGTGTGTGTGTGTGTGTGTGTGTGTGTGTGTGTGTGTTAATCTATCCTGGCCTGCAATAACACAAAAACATTGAATGTGATCATCTTGAAAGTCACCAAATTAAAAAGAACATAAAATGAGGACAAACTTTAATGCATGAAATCAACCAAAGCAGCAACTCTGTTTTTCCTATATAATATGCTCAGTGGTGGATGCAGGGCGGGCTGTGTAAAATTCTGGGCAACTGTGATATGTAGCTTGTCTACCCCCTGCTGAACAGCAGGGACATTGCGCACTTCACCCAGCAGCTAGAGGTGGGTGGATCGATCCTAATATCGATAATATCGATACCAACACTGGTATTGATATTGAACGATCCTCATGTAAAAAGAGCGATACTCAAGCTTTTTTCTCTCCCGCATGCACTGACTGCTGCGCATGCAGATTCATCAAAGTCTACTCTCTGTCTGTAAGAGCAGCACTGCGCTGTGTCACACAACACAGAGCAGTGCACCCTTGTATTGTGGTTTCTCAGCCCTCTACCTCAGGAGATTTTGTTTTAACTTGTGTTGAGTGATATTTTTTAAACAAAAATGTTGATTGTGATAATAAAGTATTTTGTTGTCACGTACAATGTTTGGCAAAATTCTATCCTAGGTCTTTTGGGTCCTTTGGATCTATGAAGCTTAAATATGAAAAAGTATTGGTACCAGTATCGATATCGGCGATACTGGGCCTGTAGTTACTCGGTATCAGATCAATACCAAAATTCCCGGTATCGCCCACCTCTACCAGCAGCACCTGCACATCAGCACCAGTGAACAAGTTAATCTGAGAAATATGATGCTAGCAAATATGGGATGTTAACAGAACAGGACACTTCAAATAAGAGTGGATAGAACAAGTGGACGGGGATGATGCCAGAACTTTTTGTCCACACTGCACATTAGTTGTAAAGTAAACTAAAAAAAAAAATTGGCATATTTTGAAACCTTTGCACCACCCAGACATCTGGACATTGTTCTGGAGTTCATATCAATAGTAAGACCTCACTGCTGTGCTAAATGGAGCCTCAGTGTGTCACCAGCTGTTTCAAATGTTTTCCCATGTTCTAGTTCTTCTAGTAGTTTGCCCCTCTGGTGATGAAACATAATGAAACACAAGTGAATGATCTAGGATTGCAGTTTTTTCAATCCTAAACAATAAGAGACAGCTGTTGCATTGTTTGGCACATGCAAGTGTCTCATGAAGAACTGCGTGGGGAGCAGCGTGTTTTAATGACTGACTCTATGGATAACACTATGATAAATGTCTGTAACCTGCCCAGAGAAAGGTGGACAAAGTCCCTTAAACATGTCCCAGATGTGACAATCAGAACAATAAGACAATATGTAAATCAATAACATTTTTGCCATCAGCTGTAATCCTGCATGCACACAGCGTGGACATTTTTGTCACAGCTTTATTTGTAAAAATCATTCAGTATTGCAACAGTAATCAGGTTTCAACAAGAAAGTCTACTGGCTACAAAATTTATTAATTCATTCACTTTCTGAACCAGCCTATCCCAGATAAGGGTCACAGGAGAGCTAGAGTCCATCTGGACAGGAGGCAGGGACCACCCTGGACAGGCTGCCAGTCCACCGCAGGGCGGACACACAAAGACCGACAAACACATTCACATCTACGGTCAGTTTAGAGGCACCAGTTCACTGAACCTGCTTGTGTTTGGAAGTGGGAGGAAGCAGCCAAAGCAGACTGTCAACCCACTGAGTCTGGTCTGCTTGAGGGTCCATCCTACAAATCAACAACTGTCTGAGTTTTTCAGTCTCACTCTTACCACTCTGTGCTTGCTCATAGAGTAGGAAAGGTTTAAATCTTGCTCATGTGTAAAGCTTTGGGTGCCTTTTGCTGTCATTTGGTGTTATAAACTGAAGTGAATCAACCCAACAAAATCAAGAGATGCCAATCATACAGCAAAAAAAAAAAAACACACACACACACACACACACACACTGTGTGAATCAGCTGTAAAGCACTCAGCTTGAATCAGTCATCCACAAATCAACCAACACCCTTCATAAACCACGTTCAGCAAAAATGAGTCAAACATTAGCTCATCTGGGTTTTGCAACAAGAAGTCACATTGCACAATACACACATAATCAACAAAACTACAAGTGTGGTTCATGGAACACACACATACACACATGCAACAAAAATATAAACGCAACACTTTTGGTTTTGCTCCCATTTTGTATGAGATGAACTCAAAGATCTAAAACTTTTTCCACATACACAATATCACCATTTCCCTCAAATATTGTTCAGAAACCAGTCGAAATCTGTGATAGTGAGCACTTCTCCTTTGCTGAGATAATCCATCCCACCTCACAGGTGTGCCATATCAAGATGCTGATTAGACACCATGATTAGTGCACAGGTGTGACTTAGACTGCCCACAATAAAAGGCCACTCTGAAAGGTGCAGTTTTATCACACAGCACAATGCCACAGATGTCGCAAGATTTGAGGGAGCGTGCAATTGGCATGCTGACAGCAGGAATGTCAACCAGAGCTGTTGCTCGTGTATTGAATGTTCATTTCTCTACCATAAGCCGTCTCCAAAGGCGTTTCAGAGAATTTGGCAGTACATCCAACCAGCCTCACAACCGCAGACCACGTGTAACCACACCAGCCCAGGACCTCCACATCCAGCATGTTCACCTCCAAGATCGTCTGAGACCAGCCACTCGGACAGCTGCTGAAACAATCAGTTTGCATAACCAAAGAATTTCTGCACAAACTGTCAGAAACCGTCTCAGGGAAGCTCATCTGCATGCTCGTCATCCTCATCGGGGTCTCGACCTGACTCCAGTTCGTCGTCGTAACCGACTTGAGTGGGCAAATGCTCACATTCGCTGGCGTTTGGCACGTTGGAGAGGTGTTCTCTTCATGGATGATGCGAAGGAGATGTGTTGCACTGCATGAGGCAAATGGTGGTCACACCAGATACTGACTGGTATCCCCCCCCAATAAAACAAAACTGCACCTTTCAGAGTGGCCTTTTATTGTGGGCAGTCTAAGGCACACCTGTGCACTAATCATGGTGTCTAATCAGCATCTTGATATGGCACACCTGTGAGGTGGGATGGATTATCTCAGCAAAGGAGAAGTGCTCACTATCACAGATTTAGACTGGTTTGTGAACAATATTTGAGGGAAATGGTGATATTGTGTATGTGGAAAAAGTTTTAGATCTTTGAGTTCATCTCATACAAAATGGGAGCAAAACCAAAAGTGTTGCATTTATATTTTTGTTATACATATATATATATATATATATATATACACACACACACACACACACACACACACACACACACACACACACATTTAATTTCTTCTTCAAATATTTGTTTTTTCAGAACGTGCTGCTTGCTCAACATAAAACACACTCACTCAGACCTCTCAGCACCTTCTGTCCCTCGACCAGCATGTCACTGACCTTAAAGGCAAACTTGCGGGTGATGTTGTCCGAAGGTTCAACTCCTCCAATCCTGAAACTGAGCAGCGGCAAGCTCCCTAATACCATGTCCTCCTTCTCATCTGTGAAGACAGAAGAAGAAATCTTATCAGTCAAAGCATCCCAGGAAGCATCAGTGACACAGGACAGCACTCCAGGGTTTGGGGGGGGGGGGGGGGGGGGGGGGGGCTGCTGTGTGACAAACATGATGATTACAAACCAAGCCAGTCAGCCCCCTGCACCACAGGCACTGTGGAGTCCCTGCACACAGTGACAGACTCCAGGAATAGATCCATTATAGTCACTGTGATCAGTACACACACACACACACACACCGTGATCCAACGCTGGTGAACACAACAGCAGGCAGGAGAGCTGCTCACTGACTCATGGAAGAAAACATGAAAATTGAAGTAGTCTGAAGAGGGACAGTGTCCATGTTGTGTTTGTTGACCTACCTCTCTCTGATTTCTCTCAGTCGCTCTTCCAACACAGATCTGCACCAACACCACACTGGATCCAGTGATGACTGAGAGAGAGGGAGCGTGGGGGCAGGGCTTGTGCAAAACTGATCTGTGTGTGTGTGTGTGTGTGTGTGTGTGTGTGTGTGTGTGTGTGTGTGTGTGTGTGTGTGTGTGTGTGTGTGTGTGTGTGTGTGTGTGTGTGTGTGTGTGTGTGTGTGTCAGACAGATAATGATCAGACCATGTGACTCTGTGTTTCAGGAATCCCGGCATGCAGCCAACTGTACCTGCTGGTTCTGTCTGCACCAATGACGTGTCCACGTGCACTTTGGGCAGGCAGGTAAAGCCACATCTGTGCCTCTCTGGTGTCTCCCACACACATCTAAATTATTGATTAGTGTCTGTATTTTTGTACTGAAGCATGAAAACCCAGAAAAAGCCACATCTCACACACTGTAAAAACAACATAGTTGGTACAAGTCTAGTTTTTAAAACAGATTACATATGCACAGCGACTCCTGCTGGCTTCTGTCACGTAACCACAGTAGGTAAAGGTAAGGTGCATCCAGAAAGTATTCAAAGCGATTCACTGTTTTCACTCTTTGTTATGTTACAGCCTTATTCCAAAATGGGTGAAATTCATTTTCCCCAAAAATTCTACACACAGTACCCCATAATGACAATGTGAAAAAAGATTTTTTGAGATTTTTGCAAATTTATTTTTTATTGATTATAAACTCCAGTATCCAATTGCAGGGTGAAGTATCAATGGTCAAACACTGACTTCTAGCTTGGATTGGATGGGATGAATGTGTTGAAAGCTGAACTAGAGTCAGTGAATAGTATTCTCATGTATGTGCTGCTGTAGTTTCGGTGTGAGAGGACAGAGTTTGGCACTGACGAAACAGCATCGTCTGTGCTCCTGTTCTTGTGATAGGTGAATTGCTGGAGGTCCAGTGTGGGTGGTAAACAGGATTTAAGCTGTGGCAGAACCAGTTTCTTGAAGCACTTTATGATAAAAGGGTTAAGTGCAGCAGGGCATGCTGCAGAAGTATGATTAGGCACTGGCATGATGCTGGTGGTTTTAAAGCATACAGCGCCTGTTCCATGGACCAGGGACAGGTTGACAATGTGTATCAGGTGCTCAGCCTGCTGCCTAGTTGAGGTGAATTTCATGAAAAATTGTTACTCTCAAGTAATACCACCCTAAACTATCCGCTGCCAGTAATTCCCACCTTCTTCAAGAATTTCTTCAGAGTAATTTTTAATCTTGTTCTACAACCACTGCTGCGTATCCAGCTGTGGCTGAGCTTGCTTCTCAGACAATGGTCTATCCAGCAGAGCTGGACAGTAAGCTTACATTAGTGTGATGGACCTCCCAACTGATGCATATGATCTATGGCAGGTATCATTGACAGTATTGTTGCAGATTTTTGACATGCCGGCCACACACAACCTAGATGTCATGGTCATACTATTGAAAATGTTTCCAAAAGGATGTAGAGTTTAGTGACAAAGGGAGACCCAGAGGAATGGAGGCCTCCAACCTGCTGCAGCCCTAGTCCACCTTTACTGCTTTAACAGGCCTGTTTGTGTGGGAACTTTCCTTTGGACTATACTTGGTTTCAGTTTTGTGGCAGCATGGTGGTTTTGTGGTTAGGTCCCAAGTTTGCATTCAATCTGGTCTCTTCTCTGTGGAGCTGACATGGGTACCCTGCAGGTGCTCCAGCTTCCTCCCACTTCCAAACACATGCAGACTTGGTAACTTGAAGACTGATACAGATACAGATCAGCTCTAGAATTAGACAAAGGTTTTATGCCAGATGCCCTTCCTGAAACAACAGCCCCTCTGCATGGAGAAACATGCTCACAGCTCCTGGTATTCCAAAGCAGCATTTGAGCCAAGAACTTTCTGAGATCTGGCAGGATCGGGTTTGGTCTGACCAGCATGGCTGCATCTAAAACTACACCAGCAGAGAGGCTAGCTGCCACAAGGCATCAAATCAACAGAGTGCAGAACATGTAGCTCCATAACAACCATAGCCACTGCTATTACAAAAAAACCATAATTTTCAATACAATTAAACTGAAATATGTAATAATAATAATAATAATGTTGCCTTTCAGCTGCTCCTGATTGTTCAGGGCTATGACAGCAGATCTAGCACAGATCTGCATTAGGGTCTGGCACAAGTTTTATGGCGGATGCCCTTTCTGATGTTTTACCTGGAGAAAACAGACACAGCCCCTGATCTTCCAAGTACTAACCAGGACCCACACTGTGTAGCTTGTGAGATCTGACGGGATCAGGCTAACACAGCGATAGACTGGCTGCTGGTGCTACTACTACTAATTAATAATAATAATAATAATATTATTATTATTATTATTATTATTATTATAACATGTTTCTCTGTAACATTCTACCATGACATTGTAAAAAAGTACAATAGTTGCCCTTTGTACAGTACTATTGCCAATAATTCCTTCAGAATTGTTTCAGCATCTTGGTGAATTTTCTGTCTAATCTTCTTGCAGTCACTCAACTTTTGAATACTGACTATTCTCGACATACTGTTTAAATTCCTTAAAGACTGATTTAAATGAAGTGGAAGACATATTCATTGACTTGGGAATGTTCATGTATCCATCCCCTGACTTGTCTAAAGAAATACTAGTTGTAAAGGGATGCTTTGTATTATGAGCTATTCTCATATTTAGTCCATCCAGTTGCTCATGGGCTGTGAAAATGTGGATATAAATGCCTGGAATTCCTCCAGCTCCACTGTAGTACTATAGAGAGGCAAAATTGCATAAATAATGTCATTGTCCAAGTACTTGTGCACCTGACTACATATTTCATCTATCTACAGATAGATGATGTATTTTTTTCTGTGTAGCTGGTGTGGAAACCAGTCTGTGAACACTTAACTGATCACAACAAAATGATTGATCAAACTTCCACCAGCAACAGAAAATCAAGGACATTTTAAAACATGCCAACAGAACTTTGAAGATTCGTAGCTTCTGAGATTTGATCTATTATTTAAATTTAAAATATTCCCATTGAATGATGTGATTTAAACAATCAAAAGGATACAATCAGACGTGCACACATAAATGCTCCCACAGGGGGAAAACACACATAATGAAGTGTTGTGTATACAGAAAATAGTAAATGGGATGGTCTATTGTTTTCAAAGAGAAAATGAAAGAAAATCCCACTGCCACTAGTGGTGGGAGCAGCAGTCACACATCGTGACTGTATGTGCTGTCAGAAGTTGAAAATTTTCAACTATTTCTGCTGCACACAGTGACAGGTTTATGTTCATTTACTTTCAACAATGGTGAAACATTGACACTGACGCATTAATTATTTTGATACATGGACACCTGGCTTGAGTCAGGAGTTATTTGCTTAAAGGAAAAGAAAAGTTATCATAATATATGATTGGGTTGGTAGATTATGATATTGAGAGCCCATATGAAAAGTTGTAGGTATGTGTGATCATTTATGTTAAAGGTAACAGCGTGTTTGCATGGCTGGTCTAAAGCCACCAGCAGGCTGCCATGCCATCTGCTATAACAGCGATGTGTGACATCACATGGGCACAGAGGTTCAAAGCTCCGCCGGTGCCACTCTTCAGTATAGAAGGGCAAAGCGCGTAAGCGGCAATCAACATCCCGGATCTGTATCGGGTTCTGATACCGACGTAATTCAGGGATCAGAATTTCCCATTCCAACCTACGGGATTTTCCGATACTGGAGAGAAACCAGGTCTGTGAAACCTCTCTCTTGCTGCCTGTTCTCTGTTCTGTTTACTGCTGAGTGGGAGGGGGAGCTTTCTGAGCTGAAGCCGAGCTGTTTCTTCTGCACACCGCAACCGAGAGTTTTAAGAATCTGGTAATGGCAAATTTTCACCCAGCTCTCATTCAACACCAGAGCTTCTTGTCTGAATCTAACTTTGCACAAAAAAATAACATGCTGTTGTAGCTTTCGATTCAGTAAATCATTGCCCATCTAATAAACACTGCAAAATAACTGCACTTGACATCATTATCTAACATATTCCTCTCCAAACACTACTGATTCTTCAGCTATAATAAGCAATATTATGATTTCGATGATTACCATGTGAATTCAGCTAACAATAACAGTTTTCTCCTAGTTTTTATACTAACAACAATGTCTGTGTTACTCAAAGCAGTCGTGGAGAAACAAAACGCTCATGTCACAATGAATGCCTGTAAAAGTCAGCTGTCCATAGTGCTGGATGCTTTTTTAAGCAAGAAAAAATGTTTAAAAAAAATGTGGGATGCTCACTGAAAGTACCTTAATAAAGTAGAAAAAACTTGATTTATAAATACTTAAATCAAAAACAGCCATTTCACAGTTCAGTACATTATCAATTCTGGATGTCATAATTTATGTGATCAACTTTCATATGCAAAGAGAAAAATAAATATAATTAAAAATAAATATGATAATGGGCTTTGATTATACAGGGTGAACACAAAAACACTCATTGGTTTCAAGTGTTTATAATATCAAAAGTTACATGAATAATTTTACAATTTTGAAGAAAAAGAATCTGTAAAAGAGGAAAAAAAAACTTGAGTTTCTGCAACTGTAGATACCAAAATTGTGAAATTATTCATGTAACTTTTGATATTAGAAATATTTGAAACCAAGGAGTGTTTTGTGTTCACCCTGTAGATTTTCAAAAGAGAAAGTATTTCCACCTGAAGAAAACAGACTATATTTTACTTTAAGAATGCATAGACTAAATATATGTACATAAGTGAATATATAAGTGTAAAGAAAAAATTAAGTTTGTTAAAAAACACACAAAACATCCTGTAAAATGTCCACAGTATGAAGAGAAAAAAATAAATACATAAAAATCAGACATCATTTAAAAAAATGTTAAAGCTGTGTCACAATTTGGGGAAAAGGCTGAACAAATTAAAAGTCTCCTGTGACTTGACCTTTGAAAGTGATTTTTTTTTTCAGGCCTATGCAAAAACATTGCATTATTTTTTAAAATAAATTGTGTTTTTGTCCTTTCAGGTGCTGCCATTTGTTCAGGGTCGCCACAGCAGAGATGCATTGATATTTGAAACAATTTTTACAGTTTTACCTGGAGAAACACACACAGACCCTGGTGTTCCACAGAGGTCTCCATCCAAGTATGAACCAGGACCCACACCGCTTAGCTTCTGAGATCTGACAGGATCACGCTTTCACAGAGCAGACCAGCTGCTCTTAAAATAAAAATTAATAAGTGCAAATTTGAAATTTGCTATCCAGAAACTCAAGGCTGTTTAAGACCTGTGCACAGTACTGTACGTAAACCAAATATTTACACATATTGAATTTTGTTAGATGTAAATCCTGTAGCCCTACATTCAATAAAACCTCTGTTCAATTCATGTCAGAAATGAAACTAAAAATTAATCTTTGTCAAAAGCTTCGAGAGATGGTGTAATTTATGCAACACCAAAACAAAACAAAAAAAAAAGTGTCTGTGGTGTTGCAGTTTTTCCAAATAACCAAAATTAAAGCCACACTTGTACAAACAAAAGCAGAGTGCTGATCCTCAGACTCCGTAGAGAAAACCCTGTAAAAACCAACAAAAGCAACAAAAGACCTTCTCTCCTCCCCGTGCCCATTTTTTGGCCCTCAGTCCTCACTGGCATAGCAATTGCAGCAGTAAATTTCACTGTCACACATTCTCCTCGCTATCATTCCCTCTCCAGGCCTTTACAGCCGAATCAGGCAAAGAAGTAAAAGGAGCAGACGTGTGTAGAATAAAGACCCCTGCAAAGATGAAAACATTCAAATCATATGAAACGATAGGCAAGTCCGCTTACTGTGTGTGTGTGTGTTTGGATCTGGATGCACTTGAAAGAGAAAGACTAAAGACAGAAATGCCACTGAATCAAGAATGCAAAAAAAAGTGCAGCGGTTTATCCCGTAGGGACGTCTATTCTTATCACAGCATGTTTACTGCCTGCATCTTTAGCTGCTGTGGGTTTATTGCACAAGGTTATTCAAAGTCTGCCATCAAGCTCCCAGTGACACAACAAACATGACCCATCTGGGTAAACTGGTTCAGTGAGCCAAAAGCCCTGCAGCATATCAGAAATAAGACAAACACGTGCCATAAAAAGTTCCCATCAGACCATGAAATTCTGCAAAATGACTGACTTATCAAAAGCAGAAAAACAGATAGCTGGATTTTGATGCCAGTCTCCCATTTCTAATTTCTGACACCGGATTGTGTATAGTTTGGGTGCAAAAACAATCAGACACCCACTTGAGGCATGAAAATGTTATGTAATTTCTGGAAACAACAAAGTTATAGGATGCAGTGACCAACTGAGAAGATTTTGAACATGTTCAAAAAAATGTATGACATAGGAATGAATCACGATCTGTAAAACTGAATAATAGGATGTAATTTGTTTGAATGGGGGTAATATGCATCTTTTATTGTAATTTTGCAAATGACTTTGGTTCTTATTTCATCTTGAAATAAATCTTCTCCTTGAATGTGGATTTGACTGCACATTTATTTTGATGCCAGGCTACAATTAAAGGCTAAAATGAAAACTACATCACAGCACTCATAAAGCGCAAACCTCCGCCAAAACTAGTTTCCAATTCCACAAATTATGACCTTGGAAAAAATTTTCAAGGTCAAAGTCCACTTAGAAGTGGCTTTTCATAAGCTAAAATACAGTGAGGCAAATAAGTATATATAAGTATTTGACAAGTTCAAACAGGTGTAATAAATACAGATAAAGAGTGTAGAATAAAAGGGCTTCTTAAAGAAAAACTAACAGGTCTGAGAGACAGAATTCTTGCTGGTTAGGTGATCAAATACTTATTTCATGCAATAAAATACAAATTAATGATTTAAAAATCATACAATTAGATTTTTTGATTTTTTTTTTTAATTCTGTTTCTCACAGTTGAAGTGGAATTATGATAAGAATTACAGACCTCCATTTTTTGTAGGTGGGATCAATTACTTACACTCAACAAAAATATAAATGCAACACTTTTGGTTTTGCTCCCATTTTGTATGAGATGAACTCAAAGATCTAAATCTTTTTCCACATACACAATATCACCATTTCCCTCAAATATTGTTCACAAACCAGTCTAAATCTGTGATAGTGAGCACTTCTCCTTTGCTGAGATAATCCATCCCACCTCACAGGTGTGCCATATCAAGATGCTGATTAGACACCATGATTAGTGCACAGGTGTGCCTTAAACTGCCCACAATAAAAGGCCACTCTGAAAGGTGCAGTTTTATCACACAGCACAATGCCACAGATGTCGTAAGATTTGAGGGAGCGTGCAACTGGCATGCTGACAGCAGGAATGTCAACCAGAGCTGTTGCTCGTGTATTGAATGTTCATTTCTCTACCATAAGCCGTCTCCAAAGGTGTTTCAGAGAATTTGGCAGTACATCCAACCAGCCTCACAACCGCAGACCACATGTAACCACACCAGCCCAGGACCTCCACATCCAGCATGTTCACCTCCAAGATCGTCTGAGACCAGCCACTCGGACAGCTGCTGAAACAATCAATTTGCATAACCAAAGAATTTCTGCACAAACTGTCAGAAACCGTCTCAGGGATGCTCATCTGCATGCTCATCGTCCTCATCGGGGTCTCGACCTGACTCCAGTTCGTCGTCGTAACCGACTTGAGTGGGCAAATGCTCACATTCGCTGGCGTTTGGCACGATGGAGAGGTGCTCTCTTCACGGATGAATCCCGGTTCACACTGTCCAGGGCAGATGGCAGACAGCGTGTGTGGCGTCGTCTGGGTGAGCGGTTTTCTGATGTCAATGTTGTGGATCGAGTGGCCCATGGTGGCGGTGGGGTTATGGTATGGGCAGGCGTCTGTTATGGACGAAGAACACAGGTGCATTTTATTGATGGCATTTTGAATGCACAGAGATACCGTGACGAGATCCTGAGGCCCATTGTTGTGCCATACATCCAAGAACATCACCTCATGTTACAGCAGGATAATGCACGGCCCCATGTTGCAAGGATCTGTACACAATTCTTGGAAGCTGAAAATGTCCCAGTTCTTGCATGGCCGGCATACTCACCGGACATGTCACCCATTGAGCATGTTTGGGATGCTCTGGACCGACGTATACGACAGCGTGTACCAGTTCCTGCCAATATCCAGCAACTTCGCACAGCCATTGAAGAGGAGTGGACCAACATTCCACAGGCCACAATTGACAACCTGATCAACTCTATGCGAAGGAGATGTGTTGCACTGCATGAGGCAAATGGTGGTCACACCAGATACTGACTGGTATCCCCCCCAGTAAAACAAAACTGCACCTTTCAGAGTGGCCTTTTATTGTGGACAGTCTAAGGCACACCTGTGCACTAATCATGGTGTCTAATCAGCATCTTGATATGGCACACCTGTGAGGTGGGATGGATTATCTCAAAGGAGAAGTGCTCACTATCACAGATTTAGACTGGTTTGTGAACAATATTTGACGGAAATGGTGATATTGTGTATGTGGAAAAAGTTTTAGATCTTTGAGTTCATCTCATACAAAATGGGAGCAAAAAAAAAAGTGTTGCGTTTATATTTTTGTTGAGTGTATTTGCCTCACTGTATTGTACACTCAAAAATGGCTGTTTGGATGAACTCAATTCAAATACGAGCAGGATTTCCATCTAATAAATATATGTAGCCCCAACTCAAATAAAACACATCCATGAAAGATAATGTAATTTAATTTTGTTGGGACTACATACAGTATATTTATTAGATGGAATCCAATGAGTCGGTTTTTGTGAGTGTATCACTAAAAAAAATTACTCTTTGGGTGAACTCAATTCAATTATGGGCAGGATTTCCATCTAATAAATATGTGCTCCCAAATAAATTAAATTAAATTGCATGGATGCACTTTATTTGAGTTGGGGCTACATATATTTATTAGATGAAATCCTGCTCATAACTGAACTGAGTTCATCCAATGCATCAGTTTTTTGAGTGTACAAAATATAGATCAAAATAGTGAAACATATAACTGTAACAATTGTTCACAGAGACAGAGCTTTAATTCATTTGAAAGCTTGACTCTTAGTCTTGTCCATCCAAATTGGAAGTCCCAAAAACCAGTTGCATTTGTTGTTATCTATCGTCCACCTGGTCGTTACTGTGAGTTTCTCTGAATTTTCAGACCTTTTGTCTGACTTAGTGCTCATATAAGATAATTATAGTGGGCGATTTTAACATCCACATAGATGGTGAGAATGACAGCCTCAACACTGCATTTAATCTATTATTAGACTCAATTGGCTTCGCTCAAAATGTAAATGAGTCCACCCACCACTTTAACCATACTTTAGATCTTGTTCTGACTTATGGTATGGAAATTGAAGACTTAACAGTATTCCCTGAAAACCCCCTTCTGTCTGATCATTTCTTAATAACATTTACATTTACTTTAATGGACTACCCAGCAGTGGGGAATAAGTTTCATTACAGTAGAAGTCTTTCTGAAAGCGCTGTAACTAGGTTTAAGGATATGATTCCTTCTTTGTTATGTTCTTCAATGCCATATACCAACACACTGCAGAGTAGCTACCTAAACTCTGTGAGTGAGATAGATTATCTCGTCAATAGTTTTACATCCTTATTGAGCACAACTTTGGATGCTGTAGCTCCACTGAAAAAGAGAGCCTTAAATCAGAAGTGCCTGACTCTGTGGTATAAGTCACAAACTCACAGCTTAAAGCAGATAACCCGTAAGATGGAGAGGAAATGGCATCTCACTAATTTAGAAGATATTCACTTAGCCTGGAAAAAGAGTCTGTTGCTCTATAAAAAAGCCCTCCGTAAAGCTAGGACATCTTACTACTCATCACTAATTGAAGAAAATAAGAACAACCTCAGATTTCTTTTCAGCACTGTAGCCAGGCTGACAAAGAGTCAGAGCTCTATTGAGCCGAGTATTCCTTTAACTTTAACTAGTAATGACTTCATGAATTTCTTTGCTAATAAAATTTTAACTATTAGAGAAAAAATTACTCATAACCATCCCAAAGACATATCGTTATCTTTGGCTGCTTTCAGTAATGCTGGTATTTGGTTAGACTCTTTCTCTCCGATTGTTCTGTCTGAGTTATTTTCATTAGTTACTTCCTCCAAACCATCAACATGTCTATTAGACCCCATTCCTACCAGGCTGCTCAAGGAAGCCCTACCATTAATTAATGCTTCAATCTTAAATATGATCAATCTATCTTTATTAGTTGGCTATGTACCACAGGCTTTTAAGGTGGCAGTAATTAAACCATTACTTAAAAAGCCATCACTTGACTTGATCTTAGCTAATTATAGGCCAATCTCCAACCTTCCTTTTCTCTCAAAAATTCTTGAAAGGGTAGTTGTAAAACAGCTAACTGATCATCTGCAGAGGAATGGTCTATTTGAAGAGTTTCAGTCAGGTTTCAGAATTCATCATAGTACAGAAACAGCATTAGTGAAGGTTACAAATGATCTTCTTATGGCCTCAGGCAGTGGACTCATCTCTGTGCTTGTCCTGTTTGACCTCAGTGCTGCTTTTGATACTGTTGACCATAAAATTTTATTACAGAGATTAGAGCATGCCATAGGTATTAAAGGCACTGCGCTGCAGTGGTTTGAATCATATTTATCTAATAGATTACAATTTGTTCATGTAAATGGGGAGTCTTCTTCACAGACTAAGGTTAATTATGGAGTTCCACAAGGTTCTGTGCTAGGACCAATTTTATTCACTTTATACATGCTTCCCTTAGGCAGTATTATTAGACAGCATTGTTTAAATTTTTATTGTTATGCAGATGATACCCAGCTTTATCTATCCCTGAAGGCAGAGGACACCCACCAATTAGTTAAACTGCAGGATTGTCTTACAGACATAAAGACATGGATGACTTCTAATTTCCTGCTTTTAAATTCAGATAAAACTGAAGTTATTGTACTTGGCCCCACAAATCTTAGAAACATGGTGTCTAACCAGATCCTTACTCTGGATGGCATTACCCTGACTTCTAGTAATACTGTGAGAAATCTTGGAGTAATTTTTGATCAGGATATGTCCTTCAATGCGCATATTAAGCAAATAAGTAGGACTGCTTTTTTGCATTTGCACAATATCTCTAAAATTAGAAAGGTCTTGTCTCAGAGTGATGCTGAAAAACTAATTCATGCATTTATTTCCTCTAGGCTGGACTATTGTAATTCATTATTATCAGGTTGTCCTAAAAGTTCCCTGAAAAGCCTTCAGTTAATTCAAAATCCTGCAGCTAGAGTGCTGACGGGGACTAGAAGGAGAGAGCATATTTCACCCATATTGGCCTCTCTTCATTGGCTTCCTGTTAATTCTAGAATAGAATTTAAAATTCTTCTTCTTACTTATAAGGTTTTGAATAATCAGGTCCCATCTTATCTTAGGGACCTCATAGTACCATATCACCCCAATAGAGAGCTTCGCTCTCAGACTGCAGGCTTACTTGTAGTTCCTAGGGTTTTTAAGAGTAGAATGGAGGCAGAGTCTTCAGCTTTCAGGCTAATCTCCTGTGTAACCAGCTCCCAATTCGGATCAGGAAGACAGACACCCTCTCTATTTTTAAGATTAGGCTTAAAACGTTCCTTTTTGCTAAAGCTTATAGTTAGGGCTGGATCAGGTGACCCTGAACCATCCCTTAGTTATGCTGCTATAGACTTAGACTGCTGGGGGGTTCCCATGATCCACTGAGTGTTTCTTTCTCTTTTTGCTCTGTATGCACCACTCTGCATTTAATCATTAGTGATTGATCTCTGCTCTCTTCCACAGCATGTCTTTTTCCTGATTCTCTCCCCTCAGCCCCAACCAGTCCCAGCAGAAGACTGCCCCTCCCTGAGCCTGGTTCTGCTGGAGGTTTCTTCCTGTAAAAGGGTTTTTTTCCTTCCCACTGTCACCAAGTGCTTGCTCACAGGGGGTCGTTTTGACCGTTGGGGTTTTTCTGTAATTATTGTATGGCTTTTGCCTTACAATATAAAGCGCCTTGGGTAAACTGTTTGTTGTGATTTGGTGCTGTACAAATAAAATTGATTTGATTTGATTTGAAGCACCAAAATTATCACACATACTCCTTTGACATTACTCTTTAGGAAAACTGATTAGCCATTTGAAATCTCAACAGGTAGCCAGGTAGGAGTCAACTGAAGAATTACATTTGAGTCAAAATTAAACGATGCTCCAATCATATTAAAAACTATAACACATTATTTGTCTGATCATAATGACTCCAAAAGGTAAAGTTTGGAGTATCTGTAACTGAATGTTATTGAGTTATGGGTTAAAAATGGCAAGAATGGTGACAAAGGTCAGTTTCAGTTTGTACAGGGCTTGAAAGTTAAAGTTGCTCTAATTTTGGAAAAAAAAAAATGCAAATTATTGTCTGAGGTAATAGGGTTTTAAAAAAATAGTTTGCATCATATGTCATGCTGAGATCAGACAGGAGTCTCCATGGACTATGATGTTTGGAGATGACATTGTGATCTGTAGAGAGAGTAGAGAACAAGTTGAGTCTAGTCTGGAGAGGTGGAGATATGCTCTGGAGAGCAGGGGAATGAAAGTCAGTAGGAACAAGATTGAGTATGTGTGTGTGAATGAGAGGAAGCTTAGTGGAATAGTGTGGTTACAAGGAGTAGAAGTGGTGAAAGTAGATGAGTTTAAATACTTGGGGTCAAATGCCCTAAGTAATGGAGAGTGTGGTAGAGAGGTGAAGAATAGAGTGCAGGCAGGGTGGAGTGGGTGGAGAAAGGTGGCAGGAGTGATTTGTGACCAAAGAATATCAGCAAGAGTGAAGGGGAAAGTTTACAAAACAGTAGTGAGACCAGCTATGTTGTACAGCTTAGAGATGGTGGCACTAACAAAAAGACAGGAGGCAAAGCTGGAGGTGGCAGAGCTGAAGATGTTGAGATTCTCTTTCGGAGTGATGAGAATGGACAGGATTACAAATGAACATATCAGAAGGACAGCTCAGGTGGAACAGCTTGGAGACAAAGTCAGAGAGGTGAGATTGAGATGGTTTGGACAAGTGCAGAGGAGGGACCCAGGGTATATAGGGAGAAAGATGCTGAGGTTTATGGGTGTGCTGAGGGAGGACATGCAGGTGGTTGCTGTGACAGAGGAGGATTCAGAGGACAGGGTGAGATGGAAACAATTGATCTGCTGTGGCAATCCCTAACGGGAGCAGCCGAAAGAAAAAGAAGAAAGAAGATGGATTATTCTTCTTATTATTATTATTACTGTTGTTGTTGCTGCCATTGTGGGCGGCGTGGTAATCAAGTGGTCAGTGCACTTGGTTCCAAAACAGAAAGTTTTTGGTGCAGTTCCACCCATGCCCACCATGTAATTTGTGTCAGGACATTTGGTGTAAAACCTGTGCCAAAATCAACATGCAGATCCGTACTGGATCTCCTGTGGAGACCCTGAGGAAAAATAGACAAGCCAAAAGAACTTATGATTATTTGTAATAGCATTCAGAATGCGACCTACGGTGCTCATTGCGAAATTGAACCAAAACCAAGATAGTGCCACAGATAGCTGCCTCGGTGTTGCGCTCTCTCTAACTTTCTGCGTTTTGTCTTTTTTTTTTTTTTTTGCACTCTGCTTCCCCCTCTGGTCTCTTACTCCAAGGAAGAGCTCATAAACACTGCACTGTCATCTGTTGGAACTACTTTGCCAGTTTTCACCGAACCACGGATTTTCACAGATGTTTTGGTTGGAGGAGCAGCAGCTCTGCTTGGAGCTTACAGAAGATGCCAGAGGGGAAGCTAGCGGCCACGCTCATGAAGCTGAGACAGCAGGGGCTGCGCATGGTGCACCCGTCTGTCCACCTTGCCAATGTACACTCTCTTTTGAAGACAGATGAATTGCTGCTCCTCAACAGGAAAAACTCAGACTTTGGGAGATCCACTGCATTGTATTTCACTGAAACCTGGCTCTGTGAACATATCCCCGACAGCACTCTGCACCTGCCCAGCTTCCAGCTGCTGCACGTGGACCATGTAACGGAGCTCTCTGACTTTTACATAAAGTTTGGTGTACAGATGTCAAGGTGTTGAAGAAGATGTGCAGCCCTCAGCTGGAAACTTTTGTTCTATTCACCGCAGGAGTTCTACTCGTTCATGCTGGTCAGCGTGTATATTCCACCTCAGGTGTGCACAACGGAGTTGCAGCAGCAGCTCGCTGACCACATTACAGATGTGGAGGGAAAGTATCCAGTAGGGTTGATCTGGATCCAGTACAGATAAAGCATTTTTGACGAGGACGAGCATGATCCGAATAAAAGTCATCAATATCTGTGCTCGACAGACTGGTGTCCTGTCCTGGGTGTACCCCGCCTCACGCTCTATGACTGCTGGGATAGGCTCCAGCCCCCCCGCGACCCTTAATTGGACTAAGCAGTTGAAGATGAGTGTGTGTGAATATCTGTGCTCGTGCTGAATTAAAATCCTGATTGGCTAACTGACTGTCTTCACACTCTGTGATTGGCCAGTCACACACAGCGCCCACCCCTCCCTACACAGACACGTCTCTCTGCAGCTTCTTGTGCACACACACACACAGACACACAGGATCTCTCTCTCTCTTTGTGCGTGGCTTGACTCTAGCTCACGTTGCTGTGCTCCTTAACTTTTTAACCGTTTGTTTGCTGGCTGGTGATATAAAGATAGTTGGAAAAACTTTGCTTGTACTGAACGCGGTGCTTTTGAGAAGAATACAGTGAACAAGGCTGACATATTTTCCTGTTTGCATCACTGGATGTTTGCATGAATCACCAAGTTCACACAGATGATTAAAAAATAAACAGTCTTAGAACAACCCCTTTCTGTCCCTCTCACTCAGTCACACACACATGCACACAGACACACACGCACAGACACCTTAATCAAAATGTCAAGAACGTTAGGCAGTAAAAATAAATAAATAACTGAAAAACAAACACAGTTTGATCATAAAATTAAAAATAATAATAATTATAAAAAAGAAAGTTGTGTTGATTATGACAACTCTTGTTCATGGATACTTAGTTCATAATTTCCTACGACATTGAATGTCAATTCTGAGGCTGTTCTGTTACGCATTCATACCCTTAAAAATATTCATGTTCTGATAAAAAAAAACAACAAAAAAAAACTGTTCTGTAAATAGTTCCTTTAATATTGTGATCAATAACATTGAATGTCAATTCTGAGGCTGTTCTATAAATATTCATTCATACACTTAAGAATATTCATGTTCTGAGTTCATAAAAAACTTGTTCTGTAAATAGTTCTCTTACGTTTGTGATCAAAATCATTGATTTGAATTTCAATTTTGAGGCTGTTCTGTGAATAGTTTTCAAATAAACAATAAATATAGCAACTTCTGATCACTCCATATCAATTTCAGACTGAAAATAATGTACAGATGTAAGCCCCACCCATTTCCGGTTAATCCACGCCCACTTCCAGTTTAGGCCCCGCCCACTCCAAGTACAGATACAGATAATTTAGATGGTTGAACAGATACAGATATAGATACTGGTGTACTCGCTCATCCCTAGTATCCAGACTCCCTGTTCATCATTTTGGGGGATTTTAAGAGAGTAAATCAGAGCCATGAACTCCGAAACTACAGACAGCACAGCAAGTGTCCCACCAGGGACATGAACATTCTTAACCACTGCTACACCACAGTACAGGACGCCTACCACTCTGTTCTGCATGCAGATTGGGGACTCTGTGGTCACTGTCTGATCTACTTCATCCCCACTTACTGGCAGAAATTAAAATCTGCAAAGCCTGTAGTGAAGACGGTAAAGAAGTGGACAGACAACCTGGTCTCACGGCAAGTCGTGATTCAGCAACACAAAATATACAGTATATTAATCTATTGGTACGTGATATTGTGACGAAAAGCACCTCATTTTCATCACAGCAGCACTCATTTCATTTGACAGATGAGTCAAGGCAGGAGCTACAGACCTGTTTTGACTGCACAGGTTGGAGCGTCTTTGAAGCTGCATCTGCAGACATTCATAGACTTTGTTACACTGTGGCATCAGTTTTTGTGAAGACCTGTGTGTGCAGACCAAAACTTTCTGCACATACAGCAACAACAAACCTTGGCTTTGCTGGGAAAATGAGGCAGCTCCTTCAAGCCAAGGAGGAGGTCAACAGAAGTGGAAACAGGCTCCTGTACAAGCAAACCAGAAACACACGAAGAAACAAGATCAGAGTAGCAAAGAGGAGCTACTCTGACAGGCTGACAAAACAATTCTCAGCCAACAATCCTACAACAGTGTGAAAAGGTCTTCAACATGCCTTCAACTACATGAGACCATCCCTCCAACCTGTGGAGAACCCCCAACTGGCTGAGGAGTTGAACATGTTTTATTTCAGGTTTGAAAGGGACCCTGTCACACCCCTCACCCACCACAAAAATAATGGACAACCTCCCCCAAGACACCTCTGTCCCCCTCCCCTCTGTAACCTGCACTAACAATCTGTGAAGAGGAAGTATGCCAGTACATTCGCAAACAAAAGATCAAGAAGGCTCCAGGACCTGATAGTGCCTCCCCGTCATATCTGAGAGCATATGCTGACCAGCTGGCGTCAATCTTCACCTGGATCTTCAACAGATCTCTGGAGCTGTGCCAGGTCCCCTCCTGCTTCAAATGCTCCATTATTATCCCAGTCCCAAAGAAACTCTCCATAACAGGGCTAAGTGACTACAGGCCTGTCGCCCTGATATCTGCAAGCCCCTTTCACGTCGGGCCCACTTTGAGTTGCATTGTGCGGCGTCATGAGGGCGTCAGGTGCATGCAACAGGGGAGCACACAGGAGGTGAGGACAAAGAGGAGAACCTGCAGACAGACTTAGCTGTAGCCAGTCTGTGTGTGCTCTGATTTCTCTTCTAGTATGTATGTCTCGTGCTGAGCTGCAGATCTGAGCTCTGAGTTCTGTCATAGTTTATCTTTTCTGACCGTGAGCTGAGTCCATGAAGAAATGTGGAGATGCCTGGAGTTATGCTGTATTTTGTGGACATGTTCTGTCTCTGGCAGTCAGTATGTGAGGATCCTGTTCGTGGACTTCAGCTTGGCAACACCATCATCCCCGACATTCTTCACAAAAAACTCTCCAACCTCTCTGTGCCAGCTCCCACCTGTCAGTGGATCTCCATCTTCCTGATGGACAGGACACAGCAGGTGAGACTGGGGAGCATCACATCCAGCACACAGGCAAACGGCACTGGTGCCCCTTAGGGGTGTGTGCTCTCCCCGCTGCTCTTCTTCCTCTACACAAATGACTGCACCTCAGGGAACCCCTCTGTTAAACTCCTGAAGTTTACGGATGACACCACAGTCATTGGTCTTATCCAGGATGGTGATGAGGCTACATACAGACAGGAGGTGGAACAGTTGGTCCTCTGGTGTCGTCAGAACAAACTGCTGAAACAGCTGAACATGCTCAAGACTGTGGAGATGATAGTAGACTTCAGGAGGAACCCACCATCCCCCCACCCACATCCTAAACAACACTGTCCCTACTTGGACACTTTCCAGTTCCTGGGATCCACTATCTCCCAAGATCTGAAGTGGACCTCCCACATAGACTCCATTGGGAAAAAAGCACAGCAGAGTATGTACTTCCTCAGACAGCTCAGGAATTTCAACCTGCCCCAGGAACTGCTCATCATTTTTTTACACATCCAGCATCCCATCTGTCCTGTGCATCTCCATCTCTGTTTGGTTCCCTCTGCCTCCAAACATGACAGACACAGACTTCAACAAACTGTCAGGTCTGCATAAAAACCAGTCTGCCCTCCATCCAGGATCTATACTGGTGCAGGACCAGGAAGTGAGCTGGCAACATCTCTGTAGAGCCCTCCCACCCTGGACACATACTGTTTAATCTCCTCCCATGTAGTTGACATTACAGAGATCTGTACATCAAAATAACCAGACACAGGAACAGTTTCTTTCCACAGACCATCACACTGATGAACAATTTAACCTGCCAAAAAACTTGCTAATTCATCTAACTCATGTACAATTTCAATCTGTTTGTCTGTTTCACACAGTTTTTTTTCTTATTGCACATTTTGTTTCACTTGAACATTTTATTTGCACATTTTTGCTGTGAATTATTTAGTGATGCGTGCATAATTATACATACTGTACAGAGAGACTGCACCTCAAACTAAAGTCAAATTACTTGTAATCAAATCAAATCAAATCAATTTTATTTATATAGCGCCAAATCACAACAAACAGTTGCCCCAAGGCGCTTTATATTGTAAGGCAAAAGCCATACAATAATTACAGAAAAACCCCAACGGTCAAAACGACCCCCTATGAGCAAGCACTTGGCGACAGTGGGAAGGAAAAACTCCCTTTTAACAGGAAGAGACCTCCAGCAGAACCAAGCTCAGGGAGGGGCAGTCTTCTGCTGGGACTGGTTGGGGCTGAGTGAGAGAACCAGGAAAAAGACATGCTGTGGAAGAGAGCAGAGATCAATCACTAATGATTAAATGCAGAGTGGTGCATACAGAGCAAAAAGAGAAAGAAACACTCAGTGCATCATGGGAAACCCCCCAGCAGTCTAAGTCTATAGCAGCATAACTAAGGGATGGTTCAGGGTCACCTGATCCAACCCTAACTATAAGCTTTAGCAAAAAGGAAAGTTTTAAGCCTAATCTTAAAAGTAGAGAGGGTGTCTGTCTCCCTGATCTGAATTGGGAGCTGGTTCCACAGGACAGGAGCCTGAAAGCTGAAGGCTCTGCCTCCCATTCTACTCTTACAAACCCTAGGAACTACAAGTAAGCCTGCAGTCTGAGAGCGAAGCGCTCTATTGGGGTGATATGGTACTACGAGGTCCCTAAGATAAGATGGGACCTGATTATTCAAAACCTTATAAGTAAAAAGAAGAATTTTAAATTCTATTCTGGAATTAACAGGGAGCCAATGAAGAGAGGCCAATATGGGTGAGATATATATATGAACAGCAGCTGAGCGGTTGTGTGCGTTTCTCCAGCGTGAGTTCATCCAGGCCCGAGGCATCGGTGGCGGCGATACATCCAGGCCCGAGGCGTCGGCTACATCCGAGGCTAACAGCGGCTACATCCGCGGCTGGCGGCGGCTACATCCGGGGCTGGCGGCGGAGGCATCGGTGGAGGCGTTTCATCCAGGCCGAGGCATCGGTGGCAGCGATACATCCAGGCCCGAGGCGTCGGCTACATCCGAGGCTAACAGCGGCTACGTCCGCGGCTGGCGGCGGCTACATCCGGGGCTGGCGGCGGAGGCATCGGTGGAGGCGGTTCATCCAGGCCCGAGGCATCGGTGGCGGCGATACATCCAGGCCCGAGGCGTCGGCTACATCCGAGGCTAACAGCGGCTACATCCGGGGCTGGCGGCGGCTACATCCGTGGCTAGCAGCGGCTACGACCGAGGCTGGGGGCGCCTGTGAACGAGGTTAGCAACGGGGAGGGTTGGTGTGCAGTGACCGGACCTGTGATGGTGGAGGTTACGGGTGAAAATTGGTTTTTGCAATTAACAGTGGCCATACTAAGCCACGATAGTTAACATGGCACCACCCAAGAAAACGGAGAAACTTGAGGAAAATATAGAGGAGATAAAGACCTCAATAAACCAGATATTAAAAGACATGTCTAATTTAGACAAGCTGACGGTGGAGATTAAAGAACTCCAAAAACTGGTTAAAGAGAAGGACAAGATCATTAAGAAACTTGAACAACGTGTAGATGAACTTGAACAATTCACTAGAAAAGATGATGTTATAATATCTGGACTAGAAACAAGGCATCGGACATATGCAAGGGTGGTGGATTCTGGTGGAACCAGTGGGGAGGATGCACCACCTGAAGAACGACAATCATTGGAACAGCAAGTTACAAACTTTTTATATCAAAATGGTGTTGACATCCATCAAGACACAATATCAGACTGCTCTACTGTTCCAACTAAAGATAGAAAAAATAAACTGTCTAACATTGTTATACGATTTACAAGCAGAAAATATAAAAATGAAGTATTAAGACAGGCAAAGAATTTGAAAGGAACAAGTGTCTATATAAATGAGCATTTAACAAAAAAAAAAATGCAGATATTGCTAGGGAAGCAAGACTATTAAAAAAACAGAAGCACATTATTGCTACATGGGTCTGGAATTGTAGGGTGTGGATTAGAGTAAAAGAAGGAACAAACGGTATACAAATCAAAAACATGGAGGACCTTACAAAATACAGACCTGAATAGACAATCAAATATGACGTCTGTTGGTAATTGGACCAACAAAAAAAAATCTGATCAAACATGGAAACAGATGATAAAATATATGACATAGACACTAATATTGATGAAAGTATATTTGACTTAAAAACGATTGGTTGCGAGTATTATACGGTAGAACAGCTAAATAGTGAAAAAATTGCAGAAGATACCCTGTCACTCTTACATATAAACAGTCGAAGCTTGTATTGTAAAATGTCGCAAATAAAAGATTATTTAAATCAGTTTAAAAATAAATTTAATATTGTTGCAATCACTGAATCTTGGCTTAATGATGATCTCATGACTGATGTTCAAATAGAGGGATATGAGCTGTATTTTGTGAACAGAAGAGATAAAAGGGGCGGTGGTGTTGCTCTGTACATAAAGGCAGATCTGATATGTACAATTGTAGAAGAAATGACAACTGTGGATGACATCATAGAAATTGTAACAGTGGAACTTGTACATGAAACATCTACAAAATATTTTAATCAGTTGTGTATACAGAGCACCAGACACTTGTGTTGTGAAATTTACAGATAGAATAATAGAGCTATTCCATCAAATTAAAAACAAAATGCTTTTTATATGTGGAGACTTTAACATTAACATAGAGAGCTCCAGTTGCCAAAGAATAAGTGATTTTGTGAATTCAATGTATAGTTTGGGGTTATTCCACTTGATAACAAAACCAACCAGAATCACATTGCAAAGTGCAACGGTAATCGACAATATATTTACAAATAGAACAGATGAAATTATCAGGAATGGGATCTTGATGACAGATGTTAGTGATCATTTACCAGTCTTTTCAATATTTAAATATAAAAATAGGTACAAGAAAAAAACTGTTATAAACTTTAAAAGAGACAAGTCAGTAAAAGCCTTACAGGCATTAAAATATGATCTTAAAAATCAAAATTGGGAAGAAGTTTATGTCAGTGATGTTAATGTAGCATATAACTCATTTATGAAAATATTGATGAAATCATATAATAAAAACTGTAAATTAATAGAAATTAGTAAGAAAAGAGTAAATAAACCATGGCTGACAAAGGGAATAAAAAATGCTTGTGCAAAGAAAAACTATTTATACAGGTGCTTTTTAAAAATGCAAACAAAGGAAACAGAACACAGATACAAAAAATATAAAAATAAACTATTGACAATAATTAGGAAACCAAAAAAAGATTATTATAGTGAACAATTAAATAAGAATAAAGATAATAGGAGGGCAACATGGGTAATTATAAAAAGTGTGACTGAAAGTGATGGAGCGAAAGCAACTTTTCCAAATTACTTTGTCAAAGAAAATAAAGTGATATATGACATAAAAGAAGTGGCAAATGGGTTTAATGATTATTTTTCAAATGTAGGATCAAGTCTGGTGGGAAATAAACCAATAGTAGAAGATACATTACATACACTTGTAAATACGGTCAATAGTATTTTCCTGGACAATGTGGAAAAAGATGAAATAAGAAATATTGTAAAAAACTGTGTAAGCAAAAGATCAACTGACCATGAAGATTTAGACATGATGACTGTAAAAAGTATAATAGAAACTGTTATTGAACCATTTACTTATATTTGCAATCTCTCTCTGTCAACAGGGATTTTTCCAGATGAAATGAAAATTGCCAAGGTAGTCCCATTATATAAAAATGGAGACAAACATAAATTCTCTAATTACAGGCCAGTATCATTGCTTCCACAGTTTTCTAAAATTATGGAAAACGTTTTTGTGACAAGGTTGGATAAATTCACTGAGAAACATCATATTTTAAATAATGCTCAGTATGGATTCAGAACAAAACATTCGACAGCTATGGCAATTATGGAATTAATAGAGAAAATATCAACAACAACAGAAAATAAAGATTATTTTGTAAGTATTTTTATTGACTTGAAAAAAGCTTTTGATGTTATTGACCACTCAAGATTGCTTCACAAGTTACAACAATATGGAATAAGAGGTATTGCACATCAGTGGGTAAAAAAAAAAGCTACTTAGAAAACAGAAAACAGTTTGTTCAGATAAATAATATCAAATCAGAATTGTGTAATATTGCTTATGGAGTACCACAAGAATCACTACTTGGACCCAAACTGTTTATTTTGTATATCAATGATTTTGTGAATGTATCTAATGTGCTTGGTAGCATTTTATTTGCTAATGATACAACGCTGTTTTACTCTGGATCAGATATACAGGAAGTAGCACAAGTGATAAAAACAGAATTGGAAAAGGTTAAGCATTGGTTTGATATAAACAGACTGTCACTAAATATTAATAAGACAAATTTCATATTGTTTAATGACAGAGCAAAAAAAATAACGTGTCATTACAAATAGATGGAATGGATATACAAAGGGTAAAAGAAATGAAATTTTTAGGAGTCATAATTGATGAAGATCTTACATGGAAGTCACACATAAATTACATAAAAGGAAAAATAGCGAAAGCCATTGCTGTTTTGCATAAAGTAAAATATTCATTAAATAGTTATGGTTTATTAACATTGTACAATTCATTGATTTTCCCATATTTAACTTATTGTGTAGAAATCTGGGGATCAACATATACAACTTATATACAACCTTTGTTTATTCTGCAGAAAAGGGCTTTAAGGGTGATTAGCAACAGTGGTTTTAGAGATCCATCTAATCCATTGTTCATTAAGTACAGGGTACTTAAATTTCGTGATTTGGTCGATTTGAAAATATTACAAACAATGTACCAAGCAAATAAAAATACTTTACCAACAAACATTCAAAATATGTTTGAGAAAAGAGTAAGTAGTTATAAACTGAAAGGAATAGAAGTCTTTAGAAAACCAAGATACAGAACCAGAGTAAAAGAATGGAGTATTGCAGTAAATGGTGTAAAATTATGGAACAATCTCAACAAAGAAATTAAAGAATTAAGGTCGCTTAAATTATTTAAAAAACGTATTAAACTAGATGTATTAAGTAAGTATGAAACTATAAAATAAGTTAGTGGGCTGTAAGGAAGTTAAAAAAAAATGTAATTTGTTAATAATGTATAAAATGTTTTAAGTTTAAAAATGTAACCTGTCAGAGATGTAATCTATTTAATAATGGTCATAATTATGAAATAAGTCAGTAGTATGTGACAAGTTAAAGAAATACAATCTGTTAAATAATGTTGAAAAATGACGCTGGATATTGAAAGATTGTATTGTAAAAAGGGGCAGAAAATATAAGACTTGTTCTTCTCTCTGCTCCTTTTCATTCTGGTAATGGAGATGCTTTATTTCTGCTTTTCTGTTTTTTGTTTTTTTTTCTTTTAAATGAATGAAATAAATAAATAAAATAAATGAAAATGAAATATGCTCTCTACTTCTAGTCCCTGTCAGCACTCTAGCTGCAGCATTTTGAATTAACTGAAGGCTTTTCAGGGAACTTTTAGGACAACCTGATAATAATGAATTACAATAGTCCAGCCTAGAGGAAATAAATGCATGAATTAGCTTTTCAACATCATTCTGAGACAAGACCTTTCTAATTTTAGAGATATTGCGCAAATGCAAAAAAAGCACTCCTACATATTTGCTTAATATGCGCATTGAAGGACATATCCTGATCAAAAATGACTCCAAGATTTCTCACAGTATTACTGGAGGTCAGGGTAATGCCATCGAGAGTAAGGATCTGGTTAGACACCATGTTTCTAAGATTTGTGGGGCCAAGTACAATAACTTCAGTTTTATCTGAATTTAAAAGCACGAAATTAAAGGTCATCCATGTCTTTATGTCTGAAAGACATTCCTGCAGTTTAACTAATTAGTGTGTGTCCTCTGGCTTCATGGATAGATAAAGCTGGGTATCATCTGCGTAACAATGAAAATTTAAGCAATGCTTTCTAATAATACTGCCTAAGGGAAGCATGTATAAAGTGAATAAAATCAGTCCTAGCACAGAACCTTGTGGAACTCCATAATTAACCTTAGTCTGTGAAGAAGACTCCCCATTTACATGAACAAACTGTAATCTATTATCTAAATATGATTCAAACCACTGCAGCGCAATGCCTTTAATACCTATGGCATGCTTTAATCTCTGTAATAAAATTTTATGGTCAACAGTATCAAAAGCAGCACTGAGGCCTAACAGAACAAGCACAGAGATGAGTCCACTGTCTGAGGCCATAAGAAGATCATTTGTAACCTTCACTAATGCTGTTTCTGTACTATGATGAATTCTGAAACCTGACTGAAACTCTTCAAATAGACCATTCCTCTGCAGATGTTCAGTTAGCTGTTTTACAACTACCCTTTCAAGAATTTTTGAGAGAAAAGGAAGGTTGGAGATTGGCCTATATTTAGCTAAGATAGCTGGGTCAAGTGATGGCTTTTTAAGTAATGGTTTAATTACTGCCACCTTAAAAGCCTGTGGTACATAGCCAACTAATAAAGATAGATTGATCATATTTAAGATTGAAGCATTAATTAATGGTAGGGCTTCCTTGAGCAGCCTGGTAGGAATGTAGACATGTTGATGGTTTGGAGGAAGTGACTAATGAAAGTAACTCAGACAGAATAATCGGAGAGAAAGAGTCTAACCAAATACCAGCATTACTGAAAGCAGCCGAACATAAAGATATGTCTTTGAGATGGTTATGAATAATTTTTCTCTAATAGTTAAAATGTTATTAGCAAAGAAACTCATGAAGTCATTACTAGTTAAAGTTAAAGGAATACTTGGGTCAATAGAGCTCTGTCTCTTTGTCAGCCTGGCTACAGTGCTGAAAAGAAACCTGGCGTTGTTCTTATTTTCTTCAAGTAGTGATGAATAGTAAGATGTCCTAGCTTTATGGAGGGCGTTTTTATAGAGCAACAGACTCTTTTTCCAGGTTAAATGAAGATCTAAATTAGTGAGACGCCATTTCCTCTCCAGCTTACTGGTTATCTGCTTTAAGCTGCAAGTTTGTGGGTTATACCATGGAGTCAGGCACTTCTGATTTAAGGCTCTCTTTTTCAGAGGAGCTACAGCATCCAAAGTTGTGCTCAATGAGGATGTAAAGCTATTGACGAGATAATCTATCTCACTCACAGAGTTTAGGTAGCTACTCTGCACTGTGTTGGTATATGACATTGAAGAACATAAAGAAGGAATCATATCCTTAAACCTAGTTACAGTGCTTTCAGAAAGACTTCTACTGTAACGAAACTTATTCCCTACTGCTGGGTAGTCCATTAAAGTAAATGTAAATGTTATTAAGAACTTATCAGACAAAAAGGGGTTTTCAGGGAATACTGTTAAGTCTTCAATTTCTATGCCATATGTCAGAACAAGATCTAAAGTGTGGTTAAAGTGGTGGGTGGGCTCATTTACATTTTGAACGAAGCCAACTGAGTCTAATAATAGATTAAATTCAGTGTTGAGGCTGTCATTCTCAGCATCTATGTGGATGTTAAAATCACCCACTATAATTATCTTATCTTATATGAGCACTAAGTCAGACAAAAGGTCTGAAAATTCACAGAGAAACTCACAGTAACGACCAGGTGGACGATAGATAATAACAAATAAAACTTGTCTTTGAGACTTCCAATTTGGATGGACAAGACTAAAGCCCAGGTTACACATAGACGGTTTTGTCCGCGAGTAGTACGTAGACCAAAGTTCACAGTAGTTCCGGCTGTTTTCGCGGTGGAAAGGGGCAGAGCATTTTGAGCGCCGTACTAGCCGCAAATACGTGGATAAAACGCCGCTAAATCCGCCGAATAAAGTGGAGTTTTGACGCCGTAGCATCCGGCACACGTCAGGCAACGGGGGTTAATACTCAGTTCTATCCTTTACAATCGCAGGTTAAGACGAGCGTGAGAATGGCGGTGTTCTGCTGCCGCTGATAATGCCCTGTGTACCGCTGGATTTATCCAGGCAAATCCTGCGTTACTCCAGGAACTTTTGCTTATAGGCACCGCCCCAGAGTATAATAGGCTGAAGCAGCTGTTAGTGCAGGGGGAGGGAGTGACAGGGAGCTCATCTCTCAGCCTTTTCTTTTCTCTCCTTTTCCCCTCCTCAACGTGTTGCTCGTTTCCACCACAGGGCTACCCTCTGCTTCTGAACCAGACCTCTTGGTAAGTCCTTGCCGCTGCCAATTTTATTTTAGGAGGTATACTGGAGCTTCTCTGCAAAAATATCTGGAGCTGGCCGTGAGTGAGAGACCTGCATGCAGTGCACTAGCGTTTTTATACTGACCGCTGCCTATCAGTCGTTTGGAACGCCGTTAACCAGGAGGTGGCGTTTAGAACAGCGTACTGTCTGCTAGCGCCGCTGTTTTGTCTGCCTCTGTCGCCTGTTAAAACGCCTTTGAGGACGCCGATGTGGGCTCTATCGCCGTTTTACACGCCGTTGGTTAAGGATACAACGCCGGCTGCCAATTACGGCGGTGTAAACTGCGGCACTACAGGAAAGGGCGGGATGACACAGCGATTAAAAAGTATCAAACGCCGTTGTTCGCGTTGTCTCCGTCATCAGGCCACTTCTCCGGGAGCGCTCCCGGAATTATTCAACATGTTGAATAATTTTTTCAACGATTCCCGGTGAAGCCGGAACCAAACCACGCCCCTGTGCGCTGGCGTTAACTACAGCGTTTGATCCCTAAAACGGCCCGGAGGGGGCAAAATCTCTGCCAGGACGCTTCCGGGAGAGTTTACCGTCTATGTGTAAATGGGGCTTAAGAGTCAAGCTTTCAAATGAATTAAACCTCTGTCTGGGTCTTTGATTAATTAATAAGCTGGAGTGGAAGATTGCTGCTAATCCTCCTCCTCTACCCGTGCTACGAGCATTCTGACAGTTAGTATGACTCGGGGGTGTTGACTCATTTAAACTAACATATTCATCCTGCTGTAACCAGGTTTCTGTAAGGCAGAATAAATCAATATGTTGATCAATTATTATATCATTTACTAACAGGGACTTAGAAGAGAGAGACCTAATATTTAATAAACCACATTTAACTGTTTTAGTCTGTGGTGCAGTTGAAGGTGCTATATTATTTTTTCTTTTTGAATTTTTATGCTTAAATAGATTTTTACTGGTTATTGGTGGTCTGGGAGCAGGCACCATCTCTACGGGGATGGGGTATTGGGGGGATGGCAGGGGGAGAGAAGCTGCAGAGAGGTGTGTAAGACTCCAACTCTGCTTCCTGGTCCCAACCCTGGATAGTCACGATTTGGAGGGTTTAATAAAATTGGCCAGATTTCTAGAGATGAGAGCTGCTCCGTCCAAAGTGGGATGGATGCCGTCTCTCCTAACAAGACCAGGTTTTCCCCAGAAGCTTTGCCAATTATCTATGAAGCCCACCTCATTTTTTGGACACCACTCAGACAGCCAGCAATTCAAGGAGAACATGCGGCTTAACATGTCACTCCCCGTCCGATTGGGGAGGGGCCCAGAGAAAAGTACAGAGTCCGACATTGTTTTTACAACGTTACACACCGATTCAATATTAATTATAGTGACCTCCGATTGGCGTAACCGGGTGTCATTACTGCCGACATGAATTACAATCTTACCAAATTTATACTTAGCCTTAGCCAGCAGTTTCAAATTTCATTCAATGTCGCCTGCTCTGGCCCCCGGAAGACATTTGATGGGTTGGTGGTGTACAGGGGGCTTCTGTTTAGAACTACGCTTCTTCCTCACAGTCACCCAGCCGGCCTGCTTTCCCAGCTGCTCGGGATCTGCTGGGGGACAGCTAACGGCGGCTAAGCTACCTTGGTCCACACCAACTACAGGGGCCTGGCTAGCTGTAGGATTTTCCAAGGTGCGGAGCCGAGTCTCCAATTCGCCCAGCCTGGCCTCCAAAACTATGAACAAGCTACACTTAATACAAGTACCATTACTGCTAAAGGAGGCCGAGGAATAACTAAACATTTCACACCCAGCGCAGAAAAGTGCGGGAGAGACAGGAGAAGCCGCCATGCTAAACCGGCTAAGAGCTAATAGCTGCGCTAAGCTAGCAGATTCCTAAAAATACACAAAGTGAATAATGTGAAAATCATTTAGAGGTGATTCAGCAGAGAGAGTGCTTTAGTTAAGGCACGTGAAGATTACACTGTGAAATAAATCGTTATCTAGTTATCTAGAGCAGTCTACGCAGATTAAACAGCAAACAGATACAGCAAAACACCGCTGTGCTCCAGAACAGGAAATGATACAGGTCTAACATTACCAATCCCTAGAGCAAGCACACAGGTGACAGAAACCTCAAACAGACCAGATTCAAAGGGGTGACCATCTGCTTGGGCTATGCCACCAACACAACTGACAATAGAAATATACAGGAAATTTGGGAAGTCCATGCTGGTGCACAGGATGTGAGGCCTGCAGAAGAAGAGACCCACTCCCACTTAGACCAAATAAAGTAGTGGAAAACGGATAGATGGACTGAACAGAACAGATCTTAATCGATGCTAGTAGAAATATCACAAGCACATCCATAAATTGAATTCTCTGCAGTTCTGGCAGATTGTTGGCCACTTATAGAGTCATGTTCTCTGCAGAGCGCTGCAATAATTTGGACATTTTGGGACCCACAAAATAATAAAAATAGAACCACCCAAAAAAGAAATATAATCAGTGTATTAAAAAGCATTCAGTAAAAACACCTAGTTAAATGGAGGTGTGCAAACAACACAAAACAGTAAACAACATGAAACTAATGCAGAAGGTTTTGTTTTTCAACCGGATACCAGTGCAGTCACAGGCGTCTCAGCTGTCAGTGGTATTAAATGCACAACAGTGCCTTCTAGTGGTGTGACACAGAAACATTTAAAATAAACAACAACAAAACCCCTCAGCATTGCACATCCAGATTCATTTTATGCACATAGCAGCTTTAATCTGTTTTATACATATAGAGGATTTTGTCCATTTTAGAAATATAGTGGATTTTGTCCATTTTATACATCTAGCGGATTTTGTCTGTTTTATACATATAGAGGATTTTGTCTGTTTTATACATATAGAGGATTTTGTCCGTTTTATACATATAGAGGATTTTGTCTGTTTTATACATATAGAGGATTTTGTCTGTTTTGTACATATAGAGGATTTTGTCTGTTTTATACATCTAGCGGATTTTGTCTGTTTTATACATATAGAGGATTTTGTCTGTTTTATACATATAGAGGATTTTGTCCGTTTCATACATATAGAGGATTTTGTCTGTTTTATACATCTAGCGGATTATGTCCGTTTTATACATCTAGCGGATTTTGTCCGTTTTATACATATAGAGGATTTTGTCCGTTTTATACATATAGAGGATTTTGTCCGTTTTATACATATAGAGGATTTTGTCTGTTTTATACATATAGAGGATTTTGTCTGTTTTATACATATAGAGGATTTTGTCCGTTTTATACATATAGAGGATTTTGTCTGTTTTATACATATAGAGGATTTTGTCTGTTTTATACATCTAGCGGATTTTGTCCGTTTTATACATATAGAGGATTTTGTCCATTTTATACATATAGAGGATTTTGTCTGTTTTATACATACAGAGGATTTTGTCTGTTTTATACATACAGAGGATTTTGTCTGTATTATACATATAGAGGATTTTGTCTGTTTTATACATCTAGCGGATTTTGTCCATTTTATACATCTAGCGGATTTTGTCTGTATTATACATATAGCAGATTTTGTCTGTATTATACATATAGAGGATTTTGTCCGTTTTATACATATAGAGGATTTTGTCTGTTTTATATATATATATATATATATATATATATATATATATATATATATATATAGCAGATTTTGTCCATTTTATACATATAGCGGATTTGGATTATAACAGACAAAATTCACTGGTCCACTTGAATCGATTATACGTGAGTTTTACTGTATATGTTGGCCCTACGATAGAATGGTGTCCTGCCAAGGGTGGACTGAGCCTCACCCCCTATGACTGCTGGGATAGGATCCAGCCCCCGGTCACCCTGATTAGAGTAAAAAATATAATGAACATATGTTAGATGTTAATCTTAAGGGAACACATTTCTCCAGTGTTAATGAGATCTGTGGACTGCAAAACTCCATTCAGCCTTGAAAATGTGCCACACTTTGAGAATCACAGCAAAGATGATACAACAAGACTAATGTTAATTTGTTTTGTGGAACCTCTGTGGCAGTTCTGCATTAAACATTGGCTCACATATATATCCTGAAAAAGACATACGTTACATTGTTCTAAGCAACGATCTATCTTTTAGTGTTTGACTTTTTCTAGTTGTTTAGTTGCATAGTTTGTTTATGAAAATGGATTTTGAGGTTTAGAGTTCAGCGCTGAAGAGGAGGTCAGGACTGCAGCCAGTGTTACCATGGGGACATGCACGACTGAAAATGGGGCTACTGTTGCAAGAGCCAAGCCAAGCAGTGATCTGGTGTTAGCTCAGGGACCTGATAATCTGCACATGTGACAAACGCCCTGATGTCTGATGATCATATTGAAACTTAATCAGAAAATGTCTATGTGTGCTTATTTGCCGTGAAGTCAGTTCTTTCGGCTTCTCTCTTTTTAATCATGGTTAGTACAGCTCACAGACACACACACACACACACACACACACACACACACACACACACACACACACACACATATATATATATATATATATATATATATATATATATATATATATATATATATATATATATATATATATATATATATATATATATATATATATATATACGATGCTTGGATCTTGCATCCTGCTCCTATGTGCTGGATTGTCTCTGGGGCACATTTGCACAGCACAGCAACTTGGGTCCTGTTGGCTGTGGTGGACTCCTGCCTCTATGGATCTGGTGCTTAGGGCTTGTTCTTGTGCTGCCATGATCAGACCCTCTGTGCTGTCCTTTAGGCCGGCCTTTTCTAGCTGCTGGTAGGTCTTCCTGATGTTAGCCACTTCCTCTATCTGTTGATGGTACATCCCATGGAGGTGCTTGTTCTTCCATGGTATCTCCTCCTCCTGCTCCTTATCATTGTCCGTCTTCAGCTGTCTGAGGAATTCTTGTAGCAGCTGATCTTGGCAGGCCATCTTTCTGATGTATTCATGGATGCTCCCCATCTCATCCTGGATTGTGACTCTGACACTCACTCATACTCACCCTCCCTCCTTCCTTTGCTCATTGTGCCCCAGGGTACTGGACTTTGGGTGGAAACCTCCATGCATTGTAAGTAGTTTTCTTGTGAGGCATGTTAGTGTGCATAGAGCACCTTGGGTTGTCCACCTGAACTGGCTCACAGGCTTGCACCATTTACTTCAGGTTAGTGTATTATCTGGGTAGCAACCACAGGTAATTATCCCACAACCTACAATGGTTCTATGTGCTACCTTACTGAGTTAAGACTGTTACAACTGTTTGTAAGCAAATAATCTGCTATCCCATTCATGATTTTATCAACTAGTCTACTTGTTGAGTTGTAATACACCATATTTATGTAAGATTAGTTCCAAATTACCAGCACGGGGTGTGGCACTAAGCTCCCGCCTTGTGTTTCATTGGACTGAGTAGGTGGCTCTGGTGCATTGAAGTGGGACTGCAAAGTTATACTCCAACCAGTTATAGTCTTGGATGGATAAGCAATGTGTGATGGTCTGGTGTGTAATCCAGGGAGAGTTGTAGACTTTCATCCACTTCATGCTGCATCACATGTGATAAGCACCAGCCCAATGTGCCTCACTCAGGGCTTGTGTAGGTCTTACTTAGAGTGACCTCTGTCCGGTGTCCTTTCTGCAGAACTGTGCCACAATTAACTGTCCAAAGCAGGATTGGGACCCCTTGTCCTTCCATCCATTGATCATGTCACCATGAGGATCATCCACAGGCATTTTACTACTGCAGGATTCAGACCTGCTCCCAACACTGGTCTTTATCATCATCATTTTTGAAAAACAACATCATCAGTCATCCCACCAGCTGGACTATTGCAGGCACCACTTGGGTCAACGTTGGTAAAGTTAGATCTGGAGATGGTAAAACACAGACTACGTTTACATGCAGCCAATAACCCTTTCATGACCAGAATATTAGCAATAACCCGGTTGTGCACAGCCATGTAAATACCCGCAAAAACCCGAATATGCTCATATTCCGGTTTTTAAAAACCCGAATATGACCCCTGAGTTACTCCTTTTCTAACCCGAATATCAGGTCATATAAACGCACATCGGAATATCCCCATAGAAAGGAACATTATTTTGTGTTCTGCGCATGTCCTATCCACAAGGAATGGTCTGTTGAGTATGGCAACTACTTGTATGTGGTGCGCGCAACCCACCAGACACCACAGAAACAGAGGTAAACAAGCATGGGGAAAGCCAGACATGACAGCACAGCACCACACTTTTGGAGCGAGTAGGAAACCGAGTACTTCATTAGTATCGTGAAAAACATGAATATAATGTCTTTTATGACGGTAGAAAGTACAGAGATAGCGACATTTACAAGAAGGTGGTCGAAAAGTTACGCGAAGCAGGATTTGCATGAATGCCAGACCAAATCAAGCACCGGTGGAAGACGTGCGTCGCTGTTTAGATGGGGATATTCCAAATGATACCAATGACCAAGTATACAGGAGTAACTCTGTCTGCTTAAGCATGTAAACAGGTTATTCCAATGATTCAGAAACCGGAATATTGACCTTATCCCGAATATTAACGGCATGTAAACGTAGCCACTGTGGTTTCTTTAGATGATATGTCATTGTCACCGTCTCCACGTGTTTCCCAGCACACCTGTGTGTCTCTTAATTTCCATGGGGCATCCTGGGTCTGTCACATAGGAAGTTTAAGAACATTTGGAAGATGCCTTAGCAGGGTACACATCAACAGACAAACACATTGACACATGCAACCACATCTACAGTCAATTTAGTGTCACCAGTTCACTGAACCTGCATCTCCTTGGAAGTAGGATGAAGCTGGAGCACCTAAAGGGAACTCACATGAACATGGGGAGAACATGCAAACTCCACACAGAAAGGACCAGGTGGGAAGCAATCCCACAACCTTCTTGCGGTGAGGCAACAGCACTAACCACTAAGCCATCCAGCACTGTATTTGCTCAACAATAAAATTAATACTTCAGAAAATAATTTGCCTAATTATTGTGTGCACACTGTCGTCCATCCATCCATTTTCTGTCCCTGTTTATTCCAATTAAGGAGAGCAATCTGGAGCCAACCCCAGCAGTCACTGTGTGAGAGGCAGAGAACCCCTTGGACAGGCTGTCAGTCTATAGCAGGGCCACATATAGACAAACACATTCACACCACTTATCAATTTAAAGTTTCTAGGTGACCTAACCTGCATATCATTGGAAGTTGGAGCTGGAAACTGGAACCCATGCAAACACGGACAGAACCTGTTTCTTTTGGTGGTCCTTGGCAGTATGAGACATGAAAGAATTCTGACAGGTCGAACCCTGGGCTGTTAACCTTTGAGCTTCCAGGCAAACTGAACCTAACATCTACATTTGGAACCTGAGTTAAATGCAACCTCTGTTTTTATCTTGGAAATACTGTGTGTTGTTTGGTCTCGTGGTAGATTGGAGCAACTGCACGTGATGATTGAGTTGTGCTTCAAATCATTCACCATCACTTACTGCAGTATTTCCAAGTTGCCTTTTGGAGCAGCATTATTAAAACTCTGCACCGCAAATGTCTGTGACAGTGATGGTTAAACACACATGAACAAGCAAATGAGTAACCCCTTGTGGCTATTACATGATTTCGGTGCAACACAGTAACTGGCTTTCAATTGAACCTCCTGAAGTTTCAACTGCGGATTCTGAATGAACAGTAATGTGGATCAACATTGAGCAGGACAAAACAGATTAAAACACATCTCAAACCTGGAACTGCAGCACAAAATCAGAACAACAGCCCCATAAAGTCAAGTCCTACGGCTACAATGAGTCAAACATTCAGTTCCAATCTAACAGGCAATAGCCTGCACACATGAGCAAACTGCACGCCTACTGTGCATCCGGTAAGTATTCACAGCACTTCACTTTTTACACATTTTGTTATGTTACAGCCTTATTCCAAAATGGTAACTTCATTTTTTCCCCTGAAACTTTGACACACAACACCCTATAATGACATCATGATTTTTTTTTTTAATTTTGCAAATTTATTTTAAAAAGAAAAATCACATGTACATAAGTAGTCAAACTCTTTGCTCAATACTTTGTTGATGCACTTTTGGCAGCAATTACAGCCTCAAGTCTTCTGGAATATGATGCCACAAGCTTGGCGCCCCTATCTTTGGGCAGTTTTGTCCGTTCCTCTTTGCAGCACCTCTCAAGCTCCATCAGGTTGGATGGAGAGCGTCGGTGCACAGTCATTTTCAGATCTCTCCAGAGATGTTCAATCAGATTCAGGTCTGGGTTCTGGCTGGGACACTCAAGGACATTCACAGAGTTGTCCTGAAGCCACTCCTTTGATATCTTCACTGTGTGCTTAGGGTCATTGTCCTGCTGAAAGATGAAGATCACAAATACGATGAAAGATCATCGTATTCTACGTGGTACAGTAGTGTTCAGAATAATAGTAGTGCTATGTGACTAAAAAGATTAATCCAGGTTTTGAGTATATTTCTTATTGTTACATGGGAAACAAGGTACCAGTAGATTCAGTAGATTCTCACAAATCCAACAAGACCAAGCATTCATGATATGCACACTCTTAAGGCTATGAAATTGGGCTATTAGTAAAAAAAAGTAGAAAAGGGGGTGTTCACAATAATAGTAGTGTGGCATTCAGTCAGTGAGTTCATCAATTTTGTGGAACAAACAGGTGTGAATCAGGTGTCCCCTATTTAAGGATGAAGCCAGCACCTGTTGAACATGCTTTTCTCTTTGAAAGCCAGAGGAAAATGGGACGTTCAAGACTTTGTTCAGAAGAACAGCGTAGTTTGATTAAAAAGTTGATTGGAGAGGGGAAAACTTATACGCAGGTGCAAGAAATTATAGGCTGTTCATCTACAGTGATCGCCAATGCTTTAAAATGGACAAAAAAACCAGAGACACATGGAAGAAAATGGAAAACAACCATCAAAATGGATAGAAGAATAACCAGAATGTCAAAGGCTCACCCATTGATCAGCTCCAGGATGATCAAAGACAGTCTGGAGTTACCTGTAAGTGGTGTGACAGTTAGAAGACCCCTGTGTGAAGCTAATTTATTTGCAAGAATCCCCCGCAAAGTCACTCTGTTAAATGAAAGACGTGCAGAAGAGGTTACAATTTGCCAAAGAACACATCAACTGGCCTAAAGAGAAATGGAGGAATATTTTGTGGACTGATGAGAGTAAAATTGTTCTTTTTGGGTCCAAGGGCTGCAGACAGTTTGTGAGACGACCCCCAAACTCTGAATTCAAGCCACAGTTCACAGTGAAGACAATGAAGCATGGTGGTGCAAGCATCATGATATGGGCATGTTTCTCTTACTATGGTGTTGGGCCTATATATCGCATACCAGGTATCATGGATCAGTTTGGATATGTCAAAATACTTGAAGAGGTCATGTTGCCTTATGCTGAAGAGGACATGCCCTTGAAATGGGTGTTTCAACAAGACAATGACCCCAAGCACACTAGTAAACGAGCAAAATCTTGGTTCCAAACCAACAAAATTAATGCCTCGCAGATGTGAAGAAATCATGAAAAACTGTGATTATACAACTAAACACTAGTTTAGTGAGTCACAGGATTGCTAACAAAGCAGTTTGAACATAATAGTTTTGAGTTTGTAGCGTCAACAGCAGATGCTACTATTATTGTGAACACCAACTTTTCTACTTTTTTTTACTAATAGCCCAATTTCATAGCCTTAAGAGTGTGCATATCATGAATGCTTGGTCTTGTTGGATTTGTGAGAATCTACTGAATCTACTGGCACCTTGTTTCCCATGTAACAATAAGAAATATACTCAAAACCTGGATTAATCTTTTTAGTCACATAGCACTACTATTATTCTGAACACTACTGTAGGTTGGAGAATAATTTTGCGATTACTGGGAATGTCTTTGCATGGTTGACATCATACCCAACCATTCACTGTCATTGTGTCTTGTACACCAACACTATAACCTTGGTATGAAATATGGAGTTCCACGGGGGTCCGTCTTAGGCCCCCTGCTTTTGTCCCTTTATATAGCAACCCTTGGGCAAATATTGCGACATTTTGGGATTACCTTTCATTGCTATGCTGATGGCACTCAGTTGTACCTGCCGATAACAGTTGGTAATCTCATCCACAAAAGTCCTTAGAGGATTGCCTTATGGCAATGAATGAATTAATGAATAGCTGGATATCCAACAATGTTTTACTTTTAAACTCAGACAAGACCAAAATCATGGTTCTTGGTCCAGCGAGACATCTGCATCAGTTTGACCAGCTAATGTTGGTGTGATTTTTGATCCCACACTGTCCTTTGACCTCCATATTAGAGATACTCTGAGGACTGCTTTTTCCACCTGCGAAACATCATGAAGATTCATCCCATCCTGTCTATGGCTGATGCAGAGACCCTGATAAATGCATTTCTCTCTTCTAGACTGGACTACTGCAGTGTTCTATTTCCTGATTTACCACAGTCCAGCATTAGGGCTCTCCAATTGGTTCAAAATGCTGTTGCCAGACTTTTGAAAGGAAGCAGAAAGTTTCACCACATTACACCCATTTTGGCATCTCTTCACTAGCTTCCTGTCCCAGTGAGATCAGATTTTAAGGTTCTGCTATTAACCTATAAAATTATTCATAGACTGGCACCTCCCTACTTAGCTGACCTAATTAAACCCTACATACCAGCCCGGGTTTTGCGTTCTCAGGGCGCAGGATTACATTGTGTCCCCAGGGTGAAAAAAGTCTGCGGGCCACAGAGCCTTCTCTTAGCTTGCCCCTGTTTTGTGGAATGATCTCCCTATGGAGATAAAGAGACTTTCAGGTATAGACTTAAGATGCATTTATTCTCCCTCTCGTGTGGCTAGCATAATGGCATAGTATGGTACTATGCTTTGTATCCCTTTACCTTACCTTATTAGCAACAGAACAGGTCTATGCCTCACTTCATCTAAATTCTGGGTCTGTCAGTGAAGCTTAGGGCTAGTGGCCACAATAATATTCTCTCTGCTTTTTCTCTGTATTCTCTCTGCTTTCCTGTTGATTTACCACTATTGATCTTAGGTGTAGTTTTTCCAGCTGACATTCTGCTTTTTTCTCTCTGTCTGAGGTGCTGATGACATCTCACAAGACTGACAGCTGCAAACCACAGGGTGCTGGACTGCCCACGTGATGCCATGTCTGAAGCTGATGCAGCACACTGCAGTCTGAGTTTGGAATAAAGTTTGCTGCAGTGACAGGCCCACTGACGGTGTGATGAAAAAATGCTGGCCGTGCACCAAGGGTGCTGGATGACCCCCTGCCTGCAGTGTCAATGCCTGTGTGGTCATCTCAACAATTGCACCTTGTTTTTGATTGCATTGATTTCTTGTTTTCTGTTTCTTCAGGTTTGTAAAAACTTTGTAACTGTTAGAAATGGCCTAAGCAGTGGATCACCCCTCTAAGTCTGGTCTGCTTGAGGTTTCTTCGTCAGTATCATCAGAGGGAGTTTTTCCTTACCACTGTCACCTGTGTGCTTGCTCTAGGGGTTGGTAAGGTTTGACCTTACTCGTGTGAAGTACCTTAGGCAGCTTTGTTTTGATTTGGCGCTATATAAATGAAATAAATTGAACTTGAGATGAACCATTGCCCCAGTCTGAGGTCAAGAGCGCTCTGGATCAGGTTTGCATCCAGGATGTCCCAGTTCATTGCTGCATTCATCTTTTCCTCAATCCTGACTAGTCTCCTAGTTCCTGCCACTGAAAAACATCCCCACAGCATGATGCTGCCACCACCAGCATCATGACACCTGGCATTCACACCAAAGAGGTCAATCTTTGTCTCATCAGACCAGAGAATTTTGTTTCTCATGGTCTGAGAGTCCTTCAGGTGCTTTTTGGCAAACTCCAGGTGGGCTGCCATGTGCCTTTCAATAAGGAGTGGCTTCTGTCTGGCCACTCTGCCATACAGACCTGATTGGTGGATTGCTGCAGAGATGATTGTCCTTCTGGAAGGAATGTTTCTGTACCCTTCCCCAGAATTGTGCTTCTTGACAATCCTGTCTGGGAGGTCTACAGACAATTCCTTTGACTTCATGCTTGGTTTGTGCTCTGACATGCACTGTCAACTGTGGGGCCTTATATGTAGACAGGTGTCTTTCCAAATCATGTCCAATCAACTGAATTTACCCCAGGTGGACTCCAATTAAGCTGAAGAAACATCTCAAGGATAATGAGTGAAAACAGGATGCACCTGAGCTCAAAACTTCATGGCAAAGGGTGTGAATACTTATGTCCATGTGATTTCCTTTTATTATTATTATTGTTATTAATTTGCAACATTCTAAAAAAGAAAAAAAAATCACATAGCTATTATGTGGTATTCTGTGTAGAATTTTGAGGGAACAAAAAATAATTTCATCCATGTTGGAATAAAGCTATAACAAAACAAAATGTGGAATATGTGAAACGCTGTGAAAACTTTCCAGAAGTACTGTATTTTATGTTAAACTGTGATATAAGGGTCTGGAGTTAGCGCACGTGGATGTGGAAGGTATGTCATAACTACTACAATAAAATAGTATCTACTGTGTAACACCAGGACAGTTCACATTTTTATTGAAAAAGACATTTGGGAATCTGGCAGAGGAATGCACTTGACTTTTGATTTGGCAACACACTGGCAATTACACCATTTGTGACAAGTGGTTGGTTTTGGTCGTGTTTATAACAAATGGTGATGGCTGTTCCTGCAAGATGATTAATGTGGATTAGCATACATGAAGCCTGAGCAGAACATGTTACTATCATGGCTAAGCAAAATATATCTATCTTTAAAGTAAAAAAGATCAAGTGTGAGTTTCCAGTTCACCTAACCTGCATGTTTTTGGATGAGGGAGGAAGCCGGAGCACCCGGGGGGGATGCCACGCGGGCATGGGTGGCAAGAACATGCAATGCGATCCCATGACCTGCTTGCTGGGAGTGCAGTGCTAATTACTAAGCCACCATGCTGCCCAAGTGTAAGCATGTTTTTGAAATTGTTTGAAGGCATTGTAGGAGATCCTTGAAAACCAGTAAAAATGTCCTTCAGACCTCCCTCCAAACCCAAACCTCCAAAGAATAAAAAAGTGCATTTCCTGCTCACATGTACGGAGAGCTGAAGATGTTCTCATAATGACAAAACACTGAAATAACCTACATCACCCTTCGTCCTTTTCAAAGCTGTAGTCCTGTAGAGCTGCCAGCCACCTTCGCCCCTGGTGCTTCCTAACCAACAGCTGGAGCCAGTTGCTGTGCACTACTATGGAGGAAATGCATTGTATTTACCACTAACACTGATTTGCACATCTGACCTTTAACTGGTGGTATCTTTCTCAAAAGACATTTTCCTTTTGCAACTTGCAGTTGTTGTTGGTTCCTTCACCATCTTTCACAGCCTTCCTTTTTTTTTTTTTTTTTTTTGACAAATTTACTATAACAGTTGCTGAAATCATAAATCTGACATGCAACTGTTGGCTAGCTTTTAACATAGACTCTGGCCATAGTAGTGCATTGGAATGTATGCACTTCTCTGGTAAGTGCAGAACAAGAAGGGAGTTTGACAGATAGTCCAAAAGGCCAATGATTTGTTGCGGCATGTGCAAGATGGTTGGTTGAGCTTTTTACAGCCCTGCAGCTCCCACAGATGACGTTTATTTATCATTTTCATGTGAAAGCATTTAATTAATTGGTTGCTACCAGGGTGTAAAGAGGTTTTGAAGTAATGTTGCCAAAAAAAAAAAAAAAAAACTCTTCAGAAATGATCTCCCACCATACCTTTAAATTAACTTCTCCTTTAGTGTCAGTTAATTTCATGGTTTTCAACAACAACGAAATTTGCTGTTCAATTTTGACATAGATATAATACCATAGGGCACCAGCAGAATTCTGTGGGAGTTTGATGATGTCGAGATTACATGTTAATTAAATAAAAAAATACAACAATATCTGCAGCACAGTGCAGAGCACATCATCAAGTCTCAGTGTAAATCACACAAGCTGAAAATCACAGTAACAACCATGTGAGTTGGAAACCGTGATGACGTCAGTACCTTTATAGTAGAATAGGCACCGGTCAGAGAGAACGAACCACCGCTTATTCCACTGTTTGACTCCACTGCTGGCCTGTAGTGACACACACCATAAATACTGTGATTGCACACATTGACATAATCATCACTGCAGCATCTGTGAATGAGTGTTGTAAATATGGAAATGGAATCTCAACCTGACTGTGATTAAAAATGACAAAGTTACTTAATAATAAAATAGCACAAAGGCAAATAGTTTCCTGGACACAATTATTGGCACCATTTGTAAATATATATGCCTTTGTTAATACATTCAAATTCAGTTTTGCACTACTGCACATATTCTAATTTATCAGCATGTGTCCAATCGTGGGGAACATCTGCTTTAGTTCCATATGAATTTATTGGTCTGGACTTCCCAAAGTCCAGAACAAGACCATGATCAGTTCTGATCAAGGGAGCTGAAGTCGAGGCTGTGGATTCTTACAAGTGGGAGTGATGAGAGAATGGTTTCATCAGCCAGGTTCTGAAAGCAAATGCATCATTGGCTATGAAATGATTGTTTTATATAGTGTGGCGTCCAACGGTACAAAGTGTGGTATCAAGAGGGACAAAACAGGATGCATTGGCACGACGAATTGTGCAGCAGTGCGGGGATCAAATTCGTGCAAGTGTCAAGGTGCCTTAAGGCTGCATTCTTGGCTGCTTGTTTCATAAGTGGTGCAACTTGGCTATCCCATGTCAGTTGTGTCCTTCATAGCCCAAACAATACATGAGTCATTGTGCAGTTTGTTCCTTGTGCTAAATGACCTTCTCATTTCAGAATAGTTTGTTCTGGCCTCCACTCTGTCTGAAAGCCTGAAGCATGAAGAGTTACATGGGATACAGGCCTTAGAAAGGTGCAGACCCTGAATTGGGATACAGCCAGAGTGTTCTTTTAAAGGCAACTGTTAAGGGTCACCTTAACCTTAACCTTAACCTGAGCCTATAAAATTATTCATGGACTAGCACCTCCCCACTTAGTTGACCTGATGAAACCCTACATACTGACCTGGGCTCTGTGTTCTCAGGGTGCAGGACTACTTTGTGTCCCTAGGGTGAATAAAAAGTCTGCGGGTCACAGAGCTTTCTCTTATCGTGCACCTGTTTTGTGGAATGATCTCCCTACCAGTGTTGTATAAAGTACCGGAAAATCACACTTAAGTAAAAGTACACATACCCATTAAAAAAATGACTTTGGTAGAAGTTCAAGTCACTGATTGAAATGCTACTCAAGTAAAAGTCTTAAAGTATCTATTATTTATTGTACTTAAGTATGACAAGTAATGTACAACTAAATATACTCAAGTATTGAAAGTAAAGCATAGGTTACACATAGACGGTTTTGTCGGCAGGTAGTACGTAGACCGAGGTTCGAGGTAGTTCCGGCTGTTTTCGCGGTGGAAAGGGGCGGAGCATTTCGCCAGCGTTTTGACCGCCATACTAGCCACACATACGCGGATAAAATGCCGCTAAATCCGCCGAATAAAGTGGTATTTTGACTTCGTAGCATCTGGCACACGTCAGGCAACGGGGGTTAATACCTAGTTCTATCCTTTACAATCGCAGGTTTAGACGCACGTGAGAACGGCGGTGTTCTGCTGCTGCCGATAATGCCCTGTGTACTGCTGGTTTTATCCAGGCAAATCCTGCGTTACTCCAGGAACTTTTGCATATAGGCACTGCCCCCAGAGTATAATAGGCTGAAGCAGCAAGGATACATGCCTCTGTCACTGCAGGGGGAGGGAGCTAAATAATCCTCAGCCTATCCTTCTCCTTCCTTTTCCCCTCCTCAACGAGTTGCTCGTCTCCACCACAGGCCATCCCTCTGTTTCTGAACCAGACCTCTTGGTAAGTCCTTGCCGCTACCAATTTTCTTTTAGGAGGCATGCTGGAGCTTCTCTGCAAAAATATCTGGAGCTGGCTGCGAGTGAGAGACCTGCATGCAGCACGCTAGCGTTTATACTGACCGCCGCCTATCGGCCGTTTGGAACACCGTTAACCGGGAGGTGGCATTTAGAACGGCGTACTGTCCACAAGCGCTGCCGTTTTGTCTGCCTCTGTCACCGGTTAAAACGCCTTTGAGGATGCCGAAGTGGGCTCTATCGCCGTTTTACACGCCGTTGGTTAGGGATACAATGCCGGCCGCCAATTACGGCGGTGTAAACTGCGGCACTACAGGAAGGAGCAGGATGAAACGGCGATTAAAAAGTATCAAATGCCGTTGTTCGTATTGTCTCCGTCATCACGCGAATTCTCAGGGAGCGCCTCCGGAATTATTTGACATGTTGAATAATTTTTTCGACGATTCCCGGTAAAGCCGGAACTAAGCCACGCCCCCTGGTGCCGGCGTTAACAACGGCGTTTGATCCTTAAGACGGCCAAAAACTCTTCCGGGACGCTTCTGGGAGCTCTTACCGTCTATGTGTAAACGGGGCTTAAAAGTACAAGTAAATGTTAATAATCAAAAACAGACTGATTTTAATTTTTTTTTTTTTTATAAAAGTTTATCTAGGCTTGTAAATGACTGGTAGCATTAGTCAAAATACTGAAAATTGTGCACATCACACAACAACACTTCAGAAACAATGTTTCAAAACCTAAACAAGAGTAGGCTACTCACTAGGTGTTCACAGGAAACAGTTATTTATTTCTATATGTATTTATTTATTTTCATTGTTAGATGGTTTTATCTTTTTTGTTGTGTTTTGTTTCATTAGGTTCTTTTTGTCTCTTTCTCTAAAATTGTATTGTAACATTATTAGTCTATTATTATTGACTATTATAGTCTATTATGTAGACTATTATTGTTGTTGCTATAATATATGAACAAAAATAAATAAAAAAAATTACAATTTGACTCTTTTACGACAACGAACACTGAGCCATTAATTATACAGAAAACAAATCAACACAAATGTGCTGATGCGAACAGCTTAATGCTAACTGTAACATTGAAAATGCCATAGACATGCTAACGCGTTAATCGGTCCCGTTTTTAAGTTATAAAATACATCTATCAACTGTTTCAGAAGACCATAACAGGTCGGTTTAATATAAAAAATATTAAATATTACTCACAGAGATATGCTCTTCAGGGTTTTAGCGGGGAAAAATTTGGATCAAATCAAATCAATTTTATTTATATAGCGCCAAATCACAACAAACAGTTACCCCAAGGCACTTTATATTGTAAGGCAAGGCCATACAATAATTACGGAAAAACCCCAACGGTCGAAACGACCCCCTGTGAGCAAGCACTTGGCAACAGTGGGAAGGAAAAACTCCCTCTTAACAGGAAGAAACCTCCAGCAGAACCAGGCTCAGGGAGGGGCAGTTTTCTGCCCGGACTGGTTGGGGCTGAGGGGAGAGAACCAGGAAAAAGACATGCTGTGGAGGGGAGCAGAGATCAATCACCAATGATTAAATGCAGAGTGGTGCATACAGAGCAAAAAGAGAAAGAAACACTCAGTGCATCATGGGAACCCCCCAGCAGTCTAAGTCTATAGCAGCATAACTAAGGGATGGTTCAGGGTCACCTGATCCAGCCCTAACTATAAGCTTTAGCAAAAAGGAAAGTTTTAAGCCTAATCTTAAAAGTAGAGAGGGTGTCTGTCTCCCTGGTCTGAATTGGGAGCTGGTTCCACAGGAGAGGAGCCTGAAAGCTGAAGGCTCTGCCTCCCATTCTACTCTTACAAACCCTAGGAACTACAAGTAAGCCTGCAGTCTGAGAGCGAAGCGCTCAACAACCTGATAATAATGAATTACAATAGTCCAGCCTAGAGGAAATAAATGCATGAATTAGTTTTTCAGCATCACTCTGAGACAAGACCTTTCTAATTTTAGAGATATTGCGTAAATGCAAAAAAGCAGTCCTACATATTTGTTTAATATGCGCACTGAATGACATATCCTGATCAAAAATTACTCCAAGATTTCTCACAGTATTACTAGAGGTCAGGGTAATGCCATCCAGAGTAAGGATCTGGTTAGACACCATGTTTCTAAGATTTGTGGGGCCAAGTACAATAACTTCAGTTTTATCTGCGTTTAAAAGCAGGAAATTAGAGGTCATCCATGTCTTTATGTTTGAAAGACAATCCTGCAGTTTAGCTAATTGGTGTGTGTCCTCTGGCTTCATGGATAGATAAAGCTGGGTATCATCTGCATAACAATGAAAATTTAAGCAATGCTTTCTAATAATACTGCCTAAGGGAAGCATGTATAAAGTGAATAAAATTGGTCCTAGCACAGAACCTTGTGGAACTCCATAATTAACCTTAGTCTGTGAAGAAGATTCCCCATGTACATGAACAAATTGTAATCTATTAGATAAATATGATTCAAACCACCGCAGCGCAGTGCCTTTAATACCTATGGCATGCTCTCTGTAATAAAATGTTATGGTCAACAGTATCAAAAGCAGCACTGAGGTCTAACAGAACAAGCACAGAGTTGAGTCCACTGTCTGAGGCCATAAGAAGATCATTTGTAACCTTCACTAATGCTGTTTCTGTGCTATGTGTTGTGTGGGCTGCTGAAGAGGAGGTACTGCTGGCCCACCACCACCAGAGGGCACCCTGCCTGGAGTGCGGGCTCCAGGCACCAGAGGGCGCTGCCATCTCACAGGAGCAGCCGGGGTGTCACCTACGACAGCTGTTACCAATCTTCTGATCTGCAGCGGTATATCTGCAAGACGTCATCTCCACTTCTCTGCCGAGATATCGCTCTACCAAGGAGGTAACGTACTCAGCCAATTGTGTTATTGTCTTGACAATAATACTTTGTTGCTTGTGTGTAGGACAGCTGGAGACTGTATTGGACTTATTTTGGATAAGTACTCACATTCCTGCACTACAGTATTTTTCTGACGAGAGGTGGAGGTGGTGTTTCCACCCTACGTGTTGCTGGGTGCAGACGCACCCACATCTGACTGTTTCTGTTCCTCGCCAGCAGTACCGGATCCGACAAGCGGAGGCAGTGGCCACCTGGGAGTCCGGGACTTGGCGGCTCCAGTATTCCCGGGGTTCGGTGGCGGAGGAAATCGGGTGGTTCCGGTTCAACTTGGACAGACGTCTCCTATCTTCGAGCCTGCCCACACGACACCGTTGGAATTCGGCTTATTCTCTGACATTGTAATCGGTTGTGTTTGTTGTGCGTGTTTCACAACAGTAAAGCATTGTTATTTGACTTCCTCCATTGTCCGTTCATTTGCGCCCCCTGTTGTGGGTCCGTGTTCCTACACTTTCCCAACACTATGGCAGTTAGTGTGACTCGGGGGTGTTGACTCATTTAAACTAACATATTCATCCTGCTGTAACCAGGTTTCTGTAAGGCAAAATAAATCAATATGTTGATCAATTATTATATCATTTACTAACAGGGACTTAGTAGAGAGACCTAATGTTTAATAGACCACATTTACCTGTTTTAGTCTGTGGTGCAGTTGAAGGTGCTATATTATTTTTTCTTTTTGAATTTTTATGCTTAAATAGATTTTTGCTGGTTATTGGTGGTCTGGGAGCAGGCACCGTCTCTACGGGGATGGAGTAATGAGGGGATGGCAGGGGGAGAGAAGCTGCAGAGAGGTGTGTAAGACTACAACTCTGCTTCCTGGTCCCAACCCTGGATAGTCACGGTTTGGAGGATTTAAGAAAATTGGCCAGATTTCTAGAAATGAGAGCTGCTCCATCCAAAGTGGGATGGATGCCGGTTTTCCCCAGAAGCTTTGCCAATTATCTATGAAGCCCACCTCATTTTTTGGACACCACTCAGACAGCCAGCAATTCAGGGAGAACATGCGGCTAAACATGTCACTCCCGGTCCGATTGGGGAGGGGCCCAGAGAAAACTACAGAGTCCGACATTGTTTTTGCAAAGTTACACTCCGATTCAATGTTAATTTTAGTGACCTCCGATTGGCGTAAACAGGTGTCATTACTGCCGACGTGAATTACAATCTTACCAAATTTACGCTTAGCCTTAGCCAGCAGTTTCAAATTTCCTTCATTGTCGCCTGCTCTGGCCCCCGGAAGACAATTGACTATGGTTGCTGGTGTCGCTAACTTCACATTTCTCAAAACAGAGTCGCCAATAATCAGAGTTTGATCGTCGGCGGGTGTGTCGCCGAGTGGGGAAAAACGGTTAGAAATGTGAACGGGTTGGCGGTGTACACGGGGCTTCTGTTTAGGGCTACACTTCCTCCTCACAGTCACCCAGTCGGCCTGCTTTCCCAGCTGCTCGGATCTGCCAGATGGAAACTAACGGCGGCTAAGCTACCTTGGTCCGCACCGACTACAGGGGCCTGGCTAGCTCTAGAATTTTCCACGGTGCAGAGCCGAGTCTCCAATTCGCCCAGTCTGGCCTCCAAAGCTACGAATAAGCTACACTTATTACAAGTACCATTACTGCTAAAGGAGGCCGAGGAATAACTAAACATTTCACACCCAGAGCAGAAAAGTGCGGGAGAGACAGGAGAAGCCGCCATGCTAAACCGGCTAAGAGCTAGTAGCTGCGCTAAGCTAGTGGATTTCAAAAAACACACAAAGTGAATAATGTGTAAATAATTTAGAGGTGATTCAGCAGAGGGAGTGCTTTAGTTAAGGCACGTGAAGATTACACTGTGAAACAAATCGTTATCTAGTTATCTGGATCAATCTAACTGCGCAGATTAAACAGCTAACAGATACAGCAAAACACCGCTGTGCTCTGGAACAGGAAGTGATACAATACCGATAAAGCGAAATAAAACAATGACTCCACAAATCATAGATTGAAGCACTGCTTCGATCTGCGAAGCACTGCTTTGATTGGTTCAAGGTTCAAAGCAAAGCCGCGCTGCAGAAAAGTTGATTACAGGTCGGAAATGTAGTGAAGTAAAAGCGAAAGTAAGCTGAATTAAAAAAAACTCAAGTAAAGTACAAAGTTTGGAGTGGCAGAGAAGCATGTGAGGGTGGTACAGTATGTATCCAAGGACAGTGTGACAGCGGATACACAGCAGGAACAACAGATGCATTCAAGGTGGAGATGTGACTACATCAAGGCTTGGTTTTGAGCCCTTTCTTGTTTGCAATGGTGACGTGCAGGTTGACAGATTAGATCAGACAGGAATCTCCGTGGATAATGGTGTTTGCAGATGACATTCTGATCTTTTATGAGACTAGAGAGCAGGATGAAACTAGCCTAGAGAAGTGGCGATATAGACACTTTTATGGTGTCAAATCTCACACGTAATCACATTCTCGCTGTGGAGGCCAAGATTTCGTTGTCAGTGTAAACAAGAATTTGCGGCAACTTACACTCAACAAAAATATAAACGCAACACTTTTGGTTTTGCTCCCATTTTGTATGAGATGAACTCAAAGATCTAAAACTTTTTCCACATACACAATATCACCATTTCCCTCAAATATTGTTCACAAACCAGTCTAAATCTGTGATAGTGAGCACTTCTCCTTTGCTGAGATAATCCATCCCACCTCACAGGTGTGCCATATCAAGATGCTGATTAGACACCATGATTAGTGCACATGTGTGCCTTAGACTGCCCACAATAAAAGGCCACTCTGAAAGGTGCAGTTTTATCACACAGCACAATGCCACAGATGTTGCAAGATTTGAGGGAGCGTGCAATTGGCATGCTGACAGCAGGAATGTCAACCAGAGCTGTTGCTCGTGTATTGAATGTTCATTTCTCTACCATAAGCCGTCTCCAAAGGCGTTTCAGAGAATTTGGCAGTACATCCAACCAGCCTCACAACCGCAGACCACATGTAACCACACCAGCCCAGGACCTCCACATCCAACATGTTCACCTCCAAGATCGTCTGAGACCAGCCACTCGGACAGCTGCTGAAACAATCGGTTTGCATAACCAAAGAATTTCTGCACAAACTGTCAGAAACCATCTCAGGGAAGCTCATCTGCATGCTCGTCGTCCTCATTGGGGTCTCGACCTGACTCCAGTTCGTCGTCATAACCGACTTGAGTGGGGAAATGCTCACATTCGCTGACGTCTGGCACGTTGGAGAGGTGTTCTCTTCACGGATGATGCGAAGGAGATGTGTTGCACTGCATGAGGCAAATGGTGGTCACACCAGATACTGACTGGTACCCCCCCCCCGCCCCCAATAAAACAAAACTGCACCTTTCAGAGTGGCCTTTTATTGTGGACAGTCTAAGGCACACCTGTGCACTAATCATGGTGTCTAATCAGCATCTTGGTATGGCACACCTGTGAGGTGGGATGGATTATCTCAGCAAAGGAGAAGTGCTCACTATCACAGATTTAGACTGGTTTGTGAACAATATTTCAGGGAAATGGTGATATTGTGTATGTGGAAAAAGTTTTAGATCTTTGAGTTCATCTCATACAAAATGGGAGCAAAACCAAAAGTGTTGCGTTTATATTTTTGTTGAGTATATTTGCAACATTGCATCATTATGGGGTGAGTTCAACCAAAATATGTATTTAGGTGTTTAACTAAGATAATCATGAGTCTTTAATGTGAGTTTTATTTAAAAAAAAAAAAAAAGCGTGTTGCTGTTAGGGTTGAGAACCAGTTCCTTTCGGACATCCTTAGGAAATTATTCAATCCATTGACATCAGTAGCCTTTTTGCTTAACGATTTCCTTGTCAGGAAAATGATCATTGCTCTACACTGATTACAGACCCTGCAGTGGGTCTGTATAATCAACCGTTTCTGCAGCGCGGCTTTGCTTTGAATGTTGAACCAATGAAGCAGTGCTTCGATCTTCGATCTGCTGCTTCATTGGTTGTTTGTTTTATTTTGCTTTATATTGATTTTTCCCCGCTAAAACCCTAAATAGCATATGTTTGTGAGTAATATTTACCTTTAATATGTTAAACCGACCTGTTATGGTCTTCTGAAACAGTTAATAGATGTATTTTATAACTTAAAAACGAGACCGATGCTAACATGTTAGCATGTCTATGGCATTTTCCATGTTAAAGTTAGCATTAAGCTGAGCCATTATCAAACCTCCCTCCCCAGCGCGCAAAGGATTCTGGGATACTCTAAAACCGTGAATGCCCTGTGGAAATGGGGAATGAAAGACAGCTGGAGCAAGACAGAGTACATGTGTGTAAATGAGATGGAGCCCAATGGAATAGTGTAGTTACAAGGAGCAGAGCTGGTGAAGGTAGGTGAGTTTAAATACTTGCAGTTAACTATAATGTAATGGAGAGTGTGGCAGAGAGGTGAAGAAGAGAGTGGGAAGAGAAAGGTGGCAGGAGTGATTTGTGACAAAAAAAAGGATCTGCAAGCGTGAAGGGGAAAGTCTACAAGATGGAAGTAAGACATGGAGATAAGACATGGAGGTAAGACATGGAGGTAAGATAAGAAGGTAAGACATGGAGGTAAGACATGGAGATGGTGCTAACAAAAAGACAGGAGGCAGAGCTGAAGATTCTGTGTTGAAGAAGGACAGGATTAGGAATAAGAATACCAGATGGGCAGCACGGTTAGAGCAGTATGGAGACAACATTAGAGCGATAACATTAAGATGGTTTGAGGAGAACCTCACAGTGTGCTGGGAGAAGGATGCTGACTAAGGCAGCAGGAGGTTAACTCATTTAGTAAATGTTATTAAATATGAGGATTATAAAGCACTGTTGTTGAAGTTCACTTCCCACCTGGGGTCTCTCTGTGTGGAGTTTGCATGTTCTCCGTGTGTTTCCATGGGTTCCCTCTGGGTGCTTTGGTTTCCTCCCACAATGATTTGCAGGTTAGGTGGGCTGGTGACTTTAAATTGACTGTAGATGTGTGAATGTGTTTGTCTATATGTGGCCCTGTGACAGACTGGCACCCTGTCCAGTGTGTACCCTATGACTGCTAGGATAGGCTCCAGCCCACCCCCCCTCGGTGACCTTTAATTAAAACTGGCTCTTCTGCCTTTATTTCTGATGATATTCTGAATTATGTAAATATTCAATTTCAATTTTCAATTTATTTTAATTTATATAGTGCCAAATCACAACAAGGTTGCCTCAAGACGCTTCACACAAGTAAGATCTAACCTTACGAGCCCCCAGAGCAACAGTGGTAAGGAAATCTCCCTCTGAGGAAGAAACCTCAAGCAGACCAGACTCAAAAGGGTGACCGTCTGCTTGGGCCATGCTACAGACATAAATTACACAACAAGTCACAAAATGAACATACAGGAAATGCACCACACCCATCTCTGGATGGAGCCACACCTCAAACAGAGAGAAAAGGGGAAAAAAAAAGCATAAATAAATAAATAAATATTCTGAATGTTATATTTTTATTTAACCTTTAGTTAACCAGGTTAGTCCCATTGAGATCGAGACTTCTTTTACAAGGGAGACCTTGACAATTATAAAGTTTCCAATCCACCTAACCTGTATGTCTTTAAATGTGGGAGGAAACTGGAGCACCTGGAGAAAACCCACACAAACATGGGGAGAACGTGCAAACTCTACACAGAAAGACCACAGGTGGGAATTGATCCCATGACCTTCTTGCTTTGAGGCAATGCTTGTTAAAATTATTGGCACACACAACTTCTTCCAATCACTTAAAATCAGTGTACTCAGGCTGGACATCAGTGAGCGTAGCAACACCTTTTGGGAGAGCTGTGCTCTAGTTTATGGAGTTTTGAAGCAATAAAGTGTTTATTATTATGTTGCAGATATGAGGGGGTGATTTTGTGTTCCAGATGTGCTGTACTGTGTGAAAACTGTGAACATTAAAATCACTTTCAAATTTAAATCTACACAGACACATCCTTACCTGCTTGTAGAGCCATCCCTGTTTGGCGACTTCTGCTTTAGGATTCCGCCGCATTGAGTTTGAGCGCTTTCCAAATGTCGCCACCTTCCTGGGCATCTGCGTACGAGATGTCTGCAGATCAGTGCAAACATGAAATAAACACAAAGGAGGCATGAAAAACATTTATATTTACCGTTGTCAAATATATTTCCTTTTGTAGTGATGCACGCATGACACATGACAGGACCAAATTATATCTTGCAACACAATTTGTAAACAACAATCAACCAGTTTGTGAATCATGCAGATAAACCAATCAACAGACATCAACAAAAAACAAACTAGCAGAGAAACAATCATGTCCAAGGTGTTTATTCTTGAACTTGGATCTCAAGCATCACACTGGAAAAAACGCACCACAGCTGCATCTAAACACAAAGACACGTCAGCACCGCATCAGTCCTCCTGGATTTGAACACAGTAAATATTTTTACAGTAGCTGGAGTCCAAACTTTGCGTGAGATAATGTGGCCTCCTGCTATCCAGCCTTTTCCTCCAGTGCCCGATGGAGGAGACCACAAAATTATATATCATCTTTCCAGTGTGTTCTCTGCAAGGATGGTGACACCGACGCCAACAACATTGTGCCTGATACTGTTTTGTGAAATTGCATCAGTAGCCAGTAATGCTCACTCACTCATTCACTCACTCACACATCTTCAACGGCTTACTCCAATTAAGGGTCACAGGGGGCTGGAGCCTATCCCAGTAGTCATAGGGCGTGAGGCGGGGTACATCCTGGACAGGACACCAGTCTGTCACAGGGCCAGATATAGACAAAAACACATTCGCACCCACGCGCACACCTACGGACAATTTAAAGTTTCCAATCCACCTAACCAGCTCGAAGCCGGAACACAGGGAGAACATGCAAACTCCACATGGGTGGGAATTGATTCCATGACCTTCTTGCTGTGAGGCAACAGTGCTAACCACCAAGCCAATGACCACCAACAACCAATTATGCTAATTTACGGTAATTAACTTCACGGAGATTGGACAGGATGGTGACTAAAGACAAAGGTAAGTGGTTCGGACATATTTAAAAATGTGGATTCCAAATGCTGCTCTGCTGAATTGATAAGATTTTCAGTGAAAACTGGTTCTCAGAAGACAAGTTGTTTTACTAAATGTGTTGAACTTTGCCGAAGATGCTCATTGTTGTTTACTTTTGAAGTTAATTCAGAATTTGCAAGACACAGACATTAATTTGAATAGCGAGCACCAAACCAAGACTCGTGTGTTATACGTCACGGTGATAAAGTGAATAACCTTGGGGTAATCGTCGATCCCACACGGTCCTTTGACATACACATGGTTTATTTCCGATTGGTCTACTCCCATTTTGTCTACTCTAAAATTCCCAGTTCATCTACAGCTAGGTTCCTGGTTGGTCTACTCCCATTTGGTCTACTCCCATTTTGTCTACTCTTAGGAAAGTACATAAATCCCATGTCGTCTACTCCCATTTGGTTTTGGAATTTTATGCAAATGAAACTTAAAATTCAACTTTTAGTTGATAGTTTTTATTTTTTGCATGAAATTAAGGAAATTAACTTCTACAATATCCTAAAACCTAGCTTTCTAAATAAACTAAAAGAGCAATATTAATGATTTATTTTTGTCTTTAAATATAGCAACTGATACAAATACAAAAGAAACTCCAGGTTAACCCTAACCCTAAATAAAAATGCTGAAAAAATATTTTGAAAATTGGGGGTATTTGGTTTATCTAATCATTACAACCTCTTATAATTCAAAATCTTGTAAATAATTAAGAAAAAAAACAGGAAAATATGAGAGCAGATGAAATCGCACTACTCTACATTTCTGAGAGTAGACGAACTGGGAGTAGACCAAATGGGAAGTAGACGAAATTGGAGCAGACCAACCAGGAAGTTACCATACACATTAGAGAACTCACTAGGACTGCTTTCTCCCACCTCTGTAATCTTGCTAAGATTTGACCTATCCTGTCTATGACTGATGCAGAGACTCTGATCCATGCCTTTGTCTTTCTGGATTACTGCAACATCCTCGTCTCTCATTTACTGCAGCGCCGCATTAGAAGATCAAAACTCTGCAGCTAGAACCAACTAGAAGCAGACCATAGTACCCCGAATCTCGTATCCCTTCATTGGCTTCCTGACACTGTGAGGTCTTATTTTAAGGTTTGTTACTAGCTTACAAAATCCTTCATGGACTAGCGCCTCCCCATCTGACCGACCTAATTATACCTTATGGACTGACATTCTCAGGATGCAGGGTTACTATGTGTCCTGAAGGTTAAAAAGAAGCACCTTGGGATGACTTTGTTGTGATTTGGTGCTTTAAAAATGAATTGAATTGAACTGAAAAGATGTGGTCAGCATCTGGGTTCACTTCCCAGCTGGTCCTTTCTTTGTGAAATTTACATGTTGTCCCAGCATTTGCATGGGTTCCCTCGAAGTGCTCCAGCTTCCTTCCATTTCCAAAGACATGCAGGTTAGATTAATTGGATGCTTTAAATTGTCTGTGTGAGTGAGCGTATGAATGTGTTTGTCGGTATGTGGTCCTGCTACAGACTGACGTTCTGCCCAAAGTGTACCCATAGATACTCAAGTGTACTCATAGATAATTGGCAAAGCTTCTGGGGAAAACCTGGTCTTGTTAGGAGAGACAGCATCCATCCCACTTTGGATGGAGCAGCTCTCATTTCTAGAAATCTGGCCAATTTTATTAAATCCTCCAAACCGTGACTATCCAGGGTTGGGACCAGGAAGCAGAGTTGTAGTCTTACACACCTCTCTGCAGCTTCTCTCCCCCTGCCATCCCCTCATTACCCCATCCCCATAGAGACGGTGCCTGCTCCCAGACTACCAACAACCAGTAAAAATCTATTTAAGCATAAAAATCCAAAAAGAAAAAATAATATAGCACCTTCAGCTGCACCACAGACTAAAACAGTTAAATGTGGTCTATTAAACATTAGATCTCTCTCTTCTAAGTCCCTGTTAGTAAATGATATAATAAGTGATCAACATATTGATTTATTCTGCCTTACAGAAACCTGGTTACAGCAGGATGAATATGTTAGTTTAAATGAGTCAACACCCCCGAGTCACACTAACTGCCAGAACGCTCGTAGCACGGGCCGAGGCGGAGGATTAGCAGCAATCTTCCATTCCAGTTTATTAATTAAGCCAAAACCCAGACAGAGCTTTAATTAATTTGAAAGCTTGACTCTTAGTCTTGTCCATCCAAATTGGAAGTCCCAAAAACCAGTTTTATTTGTTATTATCTATCGTCCACCTGGTCGTTACTGTGAGTTTCTCTGTGAATTTTCAGACCTTTTGTCTGACTTAGTGCTTAGCTCAGATAAGATAATTATAGTGGGCGATTTTAACATCCACACAGATACTGAGAATGACAGCCTCAACACTGCATTTAATCTATTATTAGACTCAACTGGCTTTGCTCAAAATGTAAATGAGTCCACCCACCACTTTAATCATATCTTAGATCTTGTTCTGACTTATGGTATGGAAGTTGAAGACTTAACAGTATTCCCTGAAAACTCCCTTCTGTCTGATCATTTCTTAATAACATTTACATTTACTCTGATGGACTACCCAGCAGTGGGGAATAAGTTTCATTACACTAGACGTCTTTCAGAAAGCGCTGTAACTAGGTTTAAGGATATGATTCCTTCTTTATGTTCTCTATTGCCATATACCAACACAGGGCAGAGTAGCTACCTAAACTCTGTAAGTGAGATAGAGTATCTCGTCAATAGTTTTACATCCTCATTGAAGACAACTTTGGATGCTGTAGCTCCTCTGAAAAAGAGAGCCTTAAATCAGAAGTGCCTGACTCCGTGGTATAACTCACAAACTCGCAGCTTAAAGCAGATAACCCGTAAGTTGGAGAGGAAATGGCGTCTCACTAATTTAGAAGATCTTCACTTAGCCTGGAAAAAGAGTCTGTTGCTCTATAAAAAAGCCCTCCGTAAAGCTAGGACATCTTACTACTCATCACTAATTGAAGAAAATAAGAACAACCCCAGGTTTCTTTTCAGCACTGTAGCCAGGCTGACAAAGAGTCAGAGCTCTATTGAGCCATGTATTCCTTTAACTTTAACTAGTAATGACTTCATGACTTTCTTTGCTAATAAAATTTTAACTATTAGAGAAAAAATTACTCATAACCATCCCAAAGACGTATCGTTATCTTTGGCTGCTTTCAGTGATGCCGGTATTTGGTTAGACTCTTTCTCTCCGATTGTTCTGCCTGAGTTATTTTCATTAGTTACTTCCTCCAAACCATCAACATGTCTATTAGACCCCATTCCTACCAGGCTGCTCAAGGAAGCCCTACCATTATTTAATGCTTCGATCTTAAATATGATCAATCTATCTTTATTAGTTGGCTATGTACCACAGGCTTTTAAGGTGGCAGTAACTAAACCATTACTTAAAAAGCCATCACTTGACCCAGCTATCTTAGCTAATTATAGGCCAATCTCCAACCTTCCTTTTCTCTCAAAAATTCTTGAAAGGGTAGTTGTAAAACAGCTAACTGATCATCTGCAGAGGAATGGTCTATTTGAAGAGTTTCAGTCAGGTTTTAGAATTCATCATAGTACAGAAACAGCATTAGTGAAGGTTACAAATGATCTTCTTATGGCCTCAGACAGTGGACTCATTTCTGTGCTTGTTCTGTTAGACCTCAGTGCTGCTTTTGATACTGTTGACCATAAAATTTTATTACAGAGATTAGAGCATGCCATAGGTATTAAAGGCACTGCGCTGCGGTGGTTTGAATCATATTTATCTAATAGATTACAATTTGTTCATGTACATGGGGAATCTTCTTCACAGACTAAGGTTAATTATGGAGTTCCACAAGGTTCTGTGCTAGGACCAATTTTATTCACTTTATACATGTTTCCCTTAGGCAGTATTATTAGACGGCATTGCTTAAATTTTCATTGTTACGCAGATGATACCCAGCTTTATCTATCCATGAAGCCAGAGGACACACACCAATTAGCTAAACTGCAGGATTGTCTTACAGACATAAAGACATGGATGACCTCTAATTTCCTGCTTTTAAACTCAGATAAAACTGAAGTTATTGTACTTGGCCCCACAAATCTTAGAAACATGGTGTCTAACCAGATCCTTACTCTGGATGGCATTACCCTGACATCTAGTAATACTGTGAGAAATCTTGGAGTCATTTTTGATCAGGATATGTCATTCAATGTGCATATTAAACAAATATGTAGGACTGCTTTTTTGCATTTGCGCAATATCTCTAAAATTAGAAAGGTCTTGTCTCAGAGTGATGCTGAAAAACTAATTCATGCATTTATTTCCTCTAGGCTGGACTATTGTAATTCATTATTATCAGGTTGTCCTAAAAGTTCCCTGAAAAGCCTTCAGTTAATTCAAAATGCTGCAGCTAGAGTACTGACAGGGACTGGAAGGAGAGAGCATATCTCACCCATATTGGCCTCTCTTCATTGGCTTCCTGTTAATTCTAGAATAGAATTTAAAATTCTTCTTCTTACTTATAAGGTTTTGAATTATCAGGTCCCATCTTATCTTAGGGACCTCATAGTACCATATCACCCCAATAGAGCGCTTCGCTCTCAGTCTGCAGGCTTACTTGTAGTTCCTAGGGTTTGTAAGAGTAGAATGGGAGGCAGAGCCTTCAGCTTTCAGGCTCCTCTCCTGTGGAACAAGCTCCCAATTCAGATCAGGGAGACAGACACCCTCTCTACTTTTAAGATTAGGCTTAAAACTTTCCTTTTTGCTAAAGCTTATAGTTAGGGCTGGATCAGGTGACCCTGAACCATCCCTTAGTTATGCTGCTATAGACTTAGACTGCTGGGGGGTTCCCATGATGCACTGAGTGTTTCTCTTTTTGCTCTGTATGCACCACTCTGCATTTAATCATTAGTGATTGATCTCTGCTCCCCTCCACAGCATGTCTTTTTGGCCTTGCCTTGCAATATAAAGCGCCTTGGGGGCAACTGTTTGTTGTGATTTGGCGCTATATAAATAAAATTGATTTGATTTGATTTGATTTACCCTTGCCTCTCACCCAATAACTGCTGCAATAGGCTCCAGCTCTCCAGTGACCCTTAAATGAAATTAGCACGTCCAGAAAATGAAAGAATGGCTTTCACAGATATGATACTGCTGTGGTTGTACTGCTGAGACATTTGTAGAAAATAATGGTAATCAATCAGTGAAGGTAACCTTAGGGGCAGCCATTAAACAAAAAGAAAACACAAAATCTGCTATACTGCATGACGGAGAAGACAAAATGAAAAATATGTGTACAAATTAAGCTATGTTCAGTCATTGCATTTTGTGGTAATTGTAATTTCTGTAGAATCTCTGTTAGTTTCAGTTGATTTTTGCAAATTGCCAAGCTATCATGGGTGTGTGTTGAGGGCTTACACCCCAAAATCAAAGCTTCTGTTATTGAAATCTTAGCAGGATGCAACAATTACAAACACGACAACAGCCATGTTCAATTACTGTGAATCCATACTATTTCAATAAGGTACCTTGACACTTGTATGAATTTGATCCTTGCACTACTATGCAGTCTACTGGGCAAGAGAGTAAACTTATTGTAAACTATGCACGGTTGTGTGCACGTGCACAAAGAAAATTTTGAAATGTTCAAAATCTCTTGCATGCATTAATTTCGTGCCACTTGCATGAACTAGTTGTGAACATTGCGCAATCTATTCTGAAACACTGTGTGTCAGTGTGAGTCACTGCGTCAGCGCTGCGCATCACAGCACAGCTCATCTGAACGATTATGATGAGATGTTAAATCTATCATAAACATAATTTTACAGATACTCATAAGAAGAAATGAAAATGCAACTGTTTTACCAAGGCATTACAATATAAATATTATAAATAATTACCTTTGAGACGATTCCGCAGCCAGTCTGCTCTGTGTCAGCCTGATCCTGTCAGATCTCAGAAGTTAAGCAGAGCAGGATCTGGTTAGTACTTGGATGGGAGACCTCTTCAGAACACCAGAGGCTGTGTGTGTTTCTCCAGGTAAAACTGGAGTTGCGTCAGGAAGGGCATCCGGCGTAAAACTTGTGCCAATTACCAATGCAGATCTGGCTGTGAAGGCTGTGGTGACCTTGACCGAAAACCAGGAGCAGCTGAATGACCAACAACAACAACAACCTTTGAGATGATTCCAAATATGTTCTCCACATCGTGAAGAGCACGAGAAAGCTGCAGCTGGAGAAAATTCCTCTGTGATTTCGGAAGCGATTAGAGGTGGTTTTATCAGCCAAGTTCTGACAGCAAATGATTAATCCGCTATAAAATAATTATTTTATATAACACAGCACACAAAGCATCGCATCTAGTGGGACAAAGCGGGTCACATTGGCACAATGAATTGCGCGCAGTGCGCGGGGGTTAAATGCATGTCGAGGTGCCACAAAACATGTTGCTAATGTGTCAGCCCTCATCAGAAAAACTATTCGGGTAATGACCAGTGAATCTACCAAGCAAGGGCACCGAAATAAGGCAGAGTGTACTCTTTAGCCTAACCTGCTCCCCACTCTATACCTGCAGCTATGTGTCACTATCACTGTTATCTCCGGTCCAATATATCCCATATCAGGCAAACAGGTCAACAGAGGATGCAGTCATAACAGTGCTCCAAAAAACACTTTCCTATTTGGAACAAAGTAACCCCTAGGATGCTGTATGTGGATGTCAGCTAGGCCTTTAAGACAGTCATCCCCCTAAAATGTCCTAGAAAACTGAGTAACCTGAGTCTGTGCAGCACACTGTGTGCATGGATACTGGACTTCCTAACCAATAGAGCCCAGAATGTCAGGGAGGAAGACCACACATCCTCCACTCTCATCCTGAGCACAGGAACACCACAGGGGCCTGTCTGCAGCCCTCTCCTCTACTCCCTCTTCACCCATGACTGCTTCCCCCTTCACTCCTCTAACACCATTGTCAAGTTTGCTGATGGCACAACTGTCAGCCTACAGAGAAGAGGTCCAGCATCTGACCAACTGGTGCTTCAACGATAACCTGGATTTGAACATTACTAAAACCAAGGAACCGATTGTGGAATTCTGGAACTCCAAACGCACCAAGCACTCTGGCCACTGCATCAAAGGAGAGGAGATAGAGAGGGTAGAGAGCTTCAGGTTCCTTGGAGTACACATCTCAGCTGACCTCACCTGGTCTGTTAACACCTCCTATCAGGTGGGGAAGGCCCAACAGAGACTTTACTTCCTCAAGAAGTTAAAGCAGGCTCACCTCCCTCATCACCTGCTGAATAACTTTTACTGGGCAGCCATCAGGACTCTCCTGATCTGCTGCTGCAGAATGTGGTTCACCAGCTGCACTGCAGAGCACATGATGGACCAGCAGTGGGTGAAGGCAGCAGAGAGAATCATCAGGACCACACTACACCCCTCAGAGACACCTACACTGGCTGACTCCAAAAGAACGCCAGGAACTTTTTTTTTTTGGTTTATTTTTTATTTAATTTTTATTTAATAAGGAGGTCCCACGGAGATTAAAACCCTCTTTTTCAAGGGAGACCTGGCCAAGACAGGCAGCAGCATAAAATATGCGCAATTACATAACATAAAAAGAATAACATCACAAGAACACATACAATAAAAAAGTGAATCAGTAACAATTTTAAAAGTTGTTCATTGCACAGAATTAAAGGCACTGACGGCTTAAAGAAGCTGCCTCTAAGTCTTTAAGTTTAGATTTAAAGTCATTCAGAGAAACTAGGCAGTCCAGTTATAAAGTATTTTGCAGATTGTTCCATGCAGTGGGGCAGGAGAAGCAAATGCCTTTTTCCCAAACTCAGTACGAACGTTTGGAACTGAAAGTGGTGGTTACACATCCTGCAGCTGGTGTGAAGAAAAAAATAAATAACAAATAAAAATACATGCTGTGACGGTTCCGTGTAAGTGGAAAGACAGCAGCTTTTCCCCAGCAGGTGTGTGATATGTAACCACATCGCGCAGCTGCAAAAAAATTTCATGTCACCCACAAGATTCGAACACATACCTTCCAAAAGCTCTGATTGTTAGTCAAACTTTAACAAGTGAGCTACCATCGCTGTCCTGTAAAAGGTGCTGAACACTGCCTTATATCGGGAAGCACATGGACGTATTAAAAAAATAAATAAAAATGAGGCACCGTATAAAAACATCACATTGTATTAAGTCCCTCTCATCAAGCGGGCAATACAAATATTATCCGTCTGTTCCTCTGTAGATTACCCATGGTCACTGACATACAGTCATGAAACCACATGAATGAGAAGCAGTTCACTCATCTCATTCATGTCCACATCTGCTGGCGCGTGTCCTGCCGGCCCGTGTGCGTCTTGCCGACACGCATGTCTTGTGGATGGCGCGCTGCAGGACACCGCGTCATGTGGAACAGAGCTCAGGTAGGTGACGTGACAGCCGCTGCGTGTTATGATCTGATGGTCCGTTTCAAGCTGGGGGCAGCTTGTCCATGTGCGTGTCATGCACGCATGCACTTGCTTGCTGCAGCCCGTTGCCACAGTGATACTACATATGTTTTTATTTTTGTCCACTTGATGACAGCAAACAGATACACGCGCGTCACAGTGGTCAGTTGTTAGTCCATGTCCGTCCAAACACAGTACTGTCCAGCTGGGATGTCCAGAATGACAGATCCCCGTGGCCGCTTCTGTCATAGCCAAACCTCCTGTCAGTTCGGCGCACACACTAAAGCCACACTTGTGGGGCATTTAGACAAATTTCACTGCGAGTACGACAGTGATTGTCTGAAGACTGCTGTCGTGCCAAGAGTGTGAATGGCCACACATTTTCTAAGTGCCATGCGAGTAGTGTTAGATGTTCGTGTGTGTCACCTGGAATTTGACCGACACCTGCCGCGAGAGGGTTCAATGGGCTTGCACAGTGCACACTCTGTCTTTCAGCTGCTGGTGTGCGCAAATAGTTGTAGCAACAGGTGTACGAGACGTTGGAAGCAGCTACGAAATTACACAGTTTGCATATGATTCCTGCTTCATGCGCACTTAATGCGCAATTCGACCAAATTCACACTATGTGTGAAGGGGCCCTAAGTGTGGTTTTCAAACAGGTCACAGATTTTCTGTCTTGATCCAAATAAATCAGGCTTCAAAGGTGGCCACTTCACTGAAATAAGTCTGCTGTCTGCAACAGAAGCCTTAAAAGCTACAAGAGAGACAGTTCTTCCTTTGATACTTATCCAGTTTGATTTATCAGCTGTTTAAGATATGGTTAACGCCTACATACAGCCAACCCCCAAACATGGGCATATTGGGCAAAGTGTGTTCTTGGTTTGAATCCTATATCACTGTGTGTTCATTTCTGGTATCATGGTAGGACACTTGTCCACATTTCAGTGTCTCTCCTCAGGGGTATACCAAGGATCCATGCAGGGATCCCTTCTCTTTGGCATATACAACTTCCCTGGGTCCAATGATCTTTTTTTTTGTCTTGTCATATCACTGCTATGCAGATGGCTGCATTTACATAGCACTTTTTTATCTATGTCTGAAGCTCAAAGCATTTTACTGTTGTTCCTCATATTCACTCATTCACACACATACTCACACACAGATGTCAATGTGCTGCCATGCAAGGCTCTCACTACACTGGAAGCAATGTGGGGATTATGGGCCTTGCCCAAGGACGTTTAGGGTCTGAACGGAGGATCCGAGGCTCTCAAGCCCACTGCTTAACCACTAGACCATCACCTCCATATTATCAACAAAGCCGAAAACTCTTATCACACGATGCCCTTGTTTTGGAAGACAACATCTGGAAATACTTTAATTCAGCTGTGCCCAACCATGTTCCAGGAGGGCCCCTGCCCTGCAAGTTTTCTAACTCTCCCTGTTCCACTCCCAGGCAAATAACTTTATCAGGTGTGCTCAGCCAATCAAGAGCTGGAAGACACCACTTTTAAAACAAATCAACCATGCATGGCTGATGATTGCCCTATGCTGTGAGACACATCTGGAGCTGTTCCAAAGGTGATTTTCTGCTTTATTTATATTGTAATGTCTTGGCAACACAGTTGAAACATCATTCCTCCCAAACAGCTAGATGGTGTACATGTCATAATGTGTGTATTACAGCTTTGACATGCCATTCAGCTTTGCTGTAACACACGAGCCTCTGAAATGCATTGACTCGTTGTGTGGCAGGAACATGGCGCATCTGCTTGTGGTGTTACAGCTATGATGATCATAATATTTCACATACATTATCTATGCCATGGAAGGGAATGACAGTGTATCTGTAATATAAGGTTTATTATAGATATAACAACCCATTCAGATGTGTGTGCTGCTCCATGGCTCGGAGATGCATTGACTCGCAGTGACACATGGTGCTTTCAGTTTGATTGTGCAGTATTCACATCTAGTTCACAAGATGAATGCCTGCCACAGACACTGCACATAACAATATTTCATTTGTGCACCTGAACGGGATCCAGTGGAGATGCATGTACGGCTCATCTGTGGCACAACTGGGACATGCAGGCAGGATTTGACATGTCTGACCATGGTGAATGTCTCTCACGGGTGACCAGACTGTTCTGAATGCTGTTTTGACACCATGACAATATTTAGAATGCAGTCAGATTGTGGTCAGATCTGCCGGTTTATATTTTTCACTTCGACTGTGCCTCAAATGTTTTGAACATGGCCAAAACATTTGGGGCGGCCACACAACTATGACCAACTGTTTAGACTGTGCTCAGAATGCTGCACTGAAAAAAATGCTACTTTGGATCAACTTAAAAAAATTGAGGTAATTTGTTACAGCTATTTTTTTTTTAGTTTCTCACAATGTATATTTCTGATTTTGGAAAGTGATTCCAGCAGATTTAAACTGGAACCCACAATTTTCCATTAGACCAATGTAAATAAGTACTTTGAATGAAGTGCACTGTGTTTCACTTTTTCAGTGTGTCTGACGGTTGCAAATGCACCTCAACACTTCCCAAATGTGAGTTGAATTTTTATTTGGATGGCATTCTGGCTCACTCGGCCTCTAGTGTGACAGAGGTATAAAGCAGCATGAAAGGTTCACAATTTCCTGTGGATGATATACATGGGATGCAAAAGTGGGAAAAGCAAATTTGCTCATCACAAGAATGAAAACAAGGGACTGCACATCGCATTTGCACTACGACTGTTCCAACAGAATTGCAGGATGCCAAAGGACTTGCTGAGTGATCTAAGTTAGTAAGTTACAATTCTTATTTTTACTTTTATCTGTTACATACAGTGCATCCAGAAAGTCTTCACAGTGCTTCACTTTTTCCACATTTCTGTTGTGTTACAGCCTTATTCCAAAATGGATGAAATTCATATTTTTCCTCAAAATTGTACACACAATAACCCATAATAATAATGTGATTTATTAGCTTTTTATTTTGAATAAATTTGCAAACATTTCAAAAAAATCTTTTTCATGTTGTCATTACGGGGTGTTAATTGCTGTAGCTGTGTTACTTTTGTAATACATTGCTGCTAACACTGAACATCAGTGATGCTATGAAGAGTGAACATGGGTGGCTCTAGCAAAAAAATGGAGTATTCTGTAAATTAAATGAATGAATGAAGAAATGAATGGATTAATGAAGTTTGATATATAGTATACAGTCTTTATTTAGCTTTTTTTTTACTAAATCCTGCAAATTTGGTAATATACAGTGATTAATAAAATTTTCATTCAATATGCAAAATTACATATTTTTATTTTGGCCGTTTATTATACATCCATCTAAAATTTACTTTATATAGTACACTATTTTTGTGAACCAAAGACTTTAGTAAACTGATTTCTAGCACCAAATCATTTTGTTCACATGAGTAAAGGTGTATTTTCAATAAAGATGTTAAGATTTTTCTAAAAATACATTTCTGCTGAATCTCAATCTCAGTTAACAGATACTAAAATGTGAACAGTAGTACTTGTTAGGGAAAATGTGGTATTAGAACATGGTCATAGGTATACATCATTGTAGCAGTGTTGGGTTTTGAAAGATTTATTTTTTTAACTGATTTTTTTTTTCTGGGATAGGATGTTCGTGCGTGTCACCTGGAATTTGGCCGACACCTGCTGAGAGAGGGTTTGATGGTCTCGCATAGTGCACACTCTGTCTTTCAGCCGCTGGTGTTCTCAAAAAGTTGTAGCACACCAGCGGCTGTTCCATTGCAGATGTACTGTTGTACATCATACATCTGCAATGGAACAACAAAATATTTGGTGATATTAAAGATATATGTTTGACTTTGTTCTATGTTCCATTATTGCCAGAACATTAATGCCCACAATGACTGTAGGCAAACATGTGACCACAACTGCAATTTTTTGTCTCAGCTCTCTCAATCAATCACAATGATCACATCTGATTTAACAAGATAGAGCAGAGTGAGAAATAATTGGCAGAATGCTGGAGTGTGCACTCACCCGGGTGTACATCTGTGCTTCAGGAGACACGTCTGACACCATGTTTGCCGTTTTGGAGTGAGGGATCTTATCAACAGCAGTACTGGCTGAGTTGGCTCCCACCTTCCCATTCATGTCCACATCACAGTGCCTGCACAAAGAAACATACCAAATACTTATTTTAAAACCAACCACAGTTCACTGGTCTTTTCCTGAACTATATGATGGGATCTTATACGAGGTCTGTTAGAATATTCCATATTTGTTTCATACACAACAACAGTGTATTTTGCATATATATATATATATACTGTATATGTATATACAGGTATACAGGTGCTGGTCATATAATTAGAATATCATGAAAAAGTTGATTTATTTCAGTAATTCCATTCAAAAAAGTGAAGCTTTTATATTATATGGTAGAATTTTAACTTGCACTTGTAGCTGTAATGATGAACTGTTAACTGACAATGGTTTTCTGAAGTGTTCCTGAGCCCACGCGGTAAGATCCTTTACACAATGATGTCAGTTTTTAATGCAGTGCCACCTGAGGGATCAAAGGTCACGGACATTCAATGTTGGTTTTCAGCCTTGCCGCTTATGTGTTGAAAGTTCTCCAGATTCTCTGAATTTTCTGATTATATTATGGACTGTTGATGATGGAATCCCTAAATTCCTTGCAACTGAACATTGAGAAACATTGTTCTTAAACTGTCGGACTATTTTTTCCTGCAGTTGTTCACAAAGTGGTGATCCTCACCCCATCTTTGCTTGTGAACGGCTGAGACTTTTATACCCAATCATGAGTGTGCTCAGTTCCAGTGTGGGCACAGCTAACCAAAAATTTAGCTTTGATAACAGATAATCAGCTAACTGAAAAGTTATCTTTTATAAAGCTAAATCGATAAACCACCCAAAAATTTATCGGAAGCTACAGCTAACCGATAACTTACAGTATTGTCTCCAGTATACTTGCAACTATTAACAAGCTGATTTTGAGTTTTAACACGACGATCACTTCTGGTAGCATCTAAGGAGACCACAGACACAAACAATGAGTCAGCACTTCTATCTTTGAGCACCCTGTCCACTGCTGGAAGCTATGTAGTAAACAGGAGCTTCCAGCAGCAACACAGTTGAGAGGAACCACAAAGCTCAAATCTCTACTCAATAACAGTGTCACCGTGAGGTGAAGGTCTGACTTATGGTTTTTAGTTATAAATAAAATGAATACAGATAGAATAACTCCATTAATGTCAATTCTGTCATTTGTACAAAGTTATATAACATATATCTTTTAATGTTAAATAATGCACTAATTATGAAGATTTGTAACAAACACAGACAGATGCCAAAGGGATTATGGGTATAATGTGCCTCCAACACTAACACTGAATGGTTGACTCATTCATTCTATGTAAAAACCAACACGTTAATGTGATATGTGTGTGTTGGTGTTTACATATAAATGTGTGATTTTGTAAAATATGCCATTTTTTTTTATTTGTAAAAAAAAAAGGCATTTGCAAAAAAAAAAAAAAAAAAAAAAAGCCAAGTTGTAATTAGATAACTGTCTGATATAACTGGGGTCAAAATAAATAGAACACTGCCATCTACTGGTGCCTAGATGCTCAGTACTTAGGGTGAATACTGCTATGAACACTACTGGCCAGTAGATGGCAGTAGAGACCGTGAAAACTTGCCAAAACAAAATTCCAGATAATCCGTGTCTGCTACATTTAAGATGCGTGGAATTTAATAAACACAAACTGAATTTCAAACATCTTATATATATTACTCTGGAACAAAGATGACAGACAGTGTTTGACATAAGCCAGACTCTAAAGAGCTAACAGGAAGCAATTGCAATGACTCCAATTGAAAATAATGGAGAAGCAACCTGGGCTTCTTCTGGCATTTTTACATAAAACAAACACAATAACAACATCTATTAACCCAGAGAATATATTGATGAGAGTTTTAGGCACAATATACAAAGAGTTTAATGCTGTTGTCCGTGTGTCGTGAATGTACTGAGATTACCCATAATGCACTGGGCACAGTATGTCCTCACTAAAACCTTCAAAATTAGTGCATTACTTTAAAACTAAAACATATATATGATATTTTCACTTCATAAAACTTCAGACGTGATGTTACTTTAAATAACATGTCTGAAATTAGTCTGGTTAAAAATTTAACCATAAGTTAAAACTGTATGCCTCTGGATGACTTGAGTGATATTGCCAGCATATCAGTATGGGGTCAAAAGAAATGAGCTTTCTTCTTTTCTGTGACCAGCTCTTCTTTGCCTGCAGAGGATAGAGCGGTTTCTTCTAGAACCAGCTCGCCTCTGTTTGTAGAGAATAGAACTGTGCATCTACTACAAAACATTTACAGGTAGGTACTTAACTGATTTTCGACTTAATAAATGTTTGTTATTGTTAAGCTTTGTTTACTATGTCTGCAAAAATGTTAGCTGTCAAAAAATTATTGGAACAAAACCTATCGGAAGATAATTAGACCAATGATGGTTTCCAAAGTTATCTGAAAAGCTAATCCAATAATGAAAACATTATCTTTGATAATTAGCGGCTAGCGGATTAGTGGAACTGTGCCCACCACTGCTCAGTTCCAAAATATTTTTAATCATTGCAGATATGAAACATTTAGGAACAGAGGGTAATGACAGATTAATAATTTCCAGCACAGTCGATCCAAGAGTGGGCAACAGGTCCTTAAACAGTTTTGTATAGGATCAAATAAACATGTTGTGCTTTTTGTAGACATTACAAGTTTTGTCAGCATGCTTAGTGAGATACTATCAAATTCTGTAAATCTAGGTAATACCTCAGTGATGGCGCCCACCTCAATAGCAGGATGTAGTGGCTGGTTTAAGGCATGTTGGGATATGTTTAACCTAATGTCTTCTATTTTCTTCTTGAAGTAATCCAAGAAAACTTGTGCTGTAAAAGGAGAGCGACTTACAGGTGGTTCTCCATGAATAAGTGTTGCCACCGTGTCAAACAAGAACTTTGAGTTATGTTTGTTTTTGTTGATTGAATCAGAGTAATATGTCCGCTTTGTAGCTAGTACTGCATGCTTATAGTCTAAAATAACATCACACCACGCGAGGTGGAATACTTCTAATTTTGAACTATGCCATTTCTGCTCTAGACCTCTAGCCTTATGCTTGAGGTCAAGCAAGTAATGACTGAACCAAGGTGACTGTTTTCTGGGGGGGCATGGTTTTAATATAGGTTGAGTGTAGTTTTGAGCGCTGAGTTTAAACTGTCCACAAGACTGTCTACTGATTGGGTATTTTCCAAATGTGAAGCTAAGATATTAGGCAGTCTGGCTTTGATTTGTTTCTGTGTAGGCTCTCAGTTGTCCAGGTGATTTCCATAGTAGAGAAGCTTGAATCTTCGACTGGACTGAGTTGCTTGATGCGAGGACGTTTCGCTTCAAATCGCAGAAGCTTCCTCAGCTAAAATTCTTGCTCTGGTGGTCTGACTTCTGTCTTGACTCTTGTAGAGAAAAATAATCAAGAAGTCACAAAAGCTGGAGTTTTAAACCTAACCAGACCCCTCCTACCGAGAGGCAGACTGCTATAGGCTGGTGACTAAACAATAGCTCTAATTAGCACCTATTGTGCTCTAGTTTACACCCTCCTAATGACAGGTCAGCTGTCCCTCTCCTGATGGCTCCCTTGATGACTCTGCTGATGACGTGAATGACTCATTACCATGAATAAAAGACTGAAACTGCTTTGACCTGAGTACCCCATTGTAAACAAGGGATAAAGCGTGTCTCAATCCAGTCCAGTCGAAGATTTAAGCTTCTCTACTAGTCTGGCTTTGAGTTCAGTCGTAGTTGAGGAGTTGATGTGTTGCCGCAATGATAAATAAGGTTGTTGTTTCACTAAACATGACATCAGTGGAGGTAGCACCAGCAGCCTCATGCAGTTACTCCACATCAACCTGGACCACACCATCACCGGACTCCACACCCCATGGCCACACATTCACCCCCTCACGAAGACCACTGACAGTGCAGCCCAACCAGGGACATGGGGGACAGGGGGAGCTACCGCGGTATATACACACTATGGGGGAGTAGGTCTTGTATTTGTTGGTATACGTTTTATTTTGTTTCTAATGTCTACGTCATTTTGGGTGTACACCTTGTGGAGAGTGGGTGTTTTATTTTGTTGGGTGCACTTATTTGTACATAATATAGTTTGTGTCTGGGATGTCATCATGCGGAGGGTGGGTGTTAGGGTTAGGGTTAGGGTTAGGGCTAGGGTTAGGGTGGTCGGTACTGCACATTGTGGTGCGGGTCAGAAACACAGTAATTTAACATTATTTTATTTTATTTTTAACCAGAGGTGGGAAACTCCAGCTTCAGAAAGTAAAAGCCCTGCCATGTATTGCTTCTACCTGTGCACCGCAAACAGGTGATCTCAATATTGAGCTCATCCACCTACCTGAAGAATTGAACTAATTAGAGTCAGGTGGTTTATTAGAAAGATGGAACAGATATGTGGCTGGACTTTTACTTTCTGAAGCCGGAGTTTTCCACCTCTGTTTGTATCTTGGTGGATCATTTTCATCACAAGCAGAATGCTGATGAGTCGACTGATGGTTGTGGTAAATGCTACTGTGAATGAATGAAGCGCTGTGACTGTAAACTTTTCAAACGCTGGTCGCGATCAGACTGCAACCGACACAGCACTCTGATCGGTTCCTCCTGTCTGAGGAATACATGTTGAAATCTCAAGTTTCTATTTACAGCAATCAAATTTTATTCTGCCAAGAATTGTTTGGCTGCATGCTACCAGGAGCTACCAGGCGACAGGCTGGTTACAAGAGAAGCCTTACGAACACTACCTTCGTGCTATAAGCTAAGGTGAGTCTCTTACACTGAAGTGATTTATCTGAAGTTTCATTGATACAGCAGAAGGATGTGCATGTACACTGTTCATTGTCCAGTTGGTGAGTATAGCAAAGGAGTGGCCACTATTACACTGGTCAACACAATTTTTCTGTCATTGTCATGCCTGGCCCAGTTCCAGACTTACGTCCATATTTTCCCTCTTTATTTGGTTCATCTCCTTCTGCCCCAGCCTTGTTTTATTAATTGCTACTTTCATGATGTGGTTATTCTATGTTCTATAAGTATTTTTGCTATTCTCATTTCGGTTGTACTTTTATATTGGGTTTTGATTTCTTTGTCTGTTCCTGGTTTGTTTTTGCTTTAAGTATTGATTTCCTGTTCAGTTCTCAGTAGTTTCAGTTCAGTAGTTTTTGTTTTCATGTTTGATTTCAGTTCCTGTTTTTGTAGTTTTACATTCTGTGTTAGCTCTGTTCTTTGTTTGATCTCACGCGATGTTATTTATGATCTCACTCCATAGTCCTGCACCTGCTATTGTCTCAGTTATTCCTCACACCCAGCTTATTATGTTCACTTCACTTCACCTGCCCCATGTCTTTGTCTTTCTTTGTTTTTGTCTGCTTTGTGTTTTCATTCACTCACGCTCTTGGCACCCGTTCACTTATCTTTGTCTATTACATCACTTCAGTTTGTGCACTCCCCTCCTCACAATCTTGACTGTGTTATCTTTGTTCACTAGCCACGCCCCTTTCTAGATTGTTCCTCACGTGCACCTCATTGACACCACCTGTCCCTCGTTACACACTAGTTAGTCCACATGTATTTAAACACCACAGTCCTTCACTTCCCCGCCAGATTGTTGTCTCGTACACTTTCCAGCGCCTATCTTAGTCCTGATTTTGTCTTGCGTGTTCCGAATCCTGCTCTGTTGTCTTCAACCATGTCTCTTGCCTCGTCCCAGATACTGGTGTTTGCTCGTGCCTCAGAACCCTGCCTGTTTATGATTGCATCTCAGCCTGACCCTCTTTGTACTGCTGTCGCGCTGACTGATTACATGTGTACCGAACCTGATGCTGGAATAAAGACCATGATTTCCTCCACACCAAAGCCTAGTCTGGGAGTCTGTATTGTGGGTCCAGCCGCTCCTGGTGACGGGCTACCACCTGCCATGACAGTCATGGAGTTTTTCAATATATATTGGGTAATTTTGGGGCACTGACTCCAAATCTGGTGATTTGCCAATCACATCACGTTTTTGAGATATGAAAACATACGTATTTCTCATATTAAGCATTGAAGCAAAAGCTGCAGTCTCACACACCTCTTCGGCATCAGAAACAATATTACGGCTCTTGTTCGCATTTCGCGAACCTGGTTTAAAAACTGTGCTTTTGAAGCTGCTTTTGTGCACGATTAGTGGCGTCAAACTCATGAGTGAATGAGCAATATTTGCATAATCCATTAATATGGAACATGCAGACTGCAAAAAAACATGATGTGATTGAGGAATTCGGAGCTCAGATTCAGATTCAGCAAAATTACCCTAAATCAGTAAATCAGTTCTCCAGTCCATGCAAGAAAACTTTTGTTGTTGTTGTTGACCAGTGTTATTATATTGTCACTGACAAGTACGCCGTATAAACATGATGAACTTGCTTATGTACCGTCCATTCGGAAAGTATTCACAGTGCTGCACTTTTTCCACATTTTGTTATGTTACAGCTTCATTCCAAAATGGAGTAAATTTATTTTTTCCCTCAAAACTCTACTTACAGTACCCATAACAACAACATTAAAAAAGTTGCGTTCATTGAGACCTTTAAAAGCAGCATAAATGTTTCTGTCCACTTCCCCAGATTTTTGCCTTGAGACAATCCTGTCTCAGAGGTCTACAGACAATTCCTTCTTGTCTGCTTTGTGAGTTGACATGCACTGACAACTGTGGGACCTTATATGTGGACAGGTTTGTGCCATTTCCAAATCATGTCCAATCAAATGAATTTACCCCAGGTGGACTCCACGTAGCTGTAGAAACAGCTCAAAGAGTGGAAACAGGATGCAGCTGAGCTCAATTTTGAGCTTCATGGGCAAAGACTGTGAATACTTATGTATGTGTGATTTTTTTTTTTAGGTTTCTTTTAATTTTTAATAAATTTGCAAAAATCTAAAAAAAAAAACTTTCCTCACATTGTCATTATGGGGTATTGTGTGTAGGAATTTTGAGGGAAAAAATTAATTTCATCCAATTTGGAAATAGACTGTAATATAAAAAAATGAGGAAAAAGTGACGCGCTGTGAATACTTTCCAAATGCACTGTAGGTACTGAGCTTGCATTTAAAAATACTCCCTCATATCCTCAGCCACAGAAGCGGACCACAGTTTTTTTTTTTTAAAAAGCCCCACCATGTGTTTTATCTTTGACTTTAAGGATGAATAAAAGTCCCGCACCAGAAGATTTGAGGGATCTAAAGGGTTCATAAGCCAAAAGCAAATCTGATAAATGCATTGGACCAAGGCCAATAAAAGGATCTTAAAATCAATTCTAAAGCTGACAGGAAGCCAAAGCAGGGACTTTAAAATGGCTTTAACATGTGCCATCTTTCTGGTCCTCATTGACAGATGGACAGCTGAATTCTGTAATAACTGTAAATGAGAAAAGGTTTTCTTAAGGAGACCAGAAACAAGCACTTTCCTGAAATTAATCCTGCAGGTAATAAAAGCATGAATAATTTCTGTTGTTACTCATTTAAATACACCACAGTAATATGTATGCACTGTCTGACCAGCACCAAGGAGAGCTCCCCTCATGAAGCACGTAATGATGTACATGCACTGACCCGCAAGTGCTACTAGGAAAACATGCTGCATCATTAAAAGGATTCATAGAAAGACTTGTAGAAAGCAGTCAAATCTTAAGTCTTTGTTGGAAAAGAGGCAAACTGTAGTTCAAATTTAAATTTTTCCACAACTCAGTGATGAAGCTGCACTACTGGTGATGCCTGAGACAAAAATGTCACAGAGCACAGACTTTTCAATCGCAACCACAGAACCCTGTAATACCCCCATTAGACCCCCATTACACAGGGATGGCGTCCATGTCTCCTGTGTGACCAGGAAATCCCCAAGAGCACCACAGGATGCTGTAGAAATGCACAGTGCATTCCAGGACCTTACAAGTCACTCTCGGTAATAGCGCACTATATGCCATGGTCTCCTTGGTCGCCGTGTAGTATGGAGCTGCACCTTTAAAATGGAGAAGAGTCTCCAAGATGCACAGGCAATGCACAAACACTGCACAACTCCATGACCGCCCAACGAATGCTGAATGAATGCCAGCCCAGTCTCACGTTTTTGTTTTTTTTGTTTGTTTGTTTGTTTGTTTTCGTGCTCCCATGATGAAAGTCAAATTTTTGTGAGGGTTTTTTTTAAGTCACTATTACTAACCCTACTCCTACCACTGACCCTAACATTAACCATAACCTAATCTTACTCTTTCCCGCAACCCTAACCATAACCACCCCGAACTCCCGCTTCACTTTTAATTTAGTGCAGCCATCATGGAATGGATGAGAATGAATTCATGCTGCTGTGATGAAAATGAGGCGCTTTTCATCACAATATCATGAACCAATAGATTAATGGATAATTCGTGCTGCTGAATCACGACTTGCCGTGAGACCAGGTTTTGAATGCAGCATGATTGGGGCTGTTTGCTGCATGAAGCACTGTTATAAAATGCAAAAAGAGTTCCTTGTCGTGACAAGTGCTGCAATAAAGCACAAAATTAGTCCCTTGTCATGATAAAGTGCTATGATAAAGCACAAAATTAGTTCTTTGTCAGCTGATGTTCACCAAGTTTGTGCATGTTCAAATCTTTGAGCAGAGATCAGGCAGAGAGCTATGTCTTATACTTTTCCTGTAGCTTCTGAAAGCTCCAATTCAGCAAAAGCAGACATGGAGAGCAACTGAATTGAATTGAACTGAATTTATTCGACACCCATGCCACAAAATTTCACTCATATACAACAACAAAACTCATAAACAAAATAGTGAAAAAAAGCAATGTACATGGTGCCTAAAGGCGTAGGCAGAAGCAAAGCTTATCAACGCCTACACTCCTCCATGAAGTCAAATCAAACCGGCATATGTGCCTGTTCATAAAAGTTCATTTCTAAACAAAATCTGAACAACAGCAGCTCATAAATACAATTAAAAGAAAACAAATATTTCCCAAACAGCTCCCAACTCTTTTACTGATGTGATAACAACCTGTAGCATTAAACAACAAGCTGTCACTATGGTAGACAAAATGAGCTAAATATTAAATGAATCCTTTTTCCACATTTCTGTACAGTGTGCATTCAGTTTCTGTATTTTTCTTGTGTGTGTGTGTGTGTGTGTGTGTGTGTGTGTGTGTGTGTGTGTGTGTGTGTGTGTGTGTGTGTGTGTGTGATAAATGGACTGCATTTATATAACACTTTTCCATCTGCATCAGGCGCTCAAAGCGTTTTACACATTAATGCCTCACATTCACCCTGATGTCAGGCTGCTGCTATGCAAGGCGCTGCTCACTACACACTGAGAGCAACTAGGGGATTAAGGACCTTGCCCAAGTGCCCTTAGTGATTTTCTACTCAGGGTGAGATTTGAACCGAGGATCCTCTGGTCTGGAGCACCACGCTTAACCACTACACCATCACCTCCACTGTGTGTGTGTGTGTGTGTGTGTGTGTGTGTGTGTGTGTGTGTGTGTGTGTGTGTGTGTGTGTGTGTGTGTGTGTGTGTGTGTGTGTGTTTGTTTCACTGTCATGTGTCTGACAGCACCTGCATGAAAACACGCAAAATGTTAAAATAAATAAATAGGTACATTAAGTTCATAGTGGATGCACCATCAGCTTTGTGTTTGTTGATGATTTATATAAATCAGAGTCAAAGAAGACAAAGTGGTTTTTTTTTTAAACTGGGCAGCAGTCATGTGACTTTTTTCAGTCACTGCAATGGTTTTAAAAAAAAATTATTTCTATTTGTTGTGGCTAACAGTTGTTTTCCAGTGAAAAGAGCTAATTATCCAATAATGTCATTTTTCTGCTGATATAGCTGATAAAACCCACTTGAATAACGGAGAAACGCATGCACACAGGAGCATATGCAGATTATGCACACAAGATAAATCCAAACTGAAGACTGTGGAAAATGAATCATTTAATATTTAGCTTGTTTTGTCTACCATCTCTCTCTCTCTCTCTCTCTCTCTCTCTCTCTCTCTCTCTGTCTATCTGCCTCCATCTTTCTCTCTGAGTTCTTTGATGTACCCGCGTATGAACTGTGAAGAAATATAACGGCTTGCTTTTAGACCATGGCAAACTGCTGAAAATCCAGCATAGTATGTCAAAACACCAGCAGATCTCTGTGGAAATGTGATGTCATCTGCAGCACCCCAGCTCCATGGGGGACAACACTGACACACAAGGGAATAGTCTATGAGCCAGTCATCAATTTTGACCTAATCGGTACCACTTAAGGTGATGAAACGACACTTAGAATCCAGTCTCAGTGTACCATGACCTACGCAAAAATGTATGATAGCCATCCCAGGGTGGTAGCTGCAGCCAACTAGGAGTCAGTGAAGAATTACACAGAGGTCAAAATGTAAAAATGCTTCAATCATGTTGAAAACTATATCACATTATTTGTCTGATCATAACGATTCCAAAAAGGTAAAGGTTGGACCATGTATAGCTTAATGTTCTGGAGTTATGGGGTAAAAACAGCAAAAATGGTGACAAAGGTCAGTTTCAGGTGGTACAGGCATCAAAAGTTAAAGTTGCTCCAATTTCAGTAAACAATGGTGCTAATTATTGTTTGGGTTAATAGGGTTCTAAAACAGAATAGTTTGCACCATCTGTCATGCTTAGTTATCATGTTACAGGGTAACATATGTCTCATGTCATAGAATCCAATGGACGTCGACCTTGTTTGACCTTTACTTTGGAGACCAAACACTCAACACAGTCAAAACTATTTCATTTATTAATCCTTTTATTTCAACCAATATTTTGCCTAATTTTTTTACTGAAATTTAAGCAACTTTGACTTTTGACCCCTGTACAAACTGAAACTGACCTTTGTCACCATTTTTGCCCCATAACTCCAGAACATTCAGTCATAGATAGTCCAAACTATACCTTTTAGGAATTATGCTCAGACAAATAATGTAGTACAGCTTTCAAAATGATTGAAGCATTTTTACATTTTGACCTCTGTATAACCCTTCATTGACCCCTTACCTGGCTACAGCTACCACCCTGGGATGGTTATCATATACGAGTATTTTTGTGTAGGCCATGATATAACTGAGGCTGGATTCTAAGTGTCGTTTCGGCACCTTAAGTGGTACCGAAAATCTGCTTGGCCCATGGACTAGAAGCTGAAGTAGGTACTCAGAACGGTGTTTTCTTTTTTCTTAAAGAAGAATTGTGCCATCTGAAAATAGAGGCACCTTGTACAAAGTAAAGTCAGCAGTGTTAAATTAACTCTGATGGTGAACATATGCTCCTACTATGGTCACAGTATGTACACTGGCAGTGTTAATTTAACACTGTCGGTATTGGTTTTACACTGGTGATTTTACTGTGTATAAAAATAGAAGTAATTTTCAAGCGGTTAATGGTAATATGTTTGTTAAACTTCTTAAATTAAAGATTAAAGTCTACAATATAAGAGCATCTTGATTGTTTCAATCCAACTCCACTGTTGTGGTGTACAGAGGCAAAGCTTTTAAAAAAGTATCACTGTCCAAATACTTATGGATCCAAGTGTGTGTGTGTCACTTACTGCAGACAGATTTTGATTGGTATGGGTTCTTCCAGCTGGATCTGGCTCACTCCAGCTGGTCCGTGGGGGTCATAGTGACTGAAAATAAATAAGACAAATAGGACAGTCAATACTCAGTGTGAAAGAAGACATCAGAAGAGCAGAAGACATCGACACTCAAATTCCTCCAGGATTCAAGAATTATAATAAAGGGTATTTTTTTCATTTTTGTCTTTTTTTTTTTTTTCTTTTTTCTTTTTTCAAAAACCTAGTGCACTTTACAGACTGTGAAACAACCCATGAACTCTGATGGTGATTCCTTTCAGATCTGCTGAGGGTTTCGTTTATGGTTGTAGAAATGTGAACTCATTATTGATTCATGCAGAAACCTGAGTTGTGTGTTTGTTTGTCGTAGTGACATATTTGGCATATCACCAAAGGCTGCTGAATTCTCCAGTCAATGGAAATACCAGTGAATGAATGCAAATGAATTAATGAGGTGGCAGGGGGCAAGAACTTAAAACACCACTCAGTGGAACACATATATAATGCAAAAGTATGCTGATATGCACAAGTAATAATAATAATGTTGATTCACTCATCACTCATCACTCACTCATCTTCAACCGCTTATCTAGGACAAGGTCACGGGAGAAATACTCCAGCAGGGGTCTGGGGGATACTGAGGCATTCCCAGGCCAGTGTGGAGATATAATCTCTCCACCTAGTCCTGGGTCCTCCCCGGGGTCTCCTCCCAGCTGGACGTACCTGGAATACCTCCCTAGGGAACCGCCCAGGGGTATCCTTACCAGATGCCCGAATCACCTCTGCTGGCTCCTTTCAATGCAAAGGAGCAGCGGCTCTACTCCCAGCTCCTCGCGGATGACCGAGCTTCTCACCTTATCTCTAAGGGAAACACCCTGCTAAGTAAACCCATTTCAGCAGCTTGTACCTGTGATCTAGTTCTTTCAGTCATGAGCCAATCCTCATGATAGGTGAGAGCAGAAACAAAGACCCTGAGATTCTTGAAGTCCTTCACTTGGGGCAAGATCCCATCCCCTACCCACAATAGGCAATCCATCGGTCTCCTGCTGAGAACCATGGCCTCAGATTTAGAGGTGCTGATCCTCATCCCAGCCACTTCACACTCGGCTGCAAACCGATCCAGTGAGTTTTGGAGGTCACAGGCCGATGAAGCCAACAGGACCACATCATCTGCAAGCAGCAGCGATGAGACCCTGAGACCACGAAACTGAAGACCCTCTTCCCCCGACTACGCCACAATATCCTGTCCATGAATATCACAAACAGGATTGGTAACAAGGCGCCACCCTGGTAGAGGCCAACCCCCGCCAGAAATGAGTCTGACTCACTACTGAGAACCTGAACACAGCTCTCGCTTTGGGAGTACAGAGATTGAATGGCCCTGAGAAGGGACCCCTCACCCCTACTCCCGCAGCACCTCCCACAGTATCTCCCAGGGTACCCGATCATATGCCTTCTTCATGTCCACAAAACACATGTTGACTGGAGGGGCATACTCCCAGGCACCTTCCAGAATACTTGTGAGAGTGAAGAGCTGGTCGGTTGTTTCACGGCCAAGATTGAACCCGCATTGTTTCTCTTCAATCTGAGGTTCAACTGTTGGCCAAACCCTCCTGTCCAGCACTCTGAAGTAGATTTTACCAGGGATCACAAAACTGAAGCTGCTGTGTAGTTCTTAGACGCTAACAGTGTATGAACGCCACACCAGAAAACTTAATCACTTCCACCCAAACCAGATAAAAAAAAATTGAAAAAGATTACCTGGCAAGACAACATCCAAACATCTACACACTATTGAGGGAAGTGCAGGTCAGGTGGACTGGTCATCTTGTAGACATCAGATACCCTCAAGGTCTTACTGAAGAGATTTGAGCCTGATCCCAATACCTGGAAAAGTTTAGACTTGGAAAGCTGCATCAACAAAGGTGCACCCTTCTACCATCAGAACAGAAAAGCAAAGGCCCAGAAGAAAACTAGCACATCATCTTGTTTTCTGTCCCAGTGGATGACGTGCCCAGCATGTGGCAGAATCTTCAAGTAAACCTCAGACTGATTGGACCACACTCAGTGTATCTAGTCCTTTTCTGTGTGATGCCCTATATGATGTTCATTTTATTTAACCAGGTTAGTCCCATTGAGATTGAGATCTCTTTTACAAAGGAGACCTGGACAATTTTTAAAGTTTCCAATTCACCGAACCTGCATGTCTTTAGATGTGGGAGGATGCCGGAGCACCCGGAGGGAACCCATGCAAACATGGGGAGAACATGCAAACTCTACACAGAAAGGCCACAGGCTGGACACACTTAATTAACTCACCAGTGATGAGTTAAACAGCCCTGTCTGTCTGCTTGCCTAAATAACTATTCAATGATTAACTGAACACATCCATCCATCCATCCAACTAACTAACTAACTAACCAGTGAGTATGCAAACACACTTAACTATCTAGTTTGTGTAAACCAGATTATGTCAACACACTTAATTAACCCACCGGGCCTAAACAGGCCTGTCTGTCTGCCTGCCTATCTAACTAACTAACTAACTATTCAGTGATTAACTGAACACATCCATCCAACTAACTAACTAACTAAATAAATAAAAATCACCAGTGACTATCTAGTTTATGTGAGCCACATTATGTGAACACACTTAATTACTCACCAGTGATGAGTTAAACAGACCTGCCTGCCTGCCTAACTAAGTAACTAACTATTCAATGATTAACTGAACACATCCATCCAACTAACTAACTAACTGACCGACTACTCCTGCCTACATAACTAACTAACTAGCCAACAAGTGATGTTCTGAACAGGACTGGTTAACTAATTAACTATATGAAAAAAATAATCTGAGGTGTTCTGAACAGTACCAGATATCTCTCTGAATAAGAGGAAACCTGAAATGTCTGCAGTCTCTGTCCATGTTTTGTAAACCTGCTAATTCAGTTTAAGGGTTTGGGTTGGTATCAGGATCTTATCCCAGTGGTTATGGGGCTAGATGAGAGGTACACGTTGGACAGGCCATCAGTCAGGGCCGACACATAGGGAGACAAACGCGTTCACACCTACAGTCAAATTAGAGTCACCAAACCTTTCAACCTGTCTTTGAAAGTGTCAGGAAGCCGGAACACTTGGAGGGAACCCACACAGAAAGGACCAGGTGGGAAGCGATCCCACATGATTCTTGCTGTGAGGAACAGTGCTAATCGCCAAGCCGCCATCACACCCTGACTGTGCAGTTTATCATTTGAAATGCTTCCAGTATTGTGTATTAACCAGACCATCCAAAAACCATGTCATTAATTTTAACTGAGTCAGCATGTAATGAACAGTATTCTTTGTGATTAGCAGATTAGCCGGGTAAGCACAGGATACATGGACTCATGGACTCAGTCAGTGGATCTGCTAAACTTTTGTAAGTAACTCTGCAGAGAATATTACCGGTGCCCCTAGTATTTTGGGCCATGTTGGCATCTTTCAACATGTGCAATGAGCATAACACAAAATGAAGACAGACAGGCCTGTCATGTTGCCTGTGAAGTTGTTGCTCCTGGAGGTCACTAAGGTCACTGCTGCTTGTGTGATCTAATTAACACTATATGATCTGATGGGCGACTTTTGATCCAGTAAACTATAAATATATTTGATAATAAAGTACTGCAGATGGGATTTGTTTCAAGGACAATTAACAGCTAACAACTAGCTTATGATGTGCAGCAACAAAAAGCACTCACTCTCAGCAGAGACATAGCGTCTGTCCAATCCACTAACACCAAAGAGGTTTTTGTCTCTACTGTGAAGGGGCTTGATTGACAAACAAACTTTGCTTTTTCCGTGAGGGTGAAAGGTTTTGCTCCGTCTGATTGGTCGCCTGAAAAGGCACTGCAAGAAATCAGAACAACTTTGTGAAAAGTCTGGATATTTCAATTTACAATGTTATGAGCAACTGCACTAGAAAAAATACGTAAATAAAAAGCTGAATGTTCTGAAATAGACATGAGGTGCAACATTCTCTCTCTCTCTCTCTCTCTCTCTCTCTCTCTCTCTCTCTCTCTCTCTCTCTCTCTCTCTCTCTCTCGCTCTCATTTAGAGCGATTGAAAAAAACAAGCTGGTGCTTAGAAAAAAATGCTACAATATATGGACAAGGAGTCTAATCTACAGTGACTGCATGTTATACAAATATACATATCCACAGTATTCATTTGTGTGTGTGTGTGTGTGTGTGTGTGTGAGAGAGAGAGAGAGAGAGAGAGAGACAGAGTGTTATGTACTGACGTGGGTCAGAGAACCGAACCAGCATCTGACAATGGCCCAGCGCTAAATAACCAGAAAGCGGCTCCAAGAAACAAATTTATTCCCCCTCGTGCAATAATTCATGTACAACATAAATAGTCAGCTGTCTTGGCAAGGTGAAGGACGGCGCACTCTCCAGCGCCCAAATGGATCAAAGCCCGGCACTTCTGGACTCAGATTCACAGCCGAACACCCCCCAGGTGAATGCGACAAACTGACTGTGAAGCACGGAAAAGGTGAGGTAAGTCAACAGAGCTACAACAAATATCCTTCAGAGGCACACACTATCAGCAACACATTCAGGTCTGAATTTAAGCCTTATGTAAATCAGCAGCTTCTCACAACAGGTGGAGGATCATCAATCCGTACGCCACGGCAGTGAGAAGCAAACTGCACAATTCTCATCAATGTTCAAATATACTGCGTAACAAAACGCCAAATTACTATTAATGATTATTCAGATGATAATCACCTCTGATGTGTGCTGACAGCATGTGTCCCTCACCCGTCCTCCTTCACAGGCACGATGTGTCAAACCCTGGCGCGGTCCTCAGCGTCTCACAACCGAACGTCACAAGGTTGAGTTCCCTGCAATTCTGCTCAAATCACTCATGGCTTAAATGCAGAACGCCATCTCATTATCTGCTTCAGCTGAAAGTCTTTAAGTCTGCACATGAACATCCTCCACAGGTGCAGCCAATAGTTCTGATGAGGGTGAAGGACTCTTCCGCCAGCACCTTCTCCACAGAAAAAAAACAGTTTGCATACCACCTGGAGAGCAAATAAAAGAAAACAGCACCCAAATGTCCAGCCAAACACCCCAACACACAACAGTACCCCCCCATCAACGGGAAGCCTCCCGGTGACCGAACAGACCAGGCCCGAGAACAGCACCTCCCTCCGGGGTCCACGACAGGAAGCAGACGGTGTAACGCCCCCAAAGTCCACAGCAGACAGCAGGACGGCACCGTGGCTGGAAGGCCGGCTGGCATCAACAAAAACCCCAAAAGAGTCCCAAGTACAACCTAACATACAAGAAAAATACAAAACCCACCCAAACCCTCCCCAGGGGACCGTCCCATCCAACCCCGGGAAGAAAAGAAAAACTCCCAAATCCAATAACCCAACATAGCCCCGACAACACAATACAAACACAATTTCACAAAGAAAAATAACAAACAACCCCTCCAGATGACATGCAGAGCTCAACACCCCTCAACACCCCCCAGAAGACCTTTACCGCCAGTTCCAGGAGTAATAACCAAAGCCGGAATCCCACAGAGGTCCCCAGGTATACATGGAGCAACAGCGCCCCCCAGAGGACCGTACCATCAACCCCAGGAGGCACCGTCCCCACAACCCAGGAACCCCAGACCAGGCCACACTTGGCTAGTCGGCCCCACAATCAATTCCCCCCCAGAGGACCATCCCATCAACCCTGGAGGTGGAACCTGGAAGGAAACATAAAAAAACACAAAAATCCAACCCCCGGCAGACTCCACTAAACCACCCCGGGGGCAAAGAAAACAACCGGAAACCCTGTTACCCTCCCCAGCACCCCAAAAGACCCCAGATTACTCCCAGAGCCTATCGTCAGTACAATTTCGGCGAACGGCACAAAACTACCAAGCCGGGGAAGGAAACAGGAAAAACTAACCCAGTCCCATCCCCTAAGCGCAGCGGAAAACCGGAAATACGTCCGGTGCCCCTAAACCGACCATACCATCAGCCTATCGGGAGGGGTGGAACTACCGAAATGGCGAACGGCACAGATCGGCCCACCACTCTGACTGAGGTACGTTCCCGCTGCACTACACCCCGGTAACGCCAATGACGAACGGTCAAAGGCCCACCGGGGCTGGAGTGGAACCTGGTAACAACCAAACCCAAAAAAACGCCCCTGACAACCCCCCCCCCCCCCCCCCCCCCCCCTAGGCGCAGAGGTTTTCTGAGAAGCACTCAGCGTAACCAACCTGCACCACCCCACAACCCAAAAGACAAACGGTCTTAGAGTACATGAGGTTGGGGTTAGGGAAACAGGGAAATAAAAAACAACAAAACAAAACGACCCAATCCACAAACAAAAATTACCTAAGTTCAAATAATGAAGACATACGATTACCTGAGTCCAGCCGAGCTCCGAACTGCCAGTCGTTCACCCAACCAGAACAACCTCTAATTCCCTAAACATTTTATAACCCCTACATGAAAACAAAACAGACCAAATAACTAAATAACCAGAGGTCTGCCCCCTTTTTTTTTATTTTTATACATATATATATATTATGCCTGTCCAAAAACACCTGGAGATACGTCATCGTTATCTTTCTTGACGCTTATGTGACCGGGGCGATATGGCTGTTTCAGCTCGTCCGAGCTGCATGGGCTCATCCGCAAGAGGAGCCAGAGGTCCCATCGGAGGAGTCTCAGTGGGGCGAAGAAGAGGCGGCCCTGATCTGTGTCGGGGAAAGCCCAGAGACGGAAAGACCCGCTCAGATGTCTGCCCTCTCTCGCATCCACGCTCCTTTATCCAATCATCTAGACGAATAACCAAAGATATTAGCTCATCTAAATCTTTTGGTTCGTCACGGACTGCTAGCTCGTCTTTTAATAAATCGTTCAAACCATCCACAAACACTCCTCTCAAAGCTGTGGCATTCCAACCGGACTGAGCAGAAAAAATTCGTAAATCAACGGAATAATCCGCCGCACTCCGCCTCCCCTGCCTGAGATTCAGCAACCGTTGGGCAACGGTATTTGTTTTCACCGGATGGTCAAAAACCAATCGGAAATCCCGGGAGAAATCCTTAAAGGATCCTAACAATGGAGAGTTATTGCTCCACAACGCAGTGACCCAAGCTAAGGCGTCACCTCGAAGCAAATTTGTCACATATGAGACACGGCTACCATCAGAAGAGAAGGAAGCCGGTCGCTGAGCAAAAACCAGAGAACATTGCATCAAAAATGGAGCACAGGCTTCAACGTTTCCCGCATAAGGTTCCGGATGACAAATAATTGGTTCGGAAGCTGACTCTCTGGGTGACGGAGTTATCTGCACTGGTATCGATGGTGCCGCAGCTGGGGCAGCAGGAAGCGGAACGGCTTGCGCTGCGAGCTCCGTAACGCGGGCAGCTGTTTGTTTAATTTGGTTTGCGAGATGCTGTAATTGCTCCTATATCTTCTCCAAGTGTTCTTGAACTCTTTCCGCAAATGGAACCGCTTCTGCCGCTGGGTCCATTTAGTACTGGCCTGGAACTACTGTTATGTGCTGACGTGGGTCAGAGAACCGAACCAGCATCTGACAATGGACCAGCGCTAAATAACCAGAAAGCGGTTCCAAGAAACAAATTTATTCCCCCTCATGTGCAATAATTCGTGTACAACATAAATAGTCAGCTGTCTTGGCAAGGTGAAGGACGGCGCACTCTCCAGCGCCCAAATGGATCAAAGCCCGGCACTTCTGGACTCAGATTCACCGCCGAACACCCCCCAGGTGGATACGACAAACTGACTCTGTGAAGGACGGAAAAGGTGAGGTAAGTCAACAGAGCTACAACAAATATCCTTCAGAGGCACACACTATCAGCAACACATTCAGGTCTGAATTTAAGCCTTATGTAAATGAGCAGCTTCTCACAACAGGTGGAGGATCATCAATCCGTACACGACGGCAGTGAGAAGCAAACTGCACAATTCTCATCAATGTTCAAATATACTGCGTAACAAAATGCCAAATTACTATTAACGATTATTCAGATGATAATCACCTCTGATGTGTGCTGACAGCATGTGTCCCTCACCCGTCCTCCTTCACAGGCACGATGTGTCAAACCCTGGCGCGGTCCTCAGCGTCTCACAACCGAACGTCACAAGGTCGAGTTCCCGGCAATTCTGCTCAAATCACTCATGGCTTAAATGCAGAACGCCATCTCATTATCTGCTTCAGCTGAAAGTCTTTAAGTCTGCACGTGAGCATCATCCACAGGTGCAGCCAATAGTTCTGATGAGGGTGAAGGACTCTTCCGCCAGCACCTTCTCCACAGAAAAAAACAGTTTGCATACCACCTGGAGAGCAAAGAAAACAGCACCCAAATGTCCAGCCAAACACCCCAACACACAACACAGAGAGAGATATAGTGTTGCTGCCGCCTGCCCACTCAGACATAACCTACAAACCTACTTAGAGGCAGCTGCTGGATAAACAGTGGTATCCGGGCACAGTATCTGTGTTAGGACAAACAGGACACACCTTTTACATGAAGCATCAGGGCATCTCTGCCTCTTTGTGGATATATAATTTTTTTCCAGATATTCAAACATACAAAGGAATTCCATGAACCTCCCCGTTATGACCAATGAGACATCATCACATATTTTGTCTAATTTCATGCAGAGCCAGCAAGTGTCAAAATAACGGCTTTTTTTTGGGGGGGGGGGGGGGGATAACAATGTTTGTCCTATAACATGAGACAGAGAGTCTGTCCTGCACTGCCAGGCCCTACAGGTCACAGTGCTCTTTAGTTTGCTTCTTTTTTTTTTCCAGTGAATCTTGGCATTCCCTTATGTTTCACAACATTTGCAGAAGAGTCAAAAATATGTTATTAACTAGTTGAGTTACCCATTCTATGCACAGCTAATAGAGAAGAATATTATCCATGTCATTGTATTTTTCATGTCACTTTATTTAAGGGTTAGTAAGTTCTGTGTAAGTTGTCATTAATTTTCAGAGAGCAATTTGTGACATTCATGAGACTCAAGTGAATGATGATTAAAAAAAGGTGACATCATGTCATCACTGCAATGCTCTGGCACTACACAGCAGGTAGGTACATTTTAATTGAAAAAAATGCACAGTTTAACTGGCACACAGTGCACGTTGGTCCGTTCAGATTGTAATTAATTCAAGATTCAAGAGTTTTATTGTCATATGTACAGCAGAAACAGGCAGTTACACTATACAATGAAATTCTTACTTTGCTATTACTCCATTCACCAATATAATCTTAAAAAAGAAAGAAAGAGAGAGAGAGAAAAAGGCGAAATGTTTAAACAAAAAAAAAAAACACAAGTTATTGTGCAAATTGTGCAAATATGTGGAGCAGCGATTCAGAGAGTGCAAATCACAAGTAACGGATGTGGACAGTAGTATTCAGAACAAATATAAATAAACCTATGTAAAGTATTTTAATAGCAGCAGTACGGTGTATTTAAGATGCAATCTAGTGTAAACAAGCAAAAATTAATGTGCAGTTTAGCCAGTTTCTACTTTTTAGTAAGTAAAGTGTGATACTTGCTACCTGACCCGAGTACCACGTGAACTGAGAAAATAAGGGATCCAGTGAGCAGGTCGTGATTGTAATTAAAGTGCATGTACACAAGTGTGCTTTAACTCGTACACTGTACGTGTTAGCCTGTTTGGATTGTAATTAAAGTGCACCCTCATCAGCCACTACTACGTAGTAAGTAAAGTGTGATACTTGCTACATGACCTGAGTACCACGTGAACTGAGAAAATAAGGGCTCCAGTGAGCGGGTCGTGATCTAATATATAAGACTGACCGTGTGTGTGTGTGTGTGTGTGTGTGTGTGTGTGTGTGTGTGTGTGTGTGTGTGTGTGTGTGTGTGTGTGTGTGTGTGTGTGTGTGTTCGTGCATGTATTCTTTCAACCTAAGGGCCCCAGTCACCATAGCAAATTTGGGTGTTGATTGTGTAATTACTGTGGCTGTGCCTAGCGAACACACACACACACCAATGCACGCACACACAGGCACGCATGCACACATGGTCAGCCTTAAATATTAGATAAGTCCTAAAAAACTAATAAAATTATGATAATATAATTAGATAGACTGTTTAAGTAATGTCTGTCTGTGTAGCATCTTGTCTCCAAATCACCGTGCTCCTCCCCCACACTGCTTGAATCCAGACTTACACATGCACATGTTGATGAGATAGACATTTTGAAATGTCTTTCACTTGGATTATGACTTTGATCTTTCTGTTATGCTCAGCCTGAGTAGTTTATTCAGAACTCACAATATGAGGCCAAAGAGTTGTGTGGAAGCTTGTGACTACAAGAGGTGGAGTTTCATCTATAAAAGGTAAATGACACTCAAAACACTTTGCAGTGTCTGTGATGACACTGACAGGGTAGAAAAGGAGACATTTGTTAATGGAAGGATGGTCTAGTGACCTTTGATCTGCTTACAGAGGAATCAAAGCACCGTGTTCCTCCAAACATGTGCCTTGTCCCATCAGAGTCAATGCAAATGATGCTACAATCCTGACAAGTGGAGATGTTTTTCTACTGGCACTACAAGGAATATTTACTTCTATTTGGGAAACAGGGATCATTCCAACAGACTGGAAAAAAGTACCTGTCATCCCCATGTGGGGGAAAAATGGGCAACTGTCTGGATTGCAGCAACACTATGTGAGTTAAGGTACTTACAAAGGTTGTTTTCAACAGGATTCAGTCCCAACTACTTTCTGCTGAGCAGCCACAACAATCCAGCCTCACACCTAAAACTCAACCAATGACTGCATCTCGGTCCTGCAAGCAGTCACTGAGCACAAGTGTAAATACTTACAATGCCTGTTGCAGCCTTTATGGCCCCGTGTCAACATAGTACTTTTTCTTTCCTCTTTTTTGTGATGGAAAAACACCCAAGCAGTTTCAGCATTTTCAGTGGGGGGCAGCGTCCTAACTACCACTAACACCTACCTCATAGCGTACAGTGATAAAAACACACTCACCAAGAGCAAAGAACCACGCTTCAGTTCATTCCACTCACAGATTTTTTTATTACCTCCGCCAAGGAGGTTATGTTTTCGGTCAAGTTTGTTTGTTTGTTTGTCTGTCTGTTTGTCAGCAGGGTAACTCAAAAAGTTTTGAACAGATTTTGATGAAATTTTGTGGAGTGGTTGGAAATGACAAGAGAAACAAGTGATTAAATTTTAGTGGTGATCTGGATCACGATCTGGATACAGGAATTTTTTAAATGATTCTTCACCATTGCGGGATAGGGGGAATTTTGACATTCTAGTTTCTAACTCTAGTTTCAGGCTTGAAAAAAAATTAGGGTGTAACATAGTCAAATGTTCTATCAAACAACAAAGTTTGGTGATGATCGGATCCGGATTCCGGATCTGGTGATCCAGAATATGCAAAAATATATGGAAAATAGAAAATGTATCAGTGTGAGGTGACAAATGAAGCTAGAGATGCACAACTAACACCAAATTGTAGCTGAATCTGTATCGATTCAGTAAGGTGTCATCAGATTTGATGTAGCTTGAAATGTTATGGAGCTAAATCCAGAAGAAAACTGCCATTACCGAAAAATCGTTTTTATACAATAACCTTTGAACTAATAAAGACATAAAAGTGATTCCAAGTTCTAGTGGTATGTTTTCATGGTCAAGGATGTCAAATATACAGGAAATAAAAGTATGTATCATAGTTTTGGTTGTAACACTGAACTGTTGAATAGATCACTGTGCCAAGGAGGGAATCTCTTTAGGGTCAGTGACCCTATGGCCTTGTGTAGCACATGCAACACTTAAAAAATAGTTCTATTTCAGAATTTACTGTTATTTATTTAGAGAAGTGTTTCATAAATGTTAAAAAATTCATATATTTGCAGTTTAGTTGAATAATAAATTGAATTTTGTCTATTTGTTTTTGTCTATAAGCACATGCAATATCAATATCAGTGCTCAGATGACAGTAGCCTCTGGGAAAGGTGCAAGTTGCAATAAAATGTGATGCCAAGTGCTAAGGATACATGCTATCCAGTCACAGCAGATGAAACTTTACTTGCATTCATCATTGTTAGACTTTTTTAGGTTCAATGATTCCACGGCGTGTAGATGTTATGGCGTCAGTGACCCCATGGCCTTAGCGGAGGTTTGCACTCTCTGAGTGCTTCTAGTTTTATTTTATTTTATTTAACCTTTATTTAACCAGACTAGTCCCACTGAGATCAAGACCTCTTTTTCAAGGGAAACCTGGACAATTATAAAGCTTCCAAATCACCTAACCTGCATGTCTTTAAATGTGGGAGGAAACCAGAACACCCGGAGGAAACCCACGCAAACACAGGGAGAACATGCAAACTCCACACAGAAAGGCCACAGGCGAGAATCGAACCCATGACCTTCTTGCTGTGAGGCAACAGTGCTAACCACTATTCCACTGTGCTGCCTTTTTTTGATTGACAAATCAGCAATTATTGTTGTGAAGGTGTAGGAACACGGACCCACAACAGGGGGCGTTAAATGAACGGACAATGGATAAGCCAAACAGTAACAATTTAATGATGTGAAGTGCACAACGGAATACAGACAAATACAGTTTTGGTACCACAGACAATTATATGTTGAGTGACGTGTGGACAGGGTTGAGGATAGGAGACGTCCGTCCTGAACCGAGCCGGATCCCACACAGCCCTCACCGCCAACAGATCTGAAGAACACCGGAGCCGCCAAGTCCTGGATCCCCAGGGGGCCACCGTCTCCAGCTGTCAGACCTGGTACTGCTGGCAGAGAACAGAAACAGTTTTGATGAGTGTGAGTTCGCACACTCAGTAATCCCACCGTCTGTGTTCTTTTGGGAGGGAGCACCTCCACCTCCAATCACACACTCGTGCAGCTCCTGTCTAACCACTTATCTGGTTGGGGTGTGAAGCGAAGCCGTCGCTGATCATACCAAACTCCAATCCCACCGATAAGGCACACCACAGGAAAGCGGCTGCAAAAAGAGTTTAAACTAAGACACAGTTTTCAGTTTAGCAGAGAATTACCTCTTCTAGTAGCTGATTTCTCGGCGAGGAGGTGGAGTTGCAGTCCGGCCTTTATGGTGAGGTTGATGAGTTGGCTGAGTGACAGCTGGTGCTGATGATGTGTGACAGCTGTCACTCCCAGTGGCTTCGAGGCCCTCTCGTGATTGAAGCCCGCACTTCAAGCAGGGCGCCATCTGGTGGTGGTGGGCCAGCAGTACCTCCTCTTCAGCGGCCCACACAACAGGACCCCCCCCCCCCCCCCACCCAACGGGCGCCTCCTGGCGCCCGACCAGGTTTGTCCGGGTGCCGGGTGCAGAAGTCGGCTCCTCTTCATCCAGGAGCGTTCTTCGGGTCCGTATCCCTCCCAGTCCACTAAGTACTGGAACTCCCGGCCCTTCCGACGGACACCCAGGAGCCGACGCACAGTCCAAGCCGGCTCCCCGTCAATGATCTGGGCAGGCGGCGGCGCCGGTCCGGGGGCACAGAGGGGAGAGGAGTGGCAGAGTTTGAGTCGTGACACATGAAAAACCGGATATATCTGCAGTGAAGCTGGCAGCTTCAGCTTCACTGCGGCTGGACTGAGGACCTTGAGGATGGTGAAGGGTCCTATGAATCTGTCCTTTAGCTTTTGGGATTCCACTTGTAGGGGAATGTCCTTTGTGGATAGCCAAACCGCCTGCCCGGGCTGATACGTAGGGGCCGGGGCACGCCGGCGGTCTGCATGGGCCTTAGCCCTCGTCCGGGCTTTGAGCAGGGCAGAGCGGGCGGTACGCAACACCCGACGGCACCTCCTCAGATGGGCCTGGACCGAGGGCACCCCGATCTCTCCCTCCACTAACGGAAATAATGGGGGCTGGTACCCCAAACATACCTCGAATGGGGAGAGGCCGGTGGCAGATGACACTTGGCTATTATGAGCGTACTCGATCCAGGCCAGATGGTCACTCCAGGCCGTTGGGTGCGCAGAGGTCACGCAGCGGAGGGCCTGCTCCAATTCCTGATTCATCCGCTCTGCCTGCCCGTTCGTCTGGGGGTGGTACCCGGACGAGAGATTTACGGTGGCCCCTAGTTCCCTGCAGAAACTCCTCCAGACCTGGGAGGAGAACTGAGGACCACGATCTGAGACAATGTCCGATGGAATCCCATGCAGACGCATGACATGGTGGACCAGGAGGTCTGCAGTCTCCTGGGCCGTCGGGAGCTTCGGGAGGGCCACAAAGTGGGCCGCCTTGGAGAACCGGTCCACTATCGTGAGGATGGTAGTCTTGCCCTGGGACGGCGGGAGGCCCGTGACGAAGTCCAGGCTGATGTGAGACCAGGGGCGATGAGGCACGGCAAAGGCTGGAGGAGACCCTGGGTCTTTTGGTGGTCCGCTTTGCCCCTGGCGCAGGTGGTGCAGGCCTGGACGTACTCCCGGACGTCGACTTCCAGAGACGCCCACCTGAAGCGCTGCCTGACAACTGCCACGGTTCTTCGCACCCCTGGGTGGCAGGAGAGCTTGGAACCATGACAGAAGTCCAGGACTGCAGCTCTGGCTTCTGGTGGGACGTAAAGTCTGTTCTTCGGGCCGGTCCCCAGGTCCAGGTTCCGTGTCAGGGCCTCCCGGATGGTCTTCTCCACGTCCCAGGTGAGGGTGGCCACGACAGTGGACTTGGGGATGATGGTCTCGGTTGGGTCTGACAGCTCGGTCCTGACTTCCTCTTCGTGCACCCGGGACAGGGCGTCAGACCGTTGGTTCTTCGTCCCAGGGCGGTATGTGATCCGAAAGTCAAAACACCCGAAGAACAGTGACCAGCGGGCTTGCCTGGGGTTCAGACGCTTGGCGGTCCGGATGTACTCCAGGTTCCGATGGTCTGTGAAAACCATGAATGGCTCCGAAGCTCCCTCCAACAGGTGTCTCCACTCCTCCAAAGCCTCCTTTACTGCAAGAAGTTCCCAATTGCCGACGTCATAGTTCCTTTCAGCCGGGGTCAACCTGCGGGAAAAACAGGCACATGGGTGGAGAACCTTGTCGGACTCCCTGCTCTGGGACAGCACGGCTCCTATCCCTGAGTCAGAGGCATCCACTTCGACTATAAACTGGCGACTTGGATCGGGCTGCACCAGAACTGGTGCAGTCGAGAACCGGCATTTCAACTCCCTAAACGCGGCTTCGCACTGATCCGACCAGGTGAAGGGGACTTTTGTGGAGGTCAGGGCTGTCAGGGGACTAACCACCTGACTATAGCCCTTGATGAACCTCCGGTAAAAATTAGCAAAACCGAGGAACTGTTGCAGTTTCCTACGGTTTGTTGGTTGGGGCCAGTCTCTCACCGCCGCTACCTTGGCCGGATCGGGTGCGACGGAGTTTGAGGAGATGATGAACCCCAGGAAGGACAAAGAAGTACGGTGGAACTCGCACTTCTCGCCCTTCACAAACAGCCGGTTCTCCAACAACCGCTGCAAGACCTGACGTACATGCTTAACATGAGTCTCAGGATCTGGGGAAAAGGTGAGTATATCGTCTAGATATACGAAGACAAACCGATGCAGGAAGTCCCGCAAGACATCGTTTGCCAAAGCTTGGAACATCGCGGGGGCATTAGTGAGGCCGAACGGCATGACCAGATACTCAAAGTGACCTAACGGGGTGTTAAATGCCGTCTTCCATTCGTCTCCCTTCCGGATCCGAACCAGGTGGTACGCATTCCTAAGATCCAGTTTTGTGAAAATTTGGGCTCCATGCAGGGGCGTGAACACTGAATCTAACAGGGGCAGAGGGTATCGGTTGCAAACAGTGATTTCGTTCAGCCCCCTGTAATCAATGCATGGATGGAGTCCGCAGTCTTTCTTGCCCACAAAAAAGAAACCAGCACCCATCGGTGAGGTGGAGTTCCGGATCAGCCCGGCAGCTAATGAGTCCCGGATGTAGGTCTCCATTGATTCGCGTTCAGGACGTGAGAGGTTGTACAGCCTGCTGGACGGGTACTCAACGTCCGGGATCAAATCAATGGCACAATCGTACGGACGGTGCGGGGGAAGGGTGAGCGCCAGATCTTTGCTGAAAACGTCAGCAAGGTCATGGTACTCACTTGGCACTGCCATGAGATTGGGGGGGACTTTAACCTCCTCACTAGCTGTCACACCAGGTGGAACCGAGGATCCGAGACATTCCCGGTGGCAGGTTTCGCTCCACTGAGCCACAACCACAGACGGCCAATCAATCCGGGGATTGTGCTTTATCATCCAAGGATAACCCAAAATCACACGGGAGGTTGAAGGTGTGACATAAAACACAATCTCCTCCCTGTGATTACCAGACACAACCAATGTCACTGGTTGTGTCTGGTGTGTGATTAACGGAAGAAGGGTGCCATCTAGTGCCCGTACCTTCAAAGGTGAAGGTAGAGCCACTAGAGGGAGCCCAACTTCCCTTGCCCATCTGCTGTCCAGCAGATTCCCTTCCGACCCCGTGTCTACCAGTGCTGGGGCGTGAAGGGTCAGATCCCCACTCAGGATCATTACTGGGATGCGTGCGGATTTACGGGGTTTCCCCGCATGCGTATTATGGCCCACCCTTAGCCCAGCTTCTAAGGGCGGGCGTTGTCGTTTAACCGTTTGGGGCAGTCCCTCTGTAGATGCTCACTCAAGCCACAGAAATAAACACTCCCCGCGGATCAGCCTCCGTTGTCTGAGCTTTGTATTGACTTTAGCCCTGCTCGTGTCCATAGCTTCCTCAGCAGGGGGAGCTGTTGCCACACGAGAGTCACGGGCTGTGGAGCGTGGGGAAGACGGCACCCTTTCAGACCCGGAAGGAAGAGGGACGGCTCGTGCCCGGCCACGCCCCCCGCCCTGCTCCCGACGGTGTTCCTCTAATCGGTTATCTAATCATGTAACCAAATCAACAAGCCCATCGAAATCCCGTGGTTCATCCTTAGCCAGTAGATGCTCCTTCAGGACCGGAGACAGTCTGTTTACGAAGGTGGCGCGGAGTGCAACGTTGTTCCAGCCGGACCTCGCTGCCGCGATGCTGAAGTCGACTGCATACTCAGCTGCACTCCGACGCCCCTGTCTGATTGACAGCAGCAAGTTTGATGCAGATTCGCCTCTATGGGGGTGATCAAAAACCTGCTTGAACTCCCTCACAAACCCAGTATACGTCGTTAGGAGCCGTGAATTCTGCTCCCAGAGTACCATAGCCCAGGCGCGTGCCTCTCCTCGAGGCAAATTTATTACGTAAGCCACCCGGCTGGCGTCTGATTCGTACATGACGGGACGCTGTGAAAAGACGAGCGAGCACTGCATTAAGAAGTCCGCGCACGTCTCGACACAGCCTCCGTACAGCTCCGGAGGGCTTATGTATGCTTCAGGGGATGGTGGGGGGGTTCGTTGAACGACCAGCGGAATGTCTGTCTCGGGCCCCCGGTCAGCAGGAGGAGGTGCTGCAGCAGCGCCCTGAGCCTGGGCTTCCACCTGGGCAGTGAGAGCCTCCATCCTCCGATTGAGAATCACATTCTGCTCGGTGACTAAGTCCAGCCAAGCAGTGAAAGCGGTTAAGATTTGCTGCAGCTCACCTAACACGCCTCCTGCTGACGCCTGTGCACCTCGCTCTTCCATTGGCTGTTCAAGCAATGGTTGACTCCCCTCGGGATCCATGACGCTGGCCGAGAAATCCTGTTGTGAAGGTGTAGGAACACGGACCCACAACAGGGGGCATTAAATGAACGGACAATGGATAAGCCTAACAGTAACAATTTAATGTTGTGAAGTGCACAACGGAATACAGACAAATACAGTTTTGGTACCACAGACAATTATATGTTGAGTGACGTGTGGGCAGGCTTGAGGATAGGAGACGTCCATCCTGAACCGAGCCGGATCCCACACGGCCCTCACCGCCAACGGATCTGAAGAACACCGGAGCCGCCAAGTCCTGGATCCCCAGGTAGCCACCATCTCCAGCTGTTAGACCTGGTACTGCTGGCAGAGAACAGAAACAGTTTTGATGAGTGTGAGTTCGCACACTCAGTAATCCCACCGTCTGTGTTCTTTTAGGGAGGGAGCACCTCCACCTCCAATCATACACTCGTGCAGCTCCTGTCTAACCACTTATCTGGTTGGGGTGTGAAGCGAAGCCGTCGCTGATCACACCAAACTCCAATCCCACCGATAAGGCACACCACAGGAAAGCGGCTGCAAAAAGAGTTTAAACTAAGACACAGTTTTCAGTTTAGCAGAGAATTACCTCTTCTAGTAGCTGATTTCTCGGCGAGGAGGTGGAGTTGCAGTCCGGCCTTTATGGTGAGGTTGATGAGTTGGCTGAGTGACAGCTGGTGCTGATGATGTGTGACAGCTGTCACTCCCAGTGGCTTCGACACCCTCTCGTGCTTGAAGCCCGCACTTCAAGCAGGGCGCCATCTGGTGGTGGTGGGCCAGCAGTACCTCCTCTTCAGCGGCCCACTCAACAATTATAATCCTGTCCTCTCGTTTGCCTAAAGAGGCACTACAGTGATGTCTTGGTACCTCTCTTAAAACTTGAGGGCTTTTCAGTTTAAAAGAGCTCAGAATAGGCACTGAAAAAAAAACAGCAGTCTGCTCTGAAAAAAGACAGTGGGTGGGGTGTTTTCTTCCTGTCAGTGGCTGCCTGACAGACTCATATTCTGAGCAATTGGGAAAAAAAAGATGCTGTCGCCAAAGAATAAAATGCTCTATGGACACGGGGCTGAAGCTGATTTTTGCAAAGGTTTTAATTCTGATGCTGCAATCAAAGCTGCACACTACACTATTTTGTAGATGAAGCAGTGATATTTTCAGAACCACTGAATGCCCTGATTATGGTACTTGAGGAGCTGGGTGAGGAGTCAGAGTGTCTGGGTTTGTAATAGTCCAAGATCAAGACTAAGATCCAGGCTTTCTATCCTGTACTCAGCCATTAGAAGTGTATCTATTTGTGGTGAAAGTGATGAATTGTTTGAGAGACTCACTTATATATAGCTGGTAAATTAGTATTGAACATGTCACAATTTTTCTCAGTAAATAACAACCCAACAACCCAAGTAATCCATAGACGCAAAGAAACCAAAAGAAATAAGTACATAAATAAGTACAGAAATTAAGTTATGTGTAATAAACTGGAATGACACAGGGAAATAATACTGAACACACACTTTGTATCTAATACTTTGTACAAAAGCCTGTTTTGGTAACAAGAGCTTCAAGATGCCTCCTGTGTGGAGAAACTAGTCTCATGTATTGCTCAGGTGTGATTTTGGCCCATTCTTCCACACAAACGGTCTTCAGTCTTGAAGGTTCTGTGGACCTCTTCTATGAACTCTGAACTTTAGTTCTTTCCACAGATTTTCTATTAGATTTGAGTCTGCTGATTGGCTGGACCATTCTAGCAGCTTTATTTTCATTGTCCATTTGAGAGTTTCCTTGGCTGTGTGTTTGGGATCACTGTCTTGCTGAAATGTCCACCGTCGTTTCATTTGTATCATTGTGGTAGATTTTTATCAAAAATGTCTCGGTACTTTTTTCCATTAATGCTTCCTTCAGTTATATGTTATATGAGGTTTGCCAGTGCTGTATGCTGAAAAACAGCCCCACAACATGATGTTTTAACCTCCAAACATTACTGTTGGTGCGGTGTTTTTGGGGTGATGTGCAGTGCCATTATGGTGTGTTTGATGGCATCCAAAGAGTTCCATTTTGGTCTCATCTGACCAGACTATATTCTCCCAGATATTTCACAGGCTTGTGTAAATGTGCAGAAAATCTAAAACAAACTTCAACATGCTTCTTCTTCAGCAATGGAGTCTTGTGTGGTGAGCGACTGAGCGTGCATTCAGGCCATGGTGGTTCAGTGCATTGCTTATTGTTTTGTTTGAAACAACTGTACTTGCTAATTGCAGGTCTTTCTGAAGCTCTCCACAAGTAATTCTAGGCTCTTGGACAATTTTTCTGATAATTCTATTCAATCCTGTGTCAGAAATCTTGTAAGGATCATGGCTGGTTTATGGTGAAATGATGTTCTTTCCACTTCTGGATTATGGCCCCAACAGTGCTCACTGGAACATTCAAAAGTTTAGAAGTCCTCCTGTAAGCAAAGCTATCAGTATGTTTTGCAACAAGAAGGTTGCGAAGACCTTGAGAGAGCTCTTTGCTTTTACCTTTCATGAGATGTTTCTTGTGTGACACCTTGGTAATTTATAGGCCATCAGTTGGGACTGAATTAGCTGAAGTTAATTTGCACTGACAAGGGGCAGGACTGCTTTCTAATTTCTGACAGATTTCAGCTTGTGTCTTGGATTTCAGTGCCTTTTTGCACCCCCCCCCTTTCTTCAGGTGTTTTTTCATGTGTCATTTCATATTAGTACACATAAAATAATTTATGGACATATGTGGTTTGATTTCTGTTTGTGTGGATTACTTGGGTTGTTACTGACATCTGGTGAAAATTTTAATGTCAGTAGCACCTTTAGAAATACATTTACTGAGAAAAATGGTGACGTGTTCAATACATATTTTACCCACTGTATCAGCAGTGACATTCATGTCTCTGGGAGCTCAGCCTTTGAAATTGAGAAATGCTCTGGAAAAGTTCATGGAGACATCAGGTTGCTGCACAAAGGTGTTTGATGATGATGAAAATTGACATTTCAGAAATCGTGAACAGAATTGCTTTCAAGGGATCTGTTGGACCTGACAGCAGTTAGGTTCCTATTACAGATTTGCACAAAAGTGATTTTTCAGAAAGTCGATAAAATACAATAGTGAAATGACAGTGTTTCCATTGAGTGATGGAATGCAGCTACTGGGTTTTGTTCTTTCACAATAACTGTCATTCCAGCAAGGTTCTTGTAGGATTTTAAATTCCAATGGCCATGGAGATGGATGGGTAAGTCATGCTAAATGTTGTCATGTTTTTGTTGTTGTTATTGTTGTTGTTTTTATTGTTAAATCCAGTATTGCCACAAAGTCTTTTCTTGTATATGCTTTAGCAAGTTTGCAGTTTCTTCCTCTGTCCACACGCACCAAGCCATATATTTTCAAAAGTCATGTGACCTTCAAAGCGGACAAAACATTTCTACTGCTATTTTTTTTTTTTTTTTTAAAAATATGGGTTTTTTGTATCACCTGAAAACCACCTCATGGGCGCATAAAAAAAATGATTGTGATAGTTAAGGTTAATTTTCAATACACACGTTTACAGTGAGCATATTTTGAAGTTGCTAATTCAAATCGCGCCAATTGGAAGCTGATGGAAACCCACCTAATGACAGGAGAGGCAACACTACAGAGTGACTGATTTGTATTCATATCTCATAATTATCAAAAACATGTTTATTCATATTTATATTTATATTTATTCTGGGTGGCTTTGCTTGAGCTGCTGCCCCCGCGACCCGACTCTGGATAAAGCGGAAGAAAATGGATGGATGGATGTTTATTCATAGTTTGCTCTATTTTCTGCCCCTGACCAAGGCAGCGTCTCTATATCTGGAGTTGGTCCTCGCGCTCCGGACTGTGGGTGCACACTGCTGCTAGCGGTTTGATTGTGTCTAACTGCAAATAGGATGGTTAAATCCAGAGGACAAATTTCATTGTTTGTATGTATGTACAATGACAATAAAGGCCCTTCTTCCTTCCTTCCTTCTATAAATGGAAGGTGACATAATTGATTGTCTTTTAGGTGTCTCCCTAAATGTTTTGAAAGTTTCTTTTTTTGTATAAAACAAAACACAAAGTAACAGGGCTGGCAGCTGTACAGGCAAAAGTGGAACATACCAACACTCATAGTGTAGAGTCATTTTCTTAACAGTGGGAGTACTGTATGTAAAAACTTCCAGTCTTGCTGCTGACTCTTCTGTTGTTCACATGACTTGAAAATGTGACTTTAGTTTTCTTGTTTTTGTCTGTGCAGTGGAAAACCAAAAAAAAAAAAAAGACCAAAAAAACACACACACTAGTCGCATGTAGTTAAGTTGGATACCTCAGCAAAAGGCCAGCATCTAGACAGAGAGGTGCATCTATGTCCCGCTCAGGACCAAACTGCATTTCTGAACAACCAGCCAGACGCATTCCAGTTTTACACGTGCACGTTTAACACACACACACACACAAAGGAATAAAATGCTCCATCCTGCAGTGTCAAAGGAAGTGATGGTGATGAAGACCATTTTAATGGAAAAGTCATAGCTGTGATTTATCACTGCATCACTTCAGCATGCACGCATGCACGCACACACACACATACGCTCATATATGAATGCATCGTTACTGTACACAAAGACACACACTGACACCAAACGTGCACAGCGGGGTTTATGGTGCTTATTCCGCCGTGTTGACGCTGGCACTGCATTGCAGTCATCTCTGACCTCCACGCTCCCAGCCGTCTAATCCTCTACCACTTCCTGCTCCTCCTCTCTCCTTTCTTTTTTCTTTTTTCTTTTCCTCACCCCAACCCCAGTTTCACCTCCTCCACCTACCTCGCTCTCCTGTCCACGCGGAACTTCAGCATCCTCCCCTGGCTCAATCATGAACCGACGCCGCAGGAGACGGGCAGATAAAGAGGGGAGGTGAAGGAGAGGAGGGTGGACAGAAGGATGGAGAGATAAAATGCTGTAGAGCTCCTGGATAGAGAGATAAAAGTGCTGTCCTCTACTCTTGCCTTGAGACCACATGCTCCCTCTCTGGTTGTTTCGCTACCTGTCTCACCATCCTCCCCACACATCTCTCTCTCTCTCCCTCTCTCTCTCTCTCTCTCTCTCTCTCTCTCTCTCTCTGTGCCACTTGCTAAGAATTGCAATAGCAATACTCAGCTTATTCACTCCCATCACTCTGCCTGATATCTCTCTCACCGTCTCTCTCTTGGCCTCTCTCTGTATCTTTATCTAATTTGATCTACGTCTCTCTCTCTCTCTCTCTCTCTCTCTCTCTCTCTCTCTGTGACATTGTCAGATTCCATCCTTCTCTTTGTGACCTCTGGAATAAATGACAGTGCAGGCTTTGGCTCCTGTTGGAGCTGCCTCACACTCAGAAGAGAAATCGGAACATACTTCCAAATAAATAAGCATGCATGCGTTTTTATGTGTCAGCGGGACAAAGGATGGACAATAAATATGAAGACTTCAGTTCAATTTTTAGTCATGCTACCTGTCTGTGCCCTTGAACATCCAGCTACAAATGGGTACCAGTCTTGGCTGAGAACGCATCCTACTAAGGACAACTGTCCCATCCAGGGGAGTCTTAGACCCTCATCCACGTCACGCTACAGAATCCAGGGATGAACCCCGGCACCACTGGACCTCAGGGTTTGCATTGGACTTCTTTCTTCTTATTATTCATTAAATGTAATGAACCTGTCCACTATCAGGATGCAATACAAACTCAAAGCTATTTTTTAATATTTGACCAGAAGGTGAATAGGGTTGGTTAATGTTTGTGTGCATTACCATGGTGATGTCTGTTGACACCCACAGAGGTTAAGAGTTTGGGTAGACTGAAAGCCATTTATCCTGGACAGGAAGTACTCTGACACCACCTCTAACTCACTATCCTACATTTAACGATTGCCATTTTGGAGGCTACAAAGGTCACATTATTGTCAAACAGATAGTAACTGTTATATTTCAAGATGAAAAGGTGAATCATTTTTCTTGCCTTGGAATCAAGCCCTGATATGCTTCTGGTTTTCTGTCAAAATTGATGAGATCTAAGGCCTGATTTACTGATGAGTGCAAAATTGCATAGGCAATCCAAACTTTTGCATGTTGGTATTGAGATAGTTTTGCGAATGATTTACGAAGAGCAAATATGCAACTGATAGCGGGCAGTAATGTGACGTACACAGCAGAAATGAAGATTTTGCACAAGTTAACCACAAAAAAAAAAAAAAAGAAAATTAGCCACATAAGTTAAGCTACTGGACACAGGTGAAAGGTATTTCTTTATCCAGACCTAATATCTATGGAGGACAACTCAATACTCTAATAGCAATATATTTGATTTATTTGTCTGATGTTGTCTATATTATAGTTACTATTGTTATTTCAACAATGTTTGTCTAATCTATTTTTAAAATTTGAAATTTTAAAATTTTGTAAAATTGCTGCTGCTATTGCTGTTCCATGTATCCACCACTCTAAACAAGAATTTCCTCAAATCTAGACGTGACCTTCTTTTAAATAATTCCTTGCAGGAGTACATTCACTTGGAGTGTGCATCTTGTGTTTTGATACGCACAACCTCTGAATCATAACTTCATGTTTACACACTGGCAATTAAAATGAAAAGAAAAAAGTGATCTCTTATTCCGTAGGTTAACTTATTCTTACATCCACAGTAATAAAGCAACTTGGGGAATAGCTATGCAGCATTCTGCTGGCAAAATGCACAGCTGTGTTTGCACTCTGTGCGCACAGTAACACACAAAGAGTGTGCATGCAGAGTGTACATTTCCCACAAAACATGAACACAGGTCTCACAAAACATAAGTCGCAAAACGTGAATATCATTCATGATATACGAGGTCTGTCAATAAAGTATAGGTCCTTTTATTTTTTTCAAAAACTATATGGATTTCATTCATATGTTTTTACGTCAGACATGCTTGAACCCTCGTGCGCATGCGTGAGTTTTTCCACGCCTGTCGGTGACGTCATTCGCCTGTGAGCACTCCTTGTGGGAGGAGTCGTCCAGCCCCTCGTCGGAATTCCTTTGTCTGAGAAGTTGCTGAGAGACTGGCGCTTTGTTTGATCAAAATTTTTTCTAAACCTGTGAGACACATCGAAGTGGACACGGTTCGAAAAATTAAGCTTGTTTTCGGTGAAAATTTTAACAGCTGATGAGAGATTTTGAGGTGATTCTGTCACTTTAAGGACTTCCCACGGTGCGGGACGTCGCGCAGTGCTCTCAGGCGCCGTCGTCAGCCTGTTTCAAGCTAAAAACCTCCACATTTCAGGCTCTACTGATCCAGGACATCGTGAGAGAACAGAGAAGTTTCAGAAGAAATCGGTTTCAGCATTTTATCCGGATATTCCACTGTTAAAGGAGATTTTTTTAATGAAAGACGTGCGGACGGATTGCAGCGTCGGCTCGCAGCCGCTGCGACGCTCCGCCACAGGAAAAACACCTCCGTTGGAAGCCTTAAGGACAAGTTGGAACATGTCCAGCTGTTAAACAATTTCTCATATACTCACTCCACTGAAAGCCATCAAAAGCCGCCTGGATTTTACAAATGGTGATCAACACGGAGGTGTTTTTCCTGTGCCGCCGCACCGCGCCGGCTGCGTCCCGTCTTTCATTAAAAAAATCTCCTTTAACAGTGGAATATCCGGATAAAATGCTGAAACCGACTTCTTCTGAAACTTCTCTGTTCTCTCACAACGTCCTGGATCAATAGAGCCTGAAATGTGGAGGTTTTCAGCTTGAAACAGGCTGACGACGGCGCCTGGGAGCGCTACGCGACGTCTCACACCGTGGGAAGTCCTTAAAGCGACAGTATCGCCTCAAAATCTCTCATCAGCCGTTAAAATTTGCACCGAAAACCAGCTTAATTTTTCGAACCGTGTCCACTTCGATGTGCCTCACAAGTTTAGAAAAATTTTTGATCAAACAAAGTGCCAGTCTCTCAGTAACTTCTCAGACAAAGGAATTCCGACGAGGGGCTGGACGACTCCTCCCACAAGGAGTGCTCACATGCGAATGACGTCACCGTCAGGCGTGGAAAAACTCACGCATGCGCACGAGGGTTCAAGCATGTCTGACGTAAAAACATATGAATGAAATCCATATATTTTTTGAAAAAAATAAAAAGGACCTATACTTTATTGACAGCCCTCATATATTTTATTTCTGTTTAAGTGGTTTACGAGTCAATGACTACAGGAAATCTTGATCGCAAACCCTATCTCCACAAAAATTTATATATTTTTGGGGAAGGGGGGTCAATACCAAAAGATCTGTGTCAACACAATCTTAATTTTCATGAGCTATACGTACACATTTACAATTTGGCCTATGCTCTATTAACTGCACATATTACAGATCATTGGCTGTACATTCATATTACCTGTACACTGCTGTATTGTATGTATATTTTTAACCGTTTTCATGAAAAAAATGATATCCATTTGCAAAATATAATAATTTTCTCTCAATCATACTTTTGGTGATCATATCCATATTTTGCAACGTATTGGTGGGCTCAGATTCACTACATGATATATCATTCCAAGCAATAGCTGCACAAAATATTATTACTTTTTACATAAAATATAATTCTTTTTTTATGTTCAAATGCGCATTGTACTTGTTTAATGTGAATTTTATATTCTTTAAAAACTAAACATCACCCTTTCGAAGCAACTAAAACAGTGAATATAAACAGTTAAATCTTATCACTAAAAATCCAGCTTGGGCTTTGAAGGAATGGAACATAAAACCATTTTAGCAGAAATGCACCATCATCAGATTCAGAATAGTCTTTATTCGCCAAGTATCCACAAGAATACAAGGGATTTAACTTCGATTTGAGCTGTACTCTCTCTGTACGAGCATGTATATAAATATACACTCAATATGGACTAATTCACAGAAACAATGTGTAAATAAGATATGCAAGTACAATAAAAATGTGCACACTCGTGGAAAAACCCCAAATTGCATATTGACAAAGGCAGACATGTTGAATGGACAATTTGCTGTATTTGTTGGTGCAGTGGCGGTTGCACGTTTTTACCTATGCAAATCTTTGTAAATCAGGCCCTTAATGTTTCATTTCAAACTGACCATGACCTAAGAGAAAGTAGGCCATGAGGCAATTTTCACTGGGAGTAATACCAGATTAGGAATGAGTACATGAGAGGAAGAGAAAAGGTCAAATAATTTGAAAGCAATCAGAGGCCAGACTGAGCTGATTTGGCCATGTGCAAAGGATAAAGTAGGAATAAGTCCTACACAGGCCCTGAGGACTGTCAGGCATGTATTTATCTAGAACCTACCACAGCAAGTAAGAGATGAGAATGGATGATTTCCCTGCGCGGGATGCTGGTCCATCACTGGTTATTTCACTAACCAATGCTGTTACTCACTTACAGCTGATTAAACGGGACGGCACAGAGGAAGTGTTTAACTATCTTGTCCAAGGACACGGACAGCCTGAGGCACACGTGGAATTAAACCCAGGTGTAAATTTCAGTAGAGTCACCTGCTCCACACAGAGGATGGATGCTCGCTTTACGGTGCATCTGGAAAGTATTCACAGCGCTTCACTTTTCGACATTTTGTTATGATACAGCCTAATTCCAAAATGGTGTAAATTAATTTTTTTCCCCTCAAAATTCTACTCACAACACCCCATAATGACAACATGAAAAATGTTTTTTTTGTTGTTGTTGTTTTGGTTTTGGTTTTTTCTATCTTTGCAACTTATAACAATTTATAAAAACTAGAAAAAACTGTTGGCCTTAGGAGCATAACAATAGGAAACAGAATGTGACCTTTTGACCTCTTAAAAAAGTCAAGGTTAGCCATCTTTGATCTTGTCCAAGGTCTGTGTCCCAAGAATGTTCCCTGTGAATTTAAAGACTTTGGCAGTAACAGGACTGGACCGATTCTTTTCAAGAATCGTTAAGGGCCCCTTCACACATAGTACAAGAACACGGCGAGCCGACGTCGGGAAGAACACGTGGTCAGGCAGGCGTAAACGATCCCGCTGCGATGGTTTCATGCACACTTGTGCACAAACCCGTTGCAGTGGGAACACAGTGCAAGCAGCTGGAGCATGTGTAACCACATCACGCAGCTGCTGTGGAAAAAAAAAATACATGCCATCCACAGGATTCAAACCTGCAATTTACAAAAGTTCTGACTGCCGGCCAGAAACTTTACCACTGCACTACCATCGCTGTCCTATAAAAGATGCATAACATGCTGTTGGGAAAGTGTAGTGACACGGACCCACAACAGGGGGCGTAAATGAACGGACAATAGAGGGAGTTAAATTTGAACACTTTACTGTTGTGAAGGTCACAACCACACACAGCAGATTATAGAATAAATACAAGTCAATGGATAAAGGTGTCGTGTGGGCAGGCTCGACGATAGGAGACGTCCGTCTGGAGAAGAACCAGAACCACACGATTTCCACCGCCACCGAACCCGAAGGATACTGGAGCCACCAGGCCCCAAGTCCCCCAGGTGGCCACCGCCTCAGCGTGTCGGATCTGGTACTGCTGGCGAAGAGCAAAGACAGTCAAGTGTGGGTGTGTGTACACCCCGTAACAACAATGGTGGGAATTCCACCTCCACCTCCAACACACACTCGTGCAGCGTCTGAGTAACCACTTATCTGGTGGGAAGTAGAACGAAACAGTCGCGGCCCACGCCGGTCCTCTGGGTAGACAGCTGCAACAAAGTAGCTCTTGAAATCACTTATTATAATATGCAGGCAGAGAAAGTTATCTCCAAAGAAGTACGATATCTCGGCGACGTGGTGGAGGTGTCATCCTGCTTTTATCCGGAGTGAAGTGCAGATGATCGGTGACAGCTGTCATAGTTGATGAGTGACAACTGTCACCTCGGCTGTTCCTGTAAGGCGGCAGCGCCCCCTCATGCCTGAAGCCCGCACTTCAGGCAGGGCGCCCTCTGGTGGTGGGCCAGCAGTACCTCCTCTTCTGGCGGCCCACACAACACATGCTTGAAATAAACAAGGAGATAAACGTATTTTTCTTTTTAAATTAAACCACACACCATAAAAAACACCGTATTGTATTGAATCCCTCTTATCAAGTGGACAATACAAGTATGAACTGTCTGTTCCTTTGTAGATGACCTATGGTCACAGACATACAGTCATGAAATGACATGAATGAGAGGCAGGGTGCTCTTATCATGTCCACATCTACTGGCCCGGTCTGTCCAGCTGGCCCCACATGCGTGTTCGGCCCGACATGCATGTACTGTAGACGGCACACCGCAAGACAGACACCGCGTCATGTAGAACAGAGCTCACGTGGGTGACACGACATTCAGATCACCCGCTGTGTGTTATGATCTGATGGTCTGTTTCACCTGGGGCAGTGTCATGGTTCGACCCCGGCCCGGCTTCTGTTTTGATTTTGTCCCCTCTTTGATCCACTGTCTGGCCCGATCAGCTGTTTTTCTCTAGCCGTGTCTTTAGTGTCATTCCTATTGTGTTCCTGCCTTTTATTTATTTTCTTGTTGTTCGGCCTTTTTTCCACTGTAGTCACTGATTACATTATTTGTCTGTTATGCTTTAGTCTGGTCTTTTCTATGTAGTATAATTTTGGCTCTGATTTTGTTTTCAGTTTATCACTTATTTTCTGTTCAGTCAAATGGGCTCTCACAGGGGAATGTCTGTCTTTCAGCCGCTGGTGTGCGTGAAGAGTTGAATTGATACGTGTATGAGGTGTTAGAGGCAGCTCCAATTTTTCACGAATGACATGCAATTCCTCCTTCGTGCACTAATCGACTTCAATCGTGTTATGTGTGAAGGAGCCCTAAGAAATGATTTGATCCACCAACACCAATAGCCTTTTTGCTTAAAGATTATCTTATCGACCCTTCAGATGGGCCGTTGTTTTTTTATCATTTTTCTACGTTGATTATTGACCCTGCAGCAGATCTGTAATCGACCGTTTCTGCAGTGGCTCTGCTTGACGCTTGAAGCAATGAAGCAGTGCTCCGACCCACTGCTTTGTTGGTTCTCTGTTTCGCTGCTTTTCAGAAGTGACAAGTCTGCTTCATAACCTCTCAAAGCCATTTAAGTATGTCAATCATGAGTCACTTTTGTGTGAATTAAAGTCATTAAACCTCTGGGGTCGACGCCGTCGTATACGACGGCTAAGACCAAGCTTTACTAAATTATAAATGACTTTTGAATGATATGAGATAGAAACTTACTTTTTTTGGCTGAAAAGTTGACTCCACGGACGTTCGAGCCAGCCATCAGCCATCTTTGTACTCCTCATAGAAGCTGTGTGATGACGTGCACAATGTGAGTGTCCAATCGGAATTGGTTCACCGTCACATGGTTTTCCAAAATCCAATCGTAGGGCAGATTTACCTCACGTGAAAAGCCAAAGATCGTTTTCAGGAGTGATATGTTACAAGTTGGCCCATTTGAATAGCCTTCTGGGTGCTCCAATGAGTACATACTATTAGTACGTACTCAGTGCGCCCTGCGCCATTATGCACAGCAATCAGTGAAAGCAGGAGCAGACGGAGAGCCTCTGATGACAATCTCATGTGCTCAAACAAAGAGTGTGTAACTATCAGGATTGCTCCATGCATGTAAATGTTACTGGATAACTCTGTTGCTTTCTCTGCATAAAGCACTGTTTACCATATCAATGGACAACAAAACACATAGACCATTTTGTATATATTGTTCAAAATGTGCATTTGTGTTTATTGTTTGAACCTTTTTGTTGTACAGACTTTCACACAAGACCTCAAATTACCTTTATAAAGTGTCAAAACACAGTTTGCTGTGTGTTTTGAATAAATGTGTGTGGAAACAAAAACATATATATTCTGAAAGCACAGGTTGTCCTGAAAAAAAGAGACATAAAACTTGATTGTGGGGTGCAGGGAGAGCAGTTAACAGCAATAATAAAACATTTATGCCAGGCGAGTGAACTGTCCAAAAAATGCCCTCGGACCCCAGAGGGTTAAGTGGGACTCTTGTCTTGTTGCAGGCAACAAACGAGAATCGTCCTCTGTTCCATTTGCACAGCTCCAAACACTGTGCAGCTCTCTGCCAAGTCAAGTTAGAAAAATAGAATCCGGTCAGAGTGAATCATTTCAAAGCAAATCGCCATTTAAAATCAAATGAAACCTCTTTCCAAATGTTGTAATACAGACAACAAACTACAACAGACCAAAACATTTTTGTTTTTCTCCCCAAATGAGACGTTCTCCGTTCTTTATGAATTACATTGATGTTGACATGCAGTGAAGCCGGCTGCAAGAGCTCAGCTCAGAGACTATGGAGCTAAATTTGTCTCATTAATATCTGAAAGTAAATGCTTTTGACAAAAACTACAGATTTTATTAATTTTTATTTATGCCCAGAGATCAAGCATCCAGTGACCAATTTCATATTTATTTACTTTAAGCCTCAACCTGTAAAGCCTACTTTTAGTACACAGAAAATTCACAAGAGGTATTGATAAGGGGATCGATAAGCGGAAATGATAATGGCATCGATACCAGTAAAATCTTATCAATACCCATCCCTAATCATGATTATGAATCTGACTAGTTCAAGAAAACAGAAAGAAAATAATACTGTGACAGCATCATGAAAACACTTCATTGATGACACAACAGGTCATTTGCAGATGGCTCTCAACCGTGTTCTGTATAATCCAGGTCAATACACATGTGAGAAAGGCAAAGTCAGGATCACACAATCAGCTTACTAAGATCACTTCCATTTCAATGATTTTACACTGTCTTTTGTTTAAGATCAGCAAAATTACCTGTTATTAACTGCAACATGTTGTTGAACTATTTGCTGTTCATTCAGAAGTAATCCTTCTTCCTTGATCGCCTTTGAGGCTATGGATGATGTCATATTTCTACTGAAAACCTTCAACCTTCATGCTTCAACAGTTCTTTAATTCTGGTTCTTCAGGGAGACCTTTAAATACAGCAAAGTTTCACCACGTAAACCTGAATTATGCCAATTAATCATTCAAAAGCTTGTAAAAATTATTACATCCATTTCTGTAATCTTCCGTACTGTTTAAAGAGCCATTCACCTCGGTCTACGTCAACCGCTGAATCACCAAACATCTGGCACAGTGAAATAAAAGTGAAATAAATCTTGCGACAGTTACTTTTAAATAACTCTTTATGGAAAGAAAGTAACCTTTCCTATTGACTGAAGACACTTTTTTTATAGAATGGAATATGAAAATTCAGTAAGGTATATCTTATATGTTATATTCCATTTCTAAGGTGGAACTATGCTAGTATACTAAGGTATAGCTAAATATCTAAAAAGGAGAGTAGAAAAAAGTAGAGTAGAGCCACTTAGGTGCCTGTTCTTGAGAACCAGGGATGGTTGAAAAGCTTTTTTATCCCGTGGGAACTCTCCCTACCCACCCAAGCGGCTCAAGAAAAAAGTATATATAATAATAAATAATAAGACATAAGAAAGATAAGACATCATATATATATATATATATATATATATATTTGAATATTAAGGGTAATAAACAAATATATACACTACACTAATACAATAAATAAATATGGTACTATATAACATACAGGAGTAGGTATTAAAACATAATTTGAGTTTTACATTTTTGAGCCAAGATGTGTATAAATTTGTTTCTGCAATTGTGAAAAGTGAAAATTTTACGAGGTAGAAGACATCACAACACTTCATGTACAGTTTTAATCTCATGTAGGACAAACAAATGAGATATGGTTTGAAGAGAAATTACGACCTGAAACCGCCAACCGCAAACGCAACACAGACATCGAACACTGAGGTCACTTTACTGACAGGTGATTTGAGGCTGCTGCTGGTTTGAAGGATCAGAGAACCAATGCACAGT